>NC_059339.1:39096886-39437719 GCF_018350155.1 Leopardus geoffroyi
TTGCTAGTTTTTTTTCTTTTTTAAATTTAATTAAAAAAATTTTTCTTTTTTATTGAAATATAATTAACACACAGTGCTGTATTAATTTCTTATATACAATATAATGATTCAATAATCTTACTTGTTACCCAGTGCTCCCCAAGATAAGTGTACTCTTAATCCCCTTTGTCTATTTCACCCAAATCCCTCCCCACCATCTCTGCCTCCTCTCTGGGAACCATGAGTTTGTTCTCTGCTTTTTGTCTGTCTCTTTTTTCCTTTGTTTGTTTTGTTTCTTAAATTCCACATATGACTGAAATCACTTTGTATTTGTCTTTTTCTGTCTGACTTATTTAAATTACTATTATATCCTTTAGGTCCATCTATGTTCTAGCAAATGGTAAGATCTCATCCTTTTTTATGGCTGAGTTATATTTCATTGTGTGAGTGCACATGCATGAGTATACCACATACATACATAGCACCCACATATCACATCTTCTGCTGGAAATGCAAACTGGTTCATCTACTGTGGAAAACAGTATGAAGGTTTCTGAAAAAATTAAAAATAGCATTACCAGGGTGCCTGAGTGGCTCAGTTGGTTAAGTGTCCAACTCTTGATTTCAGCTCAGGTCATGATCTTGTGGTTCATGAGTTCAAGCCTTGTGTTGGGCTCTGTGCCGACAGTGTGGCGTCTAATAAGGATTCTTTCTCTCTCCCTCTCTATCTGCACTTTCCCCGCTCTCTCTCTGTCTCTGAAAATAATAATAAACTTTAAAAAATAAAATAAGTAAAATTGGAATTACCACATGACCTGGCAATTCCACTGCTGGGTATTTGCCCAAAGAAAATGAAAACACTAATTTGAAAAGATACATGTACCCCTAATTGTTTATTGCAGCATTGTTTATAACAGCCAAGCTATGGAAGCAACCCAAGAGTTGAACAGATATTTATTTTTTTCTATATCTTCTATTTCTTTCCTAAGGTTCTCTATTTTTTTCATTTCTTTCAAGAGTGTTTATGATTGCTTGTTAAAGCACTTGTATAGCTGTAAAAGCTATCGAATCTTTGTTAGATAATTCCAACACGTGTATCATCTCAGTTTGGGTTTCTGTTGCCTTTTCCCAAGTGAATTTAGATTTTTCTGGTTCTTCATATGCTGATTTTACTGTAGACATTTTGAATACGATATCATGAGATGCTGGTTCTTTTTTTTTTAAGATTTGTGAAGTATATTTTTATTTTTTGATAATTGTTGAAATATATTTTAAGACTGTGCTTCCACTGAATGAAAAAACAACACAGTAAACACGGGTACAGAGAGGTTTATGATACCCTGTTAAATGAAAAGAGCACAGCTGCGAAACAGCAAAAAAGTATAGAACGACTCACATGTTCTAAACACATATACTATATTTATGTATGCATATATATATTTTTACAAAAATCGTAAGTGCAAATGTCTGTCCCACCCCATTTTGTGAAACTTAGTATTTTTTAATTAATTAATTAATTAATTATTTTTAAAGTTTATTTATTTTGAGAGAGAGAGAGAGAGAGAGAGAGAGCATGAGCAGGGGAGGGACAAAGAGACAATCCCAAGCCTGATCCAGGGCTCGATATCATGAACTGTGAGATCATGACCTGAGCTAAAATCAAGTGGCAGATGCTTAACGGACTGAGCCACCCAAGGGCCCCTTTTTAATTGCAGTATAGTTGCCACACATCATGATGCTCTTCTTTTAGAATCCGACTGGACAGGATAATGTATAATGGGCAATCAACTTGGTTAGATCCATACCACAAGTGTGTGCCTTCTGTGCACTATTATTCAATGTCAGTTCAGTTTTCAAAACATTTGTAGTGGGAGTTGGATCTGTCTCATATGTGTTCCACTAAAGGCAGTTCTATAACTTAAATGGTGTTCTAGTTAATTCAGTTCTCAAAGACTTTGGAATGTTGACTAGGCTCACATCTATTTATTGTGGGTGACACTGAGTTTATAAACAACTATATGGTATTATCTTTTAAAATTCCTCCCTTTCCAGGGCACCTGGGTGGTTCAGTTGGTTGAGCTCAGATTTGGGGACCCTTTGTTTGGCTCAGATCATGATCTCGTGGTTCGTGGGATTGAGCCACACCACGGACTCTGCTCTGACCTCATGAAGCCTGCTTGGAATTCTCTCTCTCTCTCTTTCTCTCCCTCTCTCTCTCTGCCCCTCACCCCCTATGTCTCTCTTTCTCTCTCAAAATAAATAAACTTAAATAAAAGTTCTCCCTTTCCATGATCTTCTATATTTTCTGCTTATCTGGGGTTTCCCTTGTCAGTTAACTAGCCGGAAAGTTGAAAATTTAGTTATCATGCTCTGCCATGCCATTTTATTACTGTTCCCAAGTGATGTGAGTAAAACCAGTGGGAGAGCAGAGAACTTGGGGGAAAAAAAAAACAATGGTGGTCGTTCCTGCCATCTTGGGATCATAGCTCTATCAGGGCGGAGTGTTCCCCTTTCTCTTTTGTTTCCTGTTGACTCTCACTGGGGCCTCAACTACCACCATCAGAGGATGGCTGGGGGCTGATTGTGAAAGAATGAAGAAAAGAAAAACAGCCAAAACATTTTGTCATTCTACTTGAATATTAGGAGTTCCCTTTCCAGATGTTTGAGCCAGAACTAGAGGGTCTCTCCTTGATATTCAGCTAATTACCACTTCCAAATTTCAGGCTGTGATGAAGATTTGAGGATACAAGAATAAGGTAAATGGTAGAACTCGCTGCTGATTCAGTGGTACTTTAAATTCTTTCTTAAAAAAAATGTTTTTAATATTTATTTTTTTTGAAATGGAGAAAGAATGTGAGTGTGTGGGGGGTGGGGGTGCAGAGGGAGCGGGAGACACAGAATCCAAAGCAGGCTAGAGGCTCTGAGCTGTTAACACAGAACCCGATGCGGGGCTCAAACTCATGAACTGTGGGATCATGACTTGAGCCTAAGTCAGACACTTAACCGACTGAGCCACCCAGGCGCCCCCAAATTCTGATTTCCCCATATCTGCCTTTTCAGAGGCCTCACATAGCTGCTTCATACTGTTTGTCCAGCTTTTATAATTATATTCAGTGGTAAACACTGGGTGCTTACTCCGTTTTACCCAGTATTGGAATTATGTGAAATCTTTTTTGATTATTTTCCTTTTATTCAAATTGCCAATATTTGCAAAATTTGAATATTTTATTCAAATTTGCCAATATTGGCAATCTCGCCTTCTCTCCCCCTTTCCTTCTCCCTCAATATCTCATACCTCTCTCTTGGTTCCTATTTATTTCTATTTCTTTCTCTCTTAAATTTCTCTCCGTTTTCTGTCCATCTCTTAGTATAGCCAGAGGATAACTAGTTTTATTAATTTTTTTTTAAGTACTTAGCTTTTGTTTTATTTATTTTTATTTTTTTCTTTTCTATTTCATGGATTTGTATTTTTATCTTTATTATTTTTATTCCTATTATTTTGTGTTTGTTATTCTTAAGATGGATGCTTAATTCATGGATTGATGTTTGAAAAATTGTATTATGGTAAAGTTCTAATTTTGTATTTTCTTTCTATAAACACTTATTATTTTTCTCTTAGAGATGGCTTATCTTCAATTTCACAAATTTTGATATGTTAAATATTCATTTTTATTAAATTTAAAATATTTTGTACACTGTCATGTAATTTATTTTTTAAACCATGCGCTACTTAGAAGTACACAGTTTAATATAAATATTTGGACTTGTTAAAGATATTTTAATTTTTATTATTTTAAGTTGCTTAAAATATGATCCAGGAACATATTCTATATTATCTCAGTCTTTTTAAATTTATTTCTCTTTTTCTGTTCTTTATATTTAAATTTTCTGCATTTTTTGTTATATGCATATGACTTTTGAATAGGACTTATGCTCAATTATATATTTTTTTCTAAATCAGTACAACAAAAGTCTTTTAAAATAGAATTTCTTGGGGCGCCTGGGTGGCGCAGTCGGTTAAGCGTCCGACTTCAGTCAGGTCACGATCTCGCGGTCCGTGAGTTCGAGCCCCGCGTCAGGCTCTGGGCTGATGGCTCAGAGCCTGGAGCCTGTTTCCGATTCTGTGTCTCCCTCTCTCTCTGCCCCTCCCCCGTTCATGCTCTGTCTCTCTCTGTCCCAAAAATAAATAAACGTTGAAAAAAAAAATAAAAAAAAATAGAATTTCTTTAAATATATGATCATTAATATATTGTCATTAATATCATTAATATCATTAATATAATGATAAAGTGAAAAATATTATACTTATTTATTTTGCACATGTGCAAATGTATTTTTAATTTTTTTTAATGTTTATTCATCTTTGAGAGAGAGAGAGACAGAGGGTTAGCAGGTAAGGGGCAGAGAGAGAGGGAGACACAGAATCTGAAGCAGGCTCCAGGCTCCAGCTGTCAGCATAGAACCCGATGCGGGGCTCCAACCCATGAGCCATGAGATCATGACCTGAGATGAAGCTGGATGCCTACCTGATTGAGTTACCCAGGCACCCCTGGGCAAATGCATTTTTTAAAATAAAGTCCCAGAAATAGTAGTAAAGGGTTAAAAGTTATATATCTTTTAAATATTAATAGCTTTGCCAAATTTTCCTCAACAGGAATGGTACCAATTTACATGTCCATGAGCAATGTATGAGAGTGCCCACTTTTGCCTAAACTTACAAAAAGTTTGTTTTGGATAACTTTTGGATATTGTCAAATGGCTGAAACTTTTGGATGTGTATCAAATGGCTGAAAATTGTTCTAATTTTCTTTATTACAGTAGTTAAACGTCTCTCACATTTAAGGGTTATTTGTATTCCCTGTCCTGTCAGTTAATTTTTCATATCCTTGGTCCAGTTCCCCGTTGGGTTGTTCATCTTTTTCTTAATGATTTCTAGGAAATTTTTAACATTGGAGAAAGTTTTATTTCTCTTTGTCTCTGGTATATATTACACGTTTTTCCTCAATATTTTATGTGTTTTTTTGACTTCCCACCAAACAGCATTTTGTATTTATAGAATTCAATTCCTCAGGCTTTTATTTTTTTTTAATGGTTTCTGGATTAGGTAGATAGATAATTAAGATAGGTAGAAAGTTATTTCCTGCTTTCTCCTCTAGGGTTTTGATGGTTTCCTGTCTCACATTCAGGTCCTTCAACCATTTTGAGTTTATTTTTGTGAATGGTGTAAGAAAGTGGTCTAGTTTCATCCTTCTGCATGTTGCTGTCCAGTTCTCCCAGCACCATTTGTTAAAGAGACTGTCTTTTTTCCATTGGATGTTCTTTCCTGCTTTGTCAAAGATGAGTTGGCCATATGTTTGTGGGTCTAGTTCTGGGGTTTCTATTCTATTCCATTGGTCTATGTGTCTGTTTTTGTGCCAATACTGTGCTGTCTTGATGATTACAGCTTTGTAGTAGAGGCTAAAGTCTGGGATTGTGATGCCTCCCGCTTTGGTTTTCTTTTTCAATATTACTTTGGGTATTTGTGGGCTTTTGTGGTTCCATACAAATTTGAGGATTGCTTGTTCTAGCTTCAAGAAGAATGCTGGTGCAATTATTGCATTGAATGTGTAGATAGCTTTGGGTAGTATTGACATCTTAACAATATTTATTCTTCTAATCTATGAGCACAGAATGTTTTCCCATTTCTTTGTATCTTCTTGAATTTCTTTCATAAGCTTTCTATAGTTTTCAGCATACAGATCTTTTACATCTTTGGTTAGGTTTATTCCTAGGTGTTTTACGGTTCTTGGTGCAATTGTGAATGGGATCAGTTTCTTTATTTGTCTTTCTGTATCTCTGACCTCAACCTCAGCAATTTCTTACTTGACACATCTCCTAGGGCAAGGAAATTAAAAGCAAAACTGAACTATTGGGACCTCATGAAGATAAAAAGCTTCTGCACTGCAAAGGAAACAATCAACAAAACTAAAAGGCAACCAACGGAACGGGAAAAGATATTTGCAAATGACATATCGGATAAAGGACTAGTATCCAAAATCTATAAAGAGCTCACCAAACTCCACACCCATAAAACATAATCCAGTGAAGAAATGGGCAGAAGACATGAATAGACACTTTTCTAAAGAAGACATCCAGATGGCGAACAGGCACATGAAAAGATGCTCAGCATCACTCCTCATCAGGGAAATAAAAATCAAAAACACACTGAGATACCACTTCATGCCGATCAGAGTGGCTCAAATGAACAAATCAGGAGAGTATAGATGCTGGAGAGGATGTGGAGAAATGGGAAACCTCTGGCACTGTTGGTGGGAATGCAAACTGGTGCAGCAACTCTGAAAAAGCGTGGAGGTTCCTCAAAAAATTAAAAATAGAACTACCCTATGGCCCAGCAATAGCACTGCTAGGAATTTACCCAAGGGATACAGGAGTGCTGATGCATAGGAGCACTTGTACCCCAATGTTTACAGCAGCACTTACAACAATAGCCGAATTACGGAAAGAGCCTAAATGTCCATCAACTGATGAATGGATAAAGAAGATGTGGTTTATATATATGCAATAGAATACTACTTGGCAATGAGAAAGAATGAAATCTGGCCATTTGGAGCAACATGGATGGAACTGGGGAGTGTTATGCTAAGTGAAATAAGTCAGGCAGAGAAAGACAGATACCATATGTTTTTACTCCTATGTGGATCCTGAGAAACTTAACAGAAGACCATGGGGGAGGGGAAGGGGAAAAAAGTTACAGAAAGGGAAGGAGGCAAACCATAAGAGACTCTTAAAAACTGAGAACAAACTGAGGGTTGATGGGGGTAGGGGAGAGGGGAAAGTGGGTGATGGGTATTGAAGAGGGCACCTGTTGGGATGAGCACTGGGTGCTGTATGGAAACCAATTTGACAATAAATTATATAAAAACAAAATAAGCCAGGGAGAGACAAAAAAAGTTATTTCCTATCTGAAGATTAGAAGATATTATCTCCTGTTAGCGTTTTATGGTTTATTTCTTATGTTTAAATATTTGACCCACTCGGAATTTATTTTTGTGAGAATTCACTCCTTTATTTCTCCATCATATCTAATTGTCCCAATGCCATTCATTAAACTGCCGGTCTTTCTGTCAGTTTTTGATGTATACCACAGTATATGACATATTAAATTCCTGTATGTATTTAGATTCATTTCTAGACTTGATACCCTACTTATTCTGCCTATCTATGTGCTGTTAGCACACAGTATTATTGTTAATAACATAATATAATGACAGAAAGGCCTAGAATACTTTATGTCTGATCATCTCGCCTCTAGATTACATATTATTATTGTCGAGTACATAAATTCTATCTTGTATTTTTAAAGACCCTTGAATACTGATGTGATTTTTATAGTTCTCATTGTTCTTCTCAATAAAAGTTTTTAGGTTTACCATATATTCAGAAACTTCTTTGATCACCATTCTTTCTTGCTCTCAGATCTTTCTGGGATCCTAAAGTATGTATGTGGAATTTCTTTTTGGGATGAACTGTTAGTAATAAGGACTCTTCTATATACAAGAGATGGTTGGTTTTCAGTATTTTTTCAGCACTCTGAAAATCTTATTGTATTGTTTTCCTGTTACTATTTTGACAAATCAGCCCTCATTAAAATTTCGCTTCTTAGTAGGTAATTTGACTTTATTCTTCCTATCTCATCATGTTTCTCCCTGTTTTTTTTCCTTCATATTTTCTATCTCTATTATCTATGCTCCTTTCTAGGTGATATCTTCAGATCAACCATTTGGTATACAAGATATCTCTTCATAAATTTATAATTGACCAAGTAACTCTTTCATTTTGTTTTCAATTATAATTATTATTTGTTATTTCTCTTTGTCAAATAAACCTTACTGTGTCTGATAGCCCCTTTCTTGATCTACTTTTTGGTACACATTTTTATGTAAAAAAATTGTTAAATTATACTTATTTCATGTTTTGTATTTTAGGATAAACAATCATTTTAGTTTGCCCAGCATTGTCCTGATTTTAGCACTGAAGTTTTAGTGTCCTGAATGAACATGTATCATTTCTGAGCAGACTGGGACAGTTGGGGGCCCTAATATCTCATGTCCTAATAAATCTGATTCTGCTACTGTTTCTGCTGCTTTTTCCTATATATGACTTGTTTCCTAATGTTTAAAAAATAATTGTTATGATAGATTGTATCCTTTAGGCTCCCTCATTCTTAAATATTTCAGGATGTTTTCCAAGAATAAGGACATTTTACACAGTGTGTTATAAAATGCAGGAAGTTTATCTTAGATACAATTAATATCCAAAATAGAGTCCATATTTACATTTTGCTAGTTCCAATATGCTCTTTTTAGTAAGAAAATATTTCTAATCTTTAGTTTTCATGTCTTTCTAGTCTCCTTTAATTCTGAATACAGTAAAACCTTGGTTTGCAAGCATAATTCATTTTGGAAACATTCTTATAATCCAAAGCACTTGTATATTTCAAAGCAAATTTCCCCATAAAAATAATGGAAACCCAGATGATTCATTCCAACCCCAAAATATTCATATAAAATGATTACAATACTGTAACACAAAACAAAATAATAAAATACAAGATATAAAGAAAAATAAACAAATTAACCTGTACTTCCCTTTGACAACTATCGTGGCTGGTGTGAGGGAGAAAAGAGAGAGGAGGGTTATTGTGTAGGATGAATTTCACTATCACTAATGGAATCACTGCTAACTATTGGTTCAATGGAATCTTTTACTTTCCGTGTAACTTTAACAAGGAACCTATCCAATGACAGCTGCTTTTGCCTCCTTTTGAGGATTTCCACAGTGCAATGTGACATTGCATTGTCATTAAACAGATTCATCGCTTCCACTGCTACGGCCTTATTCGGGTGGTGCTTTTCTACAAAGTTTTGCATTGTTTCCCATTTACACGTCTCCCTAATCTCATTTGAAGTGAGGGATTCCTCCTCCTTTTTCTCCTACTTCTCTGCAGACGAGATGCAGATGTTAACTTCTTATAAAATCTTGCAGTTTCAGACACTTGCAGTTCTTGTTCGTACTTCTTGTTGATTTCTCTTAACTTCCATCATAATCACCTCCTTCTTCTCACTGCCTTTCTTTTCAGCCTTTTTCTGCACCGGAGCCATTGTATGCACTGGCACAGAGGTTGGCTACAGTGTACTTTTTTATTTTAAAAACCTTTTTTGGGGCACCTGGGTGGCTCAGTCGGTTGAGTGTCCGACTTCGGCTCAGGTCATGATCTCACAGTTCGTGGGTTCGAGCCCCGCATCAGGCTCTGTGCTGACCGCTTACTCAGAGCCTGGAGCCTACTTCAGATTCTGTGTCTCCTACTCTCTCTGCCCCTCCCCCATTCACGCTTTGTCTCACTCTGTTTCTCAAAAATAAATAAATGTAAAAAAAAATTAAAAAAAAAAAACAAAAAAAAAGCCTTTTTAACTTTTAATAAACTCTTATCATATACCGTATTGAGTGTAACTGGCAATAAGGCAGCAGAAAAAAGGGTCTATATCTGCAGGCAGTCTGACCTAGATGAAGCAAAGCATTCCTAAACTTACTCTTGTATGGAAAAGCAAAGGACTGTCCATAGGTGCTTTGAAGGGACAAAAAGTACACAAGTGCCAGTTGTGAGCACCTTCCAGTGTTCTGAAAAATCACTGATTTCTGCCAAACACCGGGGCCTGAGACTGAGCATCTGAGCATGGGAGACGATCATCCACAATCCCGCAGCAAGAGAGAGAGAAAGAGAGAGAGAATAACCGTTGGCTCAGTTGTGATCATGAGATGTTCAGCATCAGGTACGACTCATATTGCAAGACATGTCGCATTTATCAAGTTAAAGCCTATTAGAAATGTTTGCTTGTCTTGCAAAACACTCGCGGAACAAGTTCCATGTAATACAAGGTTTTACTCTAGTTTTTTTTTTCATCAGTATTTTTGAAGAGTATGTGTTGAATGCCTCCCTGACTGGGTTGGTCTGATGAGGCTATGTAAGTGATATAGAAGATTCTACTCAGTGGAGAAACACCTTAAATTTACGTAATTTCATGATCTGTGATTTTTGTACCATAAAGCAGTATATATTTTATTCCAATGCATTATAAGGGCTGGCTGGGGTTACCAGGAGCCATGTAGAGGAGTCCTGCCCCATTACATCTGGAATTCCAGGCCCTTTGGAGAAGGTATTGTAGACATCACAAAGCAGAGGGCCTTTCCATATCTTTAAAGACCAGTCAAGTGGGCAGCTACCACTTTGGACTCTATGCACAGACAGCTGCTTAATTCTTCCTAATCCACAAACAACCAAGGAGAACCCTGGGAACTGCCTTTCTGCATCATCCTGCCTGTTCAATAGAAGCACATGACCATTATTGGCTGATATCCACACAATGGCTATTTCCGCCTCTGCCCTTGAAATCCCACTCCCATGAGCCAGGTCAAGAAAATTCAATTTGATAAACATGTACTTAGCACCTGCTGGAAACAAGGCAATGGGCCACATGCTGTGAGGGTGCAACTATGAGATGTCTAAAGACTGTCTTCAAGGTACTTGTGCAGATCATTGAGGCCTGCAGATCATTGTGCCTTGTATAATCTTCTCTAGTTGAAACCGATAGGGAGCTGCTTTAAGTGCAAACAAACATCCACCTGTCACTGGTAATTTCACATTGGAGAAGATTGTAAGTTTATAGGCAATTAATGATTCCTACCAATCCATAAACATTTTTGAAACTGTGACATCCACTAGAACTAATTATCTTTATTGGACAAGATACCCTATTATAGTGTTTATCACTCTCCCTATTAAAATATATTAATTTTACCAAACTGTAGTGTCTTAATTAGTTCGGGAAGCTATAACAAACTACCCTAGACTGGGAGGCTTAAATTACAAATATTTATTTCCAACAATTCTGGAGGCTGGGAAGTCCAAGGTCATGGCGTTGGCAGATTTGATTCTTGGTAAATGCCCTCTTCTGGATTTGCAGACAGACATGTTCTCATAGTATCCTCACGTGGCAGAGAGAAGGAAAGAAACAAGCTCTCTCTGTCTTTTCTTAGTTGGTGCTACCTTCATTCATGAGCGCTCCGCCCTCAGGACCTAGCAGCCGCCTAAAACCATCATGTTGGGGATTAGGGTTTCAACATAGGAATTTTATTGAGGGACACAAACATGTAGTCTGTAACATATAGATTATTTGGCCATATAGAGTTGTGTGTAAGAAATTCCAGAACTTTGTAATAGTTGCCCAAAATATGGCACTCTTTCAACAAATACCAAATTTTGTTCATCTTTTTCTTCTAGAATTCTATTTCCCTCATCAAATCTCCCTAGTCTTTCCTGGCAATACGGTCTCCTCAAATTAGTGTTTCTTCACAATTTAGACCTCACTTTTTTTTTTTTTTCCAACGTTTATTTATTTTTGGGACAGAGAGAGACAGAGCATGAACGGGGGAGGGGCAGAGAGAGAGGGAGACACAGAATCGGAAGCAGGCTCCAGGCTCTGAGCCATCAGCCCAGAGCCCGATGCGGGGTTCGAACTCCCGGACCGCGAGATCGTGACCTGGCTGAAGTCGGACGCTTAACCGACTGCGCCACCCAGGCGCCCCTAGACCTCACTTTTCATTAAACCTAACTTTCAGCATCAGTCATGCTTGCTACACCCTTGTGGCACACATGTATTTGTCATGCTTCTTTTATGTTCCTACTTTCTACCATTTGTTCTCAGGGCTGAGTAGACTGCCTATTATTCAGGTTTCCATTGCGTAGCAGTTCAAAGCCTGCAGGCACTGAGATCATATGGTTCACCATGCATACCAAGTCTATCACAGATGCCCAAATGATATTTGTGATTTCCTCTTGCCTGGACAGCTGTCTCCTGACTGTACCTGTCATGTATATTTTACCCATCCTTTAAAATCCAGGTTCGGATTGGATCTTTTTAATGAGAATTTTCTTATCTCAACCTGTCCCCAAAATGTGTTTGCATAGACGTCACTTCGGGGGGATATTAATAAGGTATTAGAGGCAGAAAGGGAAGTATTTTACTAAATAGGATCCTATCAACAGACCTTGTCAGAATCTTTTTTTTATATATCAGTTCATGTTTTGATTATTCAATAAATGAATAGATAATATAAGAATTTTGGTGAGAGGCCTTTTTTGCTATGTAATACCAGTCTAGGAAGAGCGTTCTTCGGGCATATATTGGCAAGTTTGATAATTATTTGGTTCCTCATTCATTTGGGTTTCTATGCAAATTAAAATCTGCAGGACCCTGGCAGTCAGGTATTTAGTTGCTAAATATGTTTCTCTACCTATTTCTCAAAGGATCTGTGACACCTTTTTGATGAAATCAAAGTACAAGAGAAAACATTTACTACGGATTTAAATACAGTGAAAATTAAAAAATAAGACATTTTAGGGACCAAAACCAAATAGATTCTTATAACTGGATAACATAATGACCTGTAGTTTCCTGGCACTATGCGTAAAAAAAGTCACAGAACTGTCATTTTCTCACAAAAAATAAAGTAACTTAAGAATATATTTTTCTAAAACAAAATCCAAGCAAGAATAGGACACAAGGATGCATATTTTTCTTTTTTTTTTTTTTTTTAATTTTTTTTTTTCAACGTTTATTTATTTTTGGAACAGAGAGAGACAGAGCATGAACGGGGGAGGGGCAGAGAGAGAGGGAGACACAGAATCGGAAACAGGCTCCAGGCTCTGAGCCATCAGCCCAGAGCCTGACGCGGGGCTGGAACTCACGGACCGCGAGATCGTGACCTGGCTGAAGTCGGACGCTTAACCGACTGCGCCACCCAGGCGCCCCAAGGATGCATATTTTTCATAAGGGACATTGAGAAATGAATTAGAGGATATTTTTTTTCACCATTTTTCCAAAGTTTGAAGAACTTCCTTTCATGGAGGAAATAATATTTACCTATAATTCAGTGAAAGAATTTCTATGACAAGCTGAGATAACAACTAGACTATTAGGATATACGTTCACCTGCAAAAAAACAGAAACTAAGGTCGACTTTGTTTCAAACAAACAAAATCTTTATTTTCCTTTTACGTGGTAACCTGGAGGTACAAAGCCTAGGTCTGGTGCCCACCTTCCATCCCTGAGCCTATCCATGGACTGGGATTCTTTCTATCTCACTGCTTCATATATCTGGGATATTGCCCTGGTTGTCACTGTGGTCATGACTGACCAAGATGACTCCATGCCACATCCTCAATCCAGGGCAGTGCAAGGAGGATAGAAGCATGGAGAAGTAGCATCCTTTCTTCTGCTCACATCCCAGGGGCCTGGATATCTTTGTATGACCAGACTTGAAATGCAGAGATGTGGCTTTTATTCTAGGTGGTCGTTCATCTGGTAAAATAAGGAGTCTCTCATAAAAGAAAGGACAATGAATATTGGAAGTTGGTTAGTAATCTCTGCCATAACTGGTTTCTAGCTTTCTTTTCTGCTGTCTAAATTATCAAGAAGAATGTAAATGTGTACATTAAAATATTTCTTAACATGTTCTAGATGAGCTTTGGACAAAGACAATATTTATTTTAAGTTGAATTCTTAAAATACATGATTAATGTAAATTTACTGTTTGTTAAAGTAAAGGCCCTGAATGTTAGATTCTAGACATGAGGGAGGGGAAGCTGTCCTCTGCGGAAATGAAACAAATGCCTCTCTGTCCCAGTCTGAATATCAAGCCACACTGGTATTAGCACAGTGATAGGGAAAGCTCAGAGGTGCTTTAGAAATGATAGTGGATTAGTCTCAAGCTTTTTCCCCAAACTAGGGACTGAGATCCTCCAATTCTGGGCCATATAGTTAGTAGTACTTGAAATTACAGAGTTGCCACGTTGGCCTTTACATCAGTTTACTATTAGCACGGTGATACTGTGTTACAAGCCACTGCAAAGCTTGATGACTCAAAACAACCACCATTTACTTATCTTGCAGTTCTGTGAATCATAAATGGTAGCTGGGACCAGCTAGGTTTTCTCATGCTTCAGCAGTCAGATGTGGGTCCAGAAGGCTGCTCTGTCACTCTTGACTAGGCTTGCCCCAGGCCTAGGAGAACTGGGTGATTTGGTTCCGTTCTCCACGGACTCTCACCCTCTAGCAAGGTAGTCAGGCTGAGGGAGGGGTCCAAGTGAAAGAATGTGTGCAGGGGCTAGAACTGGCACACTATAACTTCTAGAACATTGTATCAGCAGAGGTGAGTCACGAGCCCAGTTAAAAGTTAAAGTATAGGATTGGAAACTGGGAAGGTGGTGAGTAGGAGGATCGTAAACTTGCCTTGTCCCATAGATACAACTAGATAACACTTGTATCAGTATAAATAACCTAGAAAACGATCCAAAGACTGGCAGAACAAACTTCACAACTAAAAGCAGAGAAGAGGCCCCATAGAAGAAAGTAGAAAGGGAAAAGGCACAGTTTGGGAGTGAAAGGGACCTTGGCTCTGTCATGAGGAGGGACCTCTGTCATGAGGAGGCACAGAGAATGGTGAAAAGCAGACTGTCACACCAGTGAGACTGAACATGAAAGATGAATCCCTATAACATTTGGCTTTGAAAGCAAGAAGGGCTGAATCTCATGAGTTCTTACAACCAGTGGGACTTAAAGCTTGGAATTTTAAAAATCAGTAGGTCAGCTCTGGGAGACCCTGGAGGGCATTAGGAAACTGAGTCCACACTTGTATAGACAGCAGGACAAACATCCAATGTAAATATAAACCTGGAAGCAGTGGTTTGAAAAACTCCCCCGGGGCCACACAGGAGGGATAGGGATTTACTCATCTCAGAGCATGGCCCCGAGAGACAGGGATCACAGGGAACCCGGAAACAGAGGAACGGCAGGTTCCACTTCCTTTCTCCACCCCTGGCATAAACACACTGCCACCTGAGGGAACCAGCTTGGTGCTGACATTTGCTACCTAACACACTTACGCTAAGCCTCCCATGTTTTGGCAGATCCACACTTTGCAGACACACTTGTCTCAGTCCATGTTCTGCAGAGCCCCTTCTCTAAAAATCTGCACAAACCTTGCCAGTACCATCTCCAACCTGCACCTTTTTTCAGGCTCTCAGTTCAAGTGGTGGGGGCGGCAGGTGTCATTTGTAAGCAGATCAGTGCACGTCTTGTTAAAATGCACCTCACCAACCAGGGACCAAACACCAAACACAACAAGCAAAAAGAGCCTCTGCAGAAAATTGGACTGAGGGATAAAGAGGCCAGGACTCATCATCAGAGTACATGCAACATGTATAGGAGACACTCCCTGAAGCACCAGGTCCTGGGGAACAGGGGACATTGTGCTTCAGGGCACTGCAGGACCTCTTCTTCATAAGGTCATTACCTTTATGAGCAAGAGATGTAGCTGACTTTCTTAATATGCAGAAACAGACACAGGGAGTTAGACAAAGTGGGGAGACAGAAGAATATGTCCCAAGTGTAAGAACAGGACCAAATCACAGTAAGACACCTAAGAGAAAAGGATATAAGTATTATACCAGATACATAACTTAAAGTAATAATCATAAAGATACTTACTCAATGTGAGAAAAGAATAGAGGACATCAATTAACAAAGAGATTAATAAGAACCAATCAGAGATGAAGAACACAATAAATGAAATTGAAAATACACTTGCTGGATTAATAGCAGACTGGAAGAAGCAGAAGAACAAATCAGTGACCCGGAGAACAGAGTAATGGAAAGTAAGCTGAACAAATGAGAGAAGAAAGGAATATGTGAAATGAGAATAGACTTAGGGATCACAGTGACTTGTTATTACTCCAAGTGTAATAACATTTGCATTATCAGGATCCCAGAAGGAGAAGAGAGAAAAGAGGGAACAAAATATATTTGAAGAAATAATAGCTGAAAACTTCCCTAATCTAGAAGGAAACAGAAATCCAGATCCAGAGATTCTGTCCCCCCAGCCTGAAAATCAACCCAGGGAGGTCCACGCCAAGATACACAGTAATTAAAATGACAAAAGTTCTGATAAAGAAAAAAAATGTAAAAGCAGCAAGAGAAAAGAATACATTTACATACAAGGAATACCTACATAAGTCTATTAGTGGATTTTTCAGCAGAAACTTTGCAGACCACAAGGGAGTGATATGGTATATTCAAAGTGTGGAAAGGAAAAAATCTGCAACCAAGAATACTCTATCCAGAAAGGCTATCAGTCAGCATAGAAGGAGAAATAAAGTTTCTCAGACAAAAAAATAAAGTATTACATAACCACTAGACCATTCCTATAAGACATATTAAAAGGGACTCTGAGTGGAAAAAAAAAAGACCATAAGAGAGAGTATGAAAAGTTGGAAGCAGAGAAATAAGTATTTCTCTAAAAATCAAAGTATTCATAAAATGAAAGTGTGTAAAATATGACACCATATATCTAAAATTCTGGGGGAGAGAGGAGTAAAGAAAGTGTTCAAACTTATGTCACCATCAACTTTATATAGAGTGCTACACACAGAAGATGTTATATCCAACCAAATGGTAACCACAAACCAAAAGCCAGTAATAGATATGCGAAAAAATAAAGAGAAAGGAATCCAAGTATGTCACTAAAGAAAGCCAACAAACCATGAAAGAAAGCAAGAGAAGGAAAGATCAGAGGAAAAAATGCAAAGCAACCACAAAACAGGTAACAAAATGGCAAATATATATCTATCAATAATTTTTAATGTAATTGGACTAAATAGTCTAATAAAAAGCAATAGGGTGACATAATGAATAAAAAAAACCCATAAGACCCATAAGATCCTGCCTACAAGAGACTCATTTCAGACATATAGTCACCTGAATATTGAAAACGAGGGATTGGAGGAACATTTATCGTGCAAATGGATGCAAAAATAAAGCCAGGGTGGCAATACTTATTTTGGACTATATTGGACAAAATAGACTTTAAAACAGAATTTGTAACAAGAGACAAAGAAAGACACTATATAATAAAGAGGACAATCCAACAAGAACATACAACAATTGAGGGGAGCTAAGATGGCAGCATTGTAGGAGGACCCTAGGCTTGTCTTGTTCCTTGAACACAACTGGATGACTATCAAATGATTCAAAACACCCCAGAAATCAATCTGGAGATGGACAGCACAAGCTTCACAACTAAAGGAAGAGAAGAAGCCACATCAAAGAAGATAGAAAGTGAAGAGAGTTGGTTTGGGGGAGAAACTGATTGCAGGTGCTAACGAAGGGAGGGAGCAGTGATCATGGAGAAGGGTGTGAGAGAGAGAGAGTAGCACCCAGGGGAACATACAAGGAGAATATGTCCCCAAATCCATTGGCTGGGAAGACAAGAGAGGCTGATTTTCATGGGTTCTTGGAACCATCAGGTCTTAGACACTGGAGTTTAATGGTTGGTGGGCTTGGCTGGGATAGAGCCCTGAAGGTGCTGCCCTACTCCTAGATAGAAGGTAGGCAAACAACCTAGGGGTAGTTGGCATGGAAACAGTGATCTGAAGAACTCTTATGACGCACAGTGGGGAAATTGTTCACTCTTCTTGGAAAGGTCCCCTGAGAGGTTGCATTCAGGGAAGTATCTCTCCAGTGACAAAGGAGTTGGCCAGCACCATTTCCTTCCCCTGCCCCTCAGCATAAACACAAAGCCATCTGTGGTAAACATCACAGAACTGACACTGGCTGCCTAACCTTACAACCAGTCCCATACCCCTGCACTATGGCATGGCTGCCCTGCTTGGTCAAGTTTGCCTCAATCCCAGTGTGGTGAGACCCTCCTCCAAAAGACCAGTGCAGGCTCCTGCCTACTCCATGTGCCTAAAGCCTAGAGTTTTAAAAATCAGCAGCCTTCATTATATTCTATTATCTCGCTTCTCTGTCATTTATTCATTCCTCTGCTTCTTCCAGCCTGATGTTCATTGCATCAAGCTTGTTTCCACTTTCAGCTATTGCATTTTTCATCTCGTACTAGTTTTGAATTCTTTTATCTCTGCAGTAAGGCCACACTGAAGCCTTCCATTCTTTTCTCAAGCCCAGTGAGTATCCTTATGATTGTTGATCCTCTCCACAGATGGAGAAAAAGCACTTGACAAAGTACAATATCCATTCATAATAAAAATCCTTAACAAAGTAGGATTAGAGGGAACACACCTCAACATAGTAAAGGCCATATATGAAAAATCCACAGCAAATACCATCCTCACTGGGGAAAAACTGAGTTTTTCCTCTACGGTCGGGAACAAGACAGGGATGTCCACTGTCACCACTGTTATTTAATATTGTACTGGAAGTCCTAGACACAGCAATAAGACAATAAAAAGAAACCAAAGACATCCAAACAAGTAAGGAAGAAGCCACACTTCCACTATTTGCAGCTGACATGATAGTCTATATAGAAAACCCAAAAGACTCCACAAAAAAATGCTATAACTGATGCACAAATTCAGTAAAGTTGCAGGATACAATTTCAAGGTAGAGAAATCTGTTCCATTTCTATACACCAATAATGAAGCAGCAGGAAGAGAAATCAAGGAATCAATCCCATTTACATTTGTACCAAAAACTATAAGATACCTAGGAATAAACCTAAACAAAACTATAAAAAACTGATAAAACAAACTGAAGATGACACAAAAAATTGAAAGACATTCCATGCTCATGGATTGGAAGAATAAATATTGTTAAAATGTCTCTACATTTTATGTAGATTTAATGTACATTTAATGCAATCCCTATGATAATATCACCAGCGTTTTTCATAGAGCTAGAACAAACAATCCTAAAACTTGTATGGAATCACAAAAGACTCCAGATAGCCAAAACAACCTTGAAAAAGAAAAGCAAAGCTGGAAGTATCACAATTTCAGATTTCAGATTATAGCATAAAACTAATAATCAAGACAATATGGTACTGGCCCAAAAATAGACAACATAGATTAATTGAGCAGAATAAAGAACCAAGAAATGAACCCACAGCTATATGGCCAATTAATCTTTGACAAAACAGGAAAGAAAATCCAATGGAAAAAAACTCTCATTAAGAAATGATGTTGGGAAAACTGGACAGCAACATGCAAAAGAATGAAATGAGACTGCTTTCATATATGATACACAAAAATAAATTGAAAATGGATGAAAGTCATAAATATGAGACAGAAAACTATTAAAATACTAGAGAACACAGGCAGGAATCTCTTTGACATTGACTGTAGTGACTTCACACTAGATAGGTCTCCTGAGGCAAGGGAAACAAAAGTAAAAATGAATTATTAGGACTTCATCAAGATAAAAAGCTTCTGCAAAGTGAAGGAAATAGTCAACAAACTAAAAGGCAATCTATGCAAGGGGAGAAGATATTGCAAACTACATATCTGATAAAGGGTTAGTATCTAAAACCTATAAAGAACTTATCAAACTAAACACCCCAAAGATAAATAATCCACTTCAAAAATGAACAGAAGACGTGTATAGATATTTTTCCAGAGAAGACATTCGGAAGGCCAGCAGACACATGAAAAGATGCTCAACATCACTCATTATCAAGAAAATGCAAATCAAAACCACAATGAGATGTCACGTCACAGCAGTCAGAATGGCTAAAATTAAGCAACACAAGAAACATCAGGTGTTTGCCAGCATGTGGAGAAAGGGTAACCCTCTTGAACTGTTGGTGGTAATGAAAACCGGTGCAGCCACTCTGGAAAACAGTAAAGAGTGCCACAAAAAGTTAAAAATAGAGCCACCTTACAAACCAGCAATTGCACTACTGGGTATTTACCCAAAGGATACACAAGTAGTAATTCAAAGGGATACATGCACCCTGATATTTATAGTGGCTTATCAACAATAGCCAAGTTATGGAAAGAGCTCAAATGTCCATCAACTGATGAATGGATAAAGAAGATGTGTCATATTTACACAATGGAATATTACTCAGCCATCAAAAAGAACGAAATCTTGCCATTTGCAACAAGGATGTAGCTAGAGAGTATTATGCTAAGCGAAATAAGTCAGTCAGAGAAAGGCATATACCATACGATTTCAGTCAAGTGTGGAATTTAATAAACAGAACGATCATAGGTGAAAAAAAAAAGAAAAAGAAAAACCAGGAAACAGCCTCTTAGTATAGAAAACAAACTGATAGTTACCAGAGGGGAGGTAATTGGGTCATGGGTTAAATAACTGATGGGGACTAAGGAGTGTACTTATGACGATGAATATTGTGTAATGAAAAGAATTTTCAGTTACTATATTGTCCCCCTGAAACTAATGTAACACTCTATTTTAAGTATACCAGAATTAAAATTAAAAAAAAAATTAAAATAGAATTAAAGTATAGAAAAATAGACTCCATCTCTTGGATGGAGAAGCTACAAAGTCACTTCGCAAAGACTTGGTAACTAGGAGGATTGGAGTATTGTGGCCATTTGGTTATCTATCTACCACCATTATTTAGTTTGATATTTTGTAGTTCTAGTTAAGGTATAATACCTTGGTCCAATGAGTAATTAAAACATTTTTTTAATGTTTATTTATATTTGAGAGAGAGACAGAGCACAAGCTGGGGAGGGGCAGAGAAAGAGGGAGACACAGAATCTAAATCAGGGTCCAGGCTCTGAGCTGTCAGCAATGAGCCCAATGCGGGGCTTGAACCCGTGAAGCATGAGATCATGACCTATGCCGAATTTGGATGCTTAACTGACTGAGTCTCTCAGGTGCCCCACAATGAGTAATTTTTTAGTCCTCTCTAGAAAGTGTGAGAACTCTAGTTAAGAAAGGATGTTAACTTCCTCCTTTGGATTATATTGAAAATGTGAAGTTATTTAATGAGAAAACTACTGTTAAACAAGATATAATTTACAGTCTTCTAATTTTTGTTCTAAATCACCTCTGCTGAGAAATATGCAGTACAGGTTACCAGAGAAACCAACTTCTACTAATATTATTGGTAATGTACATATATCCCTTTAAGCTATGATAAAAACATTGATTTATTGTGGTTAAAGCTTGAGATTTGAAATGGAAATACATGGGTATCAATACTCACTCTGCTTCTTGAGAAAAACTGCAGTTAAAATATTTGTGTTACTGGATAAATGTCTAACCTTTTTTGTTTTTAATTTTTATTTATTTTTGAAAGAGAGCATACACATGAGTCAGGGAGGGTCAGAGAAAGAGGGGGACAGAGGATCCCAAGCAGGCTCCATGCTGACAGCAGAGAGCCTGATGTGGGGCTTGAGCTCACATACTGTGAGATCATGACCTGAGCCAAAGTCAGATGCTTAACTGAGCCACCCAGGTACCCTTAAATGTCTAACCTTTAAGCCCCGGTTTCTTTGTCTATAAAATCGGGACAATAATTGTACTAATCTCTTTGGGTTGTTTCAGGCTTAAATGAGATAATAATGAATGCAAAGTTCTCAAGATAATACTTGGCAAATAGTAGTATTCAGCAATAATAGCTCTTTTTATTATTATCATTAACATCATATAACTAAAGTTTAATAGTTTGACTTCTTTGTAAATCCAGATATATGTGAAATTGAAAAGAAACATTAGGGCTATAGCAGAGTAGGGAGATTGAATGCACATCTTTACTGTCACTTTTGTTTGTTTGTTTGTTTGTTTTACTTTGAGTTTTTATTTTAATTCCAGTTAGGTAACATAAAGTGCTATATTAATTTCAGGTGTACAATATAGTGATTCAACAATTCCATATGTCACCCTGTGACATATATATATATATATATAGAGAGAGAGAGAGAGAGAGAGAGAGAGAGAGCACTCAGAGCCTCAGAGATGTGTGTGTGTGTGTGTATATATATATATATATATATATATATATATATATATTTACACAGTTTACAAAATATATATATATATATATATATTTCATCTTCTTTATTCATCTTTTGGTGTATGCTTGGGATGTTTCATATCTTGGCTATTTTAAATAATGCTGCTCTAAACATAAGGGGTGTATGCATCCTTTTGACTTAGTATTTGTGTATCCTTTGGGTAAATACCTAATAGGGCAAATGATGCATCATAGGGTAGTTCTATTTTGAACTTTTTGAGAAACCTCCATGTTGTTTTCCAGAGTGGCTGTACCAGTTTGTATTTCCACCAACAGTGCATGACTGCCATTTTCTTCTTTAACGATAAAGGAGTATTGACAGGAAAAAGACAAGTATTATTGTGGAAACTAAGTAGCAGATGGAAGAGTGAAGGAAGTAGTTTCATGGCATTGCTGTTGGCAATGATTTCTTGGATTTGACACCAAAAAACAGGCAACAAAAGCAAAACTCAACAAGTGGGACTACGTCAAACTAAAAAGCTTCTACACAGCAAACAATTAACATAGTGAAAGGCAATTTATGGAATGGAAGAAAATAGCTCCAAATCCTATAATTATTAAGGGATTAGTATCTGAAATATATAAGGAACTCTTACATCTCAATAGGAAAAACAAAGACAAATAACACATAATCTGATTAAAAATGGGCAAAAGATTTGAATAAGCATTTTACAAAGAAGATATACAAATGGCCAACAGATACATAAAAATACTCTCAACATAAGTAATCATGAGGGAAATACAAATCAAAACAATGAGATATTAACTCACATCGTAGAATGGCCATTATAAAATAATATCAAATGTTGGAAAGGATGTGGAGAAATTGAAACCCTTGATGGTAGAATGCAAAAAGGTCAGTCACTATGGAAAACGGTATGGAGATCCCTCAAAAAATTAAAAATAGAACTACCATATGATCCAATAATCCTGCTTCTGGGTATTTATCCAAGAGAACTGAAAGCAGGATCTTGAAGAGATATTTGCACCCCCATGTTCATTGAAGGATTATTTACAGTAGCCAAGATATAGAACAACCAAAATGTTAATTCATGGATGAAAGGTTAAAAAATGTGTGTATATATTCTGCAATATGCAACAACATGGATGAACCTGGGAGTTATCATTCTCAGTGAAATGGACCAGTCACAGAAAGAAAAATATTGCATGATTCCACTAATATATGATATGATGGTTAATTTTATGCATCAATTTGACTGGGCTAAGGGATGCCCAGATAGCTGATAAAACACTTATCAGGGATGTTTCTGGAAGAGATTAACATTTGATTCAGTAAACTGAGAAAAGAGATCCACCCTCACCAAAGTGGGTGGGAATCATTCAATCCTTGAAGGGTCTGAAAGGAACAAAAAAGCAAAGAAAAGATTAAGTCACTCTCCTCTTCAGCTGGGATGTCCATCTGTTCCTGCCCTCAGACATCAGATTTCCAGGTTCTTGGGCCTTCAGATTCTAGACTTACGCTAGTGGCCCCTGATTCTCAGACCTTTGGAATTGGACTGATTTATACCTATCATTTGCAGATGGAGAACTGTGATACTTTTTAACCTCCATAAGTCTGTGTGCCAATTTGTATAATAAATCTCTTTATCTTTCTATTTATTCACCTATCTCTTTATATCATCTGTTCCTTTATATATCTCTTGTTTCTCTGGAGAACCCTAGTTAATACATATGAGTTATCTAAAACAGCAGAGTAGAATAGTGTTTACCAGGAGCCAGGGGGAGGGAGAAATGGGGTTGTTATTCAATGGCTACGAAGTTTCAGTCATGCCAGATGAATAAGTTCTAGATATCTGCTGTACAACATTGTACCTAGAGTGAGTACTCAATTGTACACTTAAAATTTTATTAAGAGAATATCTGTCATGTTAAATGTTGTTAGTATGACAACAACAGAAAGCACACAACTGCTTTCAGGTCCAGAGAAGGCGTAGGAGCAGGCTAATTAGGCATAAAACACATAAGCTCATTCTGAACGTGCTAGTATACACAGGACAAATTGGTTGGCAGTCTGCAAGAAGCAGAGAGAAAACCCTCTGTGCTAAGTTAGGGACTGTCCTAATCTGGGTAGGAATGGGTCAAAACTAGCAGGCAAGGAAGATTCACCAAACCAGGATCCAGAGCCATGGGAAAATCAGGAATATCCTATAAAATACTTCAGGTAATTTTATAGGAAGGAACTTGGAAGAATGATCCAATTCTAGGACATCCAATGTCATGTCCATAAATTACAGGGGATAAGAGTCTGTACTTTGAAGTATGATGGATATGTTTGAACCTGGCCACCTTTCCTTACCAGCTATATAACTTTAGGATAGTTGATTAAGCTATCTGAGACTCAGGTAAAGAGTTATTTCGAACACTTAGGACATCCAAAACACTTAGGACAGAGTCTAGAATATGCCAGGTGATTAGTAAATGACAGCTATTTTTCAGTTATCATCATCATCATTTGCTTAATATTAATTGGGTTTGACAACTGCTGATGCTTTAAATATATTCAAAGGTAGACATCAGTTTGCTTACCTGTAAGTGGGGATCATTTTAGTATTTACTTCATGAAGCTATAAGCTAATACATGTAGTGTTAATGTCACTTAGAAAATGCTAAACTGATAACGTTGATTATTGCAGTAACATTATTATTACTTCAATGATTGAGAATCATGTTTTGGGGTAATTTTTTTGCCCAGCCTTTCAGTTATAGGGCAATTAAACATTTTGGCCACCAGTGGATAGTATCTTTTTTCACTGAACAGTCTGGTACTTTTCGCCTTTCTGGTAGCCAAGCAGTCTAAACTCTTTTTAGACAAGAGAATATTGTGAAAAAATGTCTTTTACAGTCACACATGTTTTTACTAAAGGGAGCTTATTATTATTATCTAAAATTTGTGACAACAATGCCTCAAATCTGGAATTTAAAAATAGAAAGAAAAGAACGTTTTAAAAGGGATAATGTCACCACTTGAGTACAAGCACATTTTTTTGGTATAATGCTTCTAGTACTTTATTCTATTTATTTATGTGAGTGTGAGGTGTATGTCTGAACTTTTTCCTAAGGTAATGACCATATCATGGGAATGTTTCTATGTTCTAAATGTCATTTCAAGTGCCTACATAATAGAGGCCATAACTTATGGCTTTCTCTTGTGTCACTGGTTTCATTTTATTTTCTGTGTGTCTCAGTATTTTTGATTAAAAGCTAGGCAATTTGTATAAAGCAGTAGTGGAAATGAGCCCTTTTTTTTTTGTCAGATGCTTGGTGGGAGGTTGATTCCATCAGGTGAGCTGAGTTTAGGTTTTTCTATTGCTATGGATGCCTTCAGTGTACCTCAGATTTCAAATTTCTCCATCTGGAAGGTGGGCAGGTGTTTTTTAGGATCCTTCTCTACCCTCAGCTTTCAATGGTCCCTGCACATCTGCACATCCAGGGAGAACTCTCTACATTCTTGCCCTTCTCCCAGAAGTGGCTTGTTATTCAGTGTTCAGCTCATAAGGGAGCAGGGAAGACCTTGGTTTTCCCAGTCCAGCTCCAATCTTAGGCAGGGTCTCTTCAGCTGAGGGTTGGGGGTAGGGCCTTCTCAACATTCTTGTCCCTCCCCCTGACCTATGACAAACCAATTCTGCTTTGTATCTGTGGAGATCTTGGGTGGGACAGAGTTGCCTGTGTTTCACCCAGTAGTGGCCCCTGCGCTGCATTGGTGCACGATCCTGGAACTGAGAAGGTTTCCTACTCTTGCCCCAGAGATGGGAGTCTTTGCTTCTGCTTCTCCCTCAGAAGTAGTGGAACTTTGCCTGGGACCTGGGAATGGGAATATATCTTACCTCTCCTCCAGTGGCATTAAGCCTTGGCTTCCTATGAGTGAGAGGTCTGGGTAGTGAGCAGGATTTCATGTGCCTCACTGGGGAGAGCTCTCTTTGTCTCCTGTTCCACTCCCTGTTTTTTTTCTTAAGCAGCCAGAAGAGTTTGTGAATGAGTGAAAACTGCCTCATGTCAGCGACTCTCAGATGTGTTGAACTGTCATATTAGCCCACACTTAGCCTTTAAGAATTAGTGTTAAATTCCTGCAGCTGTCTCCTTGTTTAGTTATAAGATGGCCATCTCTTCTGCCCGTGTTTTCAAAGTAAACCTGTTCATGTGTTCCAACTCCCTGGGTGGAATTTGTCACTGTTGAGAATTCAGTCCATTTGTTTTCTTTGCACCTGCAGGTCTCCGATAGACTCAAGGAGGTTATAATCCACAGTGGGAGAGATGTTCTCTTGTAGTTTCTGCATCATAAGCAGAAGAACATCACGGCTTTTGTTAGAGATGAGTTTTCTTGCAAGACATGTAAATTATTTCCCTTTCTTTTTCACGGTGAATGATTCTGTGAGCAGCAACTATGTACCCAATTCCTTAATGTTTTCCTAGTTATTTCCTAAGTATACAAATTTTCAAGGTGGTCTTGTTGGCACAGTGATGGCGAGCGTCATTAAATTACTTGAAACATATTGCCACATTGCATTCCAAGGTGGTCACACTGTTGTTGATACCAGTAGTGTATGAGAGAGAAATGCGTGTTTGAATGTTTTCTAACATTACTTATTATTATTAAAAATGTTTGTCAGCATGACAAGAATGCTAAACATAAAATTGTGTTAAGACTTAGATTTTTTTGTGAACTTGAATATTTTGTTAAACCGTAGGTCATTTATTTCCTTTCTGTTGCTTGATTTATCATGGCTGTGTCCTTCCTTGTTGAATTATTATTAAGTAACAGGTGTAGAAGAAAGCTGGCATGAATTTTGCTTTCAGACAAATGTGGTTAAAAAATAAATAAAAGCATTACAAATCTAATTTATCCGCAAAATTTATGTCATGCACCCTTTAGAGACCTGGGAAGTGCTCCTCCCTACTGACATGTGGAATTTTCAAAGCCCAGAACTGGGCTTCCTGCAGGCTTGCCTAAGATGCTTTCCAAGGGACCCCAAACCAGAGCTGATTGTTAGCTAACGTCTGTCAACTTGGGGTTCGATTGTTTTCCACTTTGTATGGGATTAAAGAAAAGTTATTTCCTTCTTTCCTCTCATACCGATTCAGTGAAACAACTCCAAATAAAACTGAAACTTGCTGAATGTCCTTGCTGCCTCCATTTGACTCTGGACTCTACCTAACAAGGTTTTCAGCCTGTCCTGGGTTTCTTTGCTCCTAGGGCACGGCTGGGTTGGTTTTAAATAATCTAAACCATGTTTTTAGTCTTTCCTTCCCCCCCATATATTTATTTACTTACATTTAGATTTATACTTTATTGAAATATAGTTGACACCAATGCTAGCTTAGTCTCAGGTATACAACACAGTGATTCAACAAGTTTAGATGTTATGCTGTGCTCATCACATGTATAGCTACCAACTGTCACCATCCAGTGACATTACAATACCATTGACTATATTCCCCATGCTGTACCTTTTATCCCTGTGACTTACTGACTCCATAACTGGAAGTTTGTACCTCCCACTTCCCTTTATCCATTTTACCCACCTCCCCACCCACTTCCCCCCAGGCAACCATCAGTTCTCTGTATTTATGGGTCGATTTCTGCTTTTTGTTTGCCTGTTTATTCATTTTGTTTGTTTGTTTACATCCCACATATAAGGAAATCTTATAGTATTTGTCTTTCTCTGACTTATTGCACTTAACATAATGCACTTTAAGTCAATCCATATTGTCACAAATGGCAAAAATCTCACCTTTTTTGTGGCTGAATAATATTCCATTATACATACATACCAGACCTTCTTTGTCCATTCAACTATGGATGGACATTTGAGTTGCTTCCATAATTTGGCTATTGTAAACAATGTTGCAATAAATGTAGGAATGCATCTATCTTTTCAAATTAGAGTTTTTGTTTTCTTTGGCTGAATACTCAGTAGTGGCATTACTGGGTTGTGTAGTATTTCCATTTTAATTATTTGAGGACACTCCAGACTGTTCTCAACAGTGGCTGCATCAATTTACGTTCCCACCAACAGTGCATCAGGGCTCCTTTTTCTCTACATCCTTGACAACATTTGTTGTTTCTTGTGTTTTTTATTTTAGACATTCTGACTGGTGTGAGGTAATGTCTTGGTGCAGTTTTAATTTGCATTTCCCTAATGATGAATGATGGTGAGCATCTTCTCATGTGTCTGTTTGCCATCTGGATGTCTTCTTTGGAAAAGTGTCTGTTCGTGTCTTCTGCTTATTTTAATTGGATTATTTGCTTTTTGGGTGTTGAGTTGTATCAGTTCTTTATATATTTTGGATACCAACCCTTTTTTGGATATGTCATTTGCAAATACCTTCTTCCAATCAGTAGGTGGCCTTTTTGTTTTGTTGATGGTTTCCTTCACTGTACAGAAGCTTTTTATTTTGATGTAGTCCCAATAGTTTATTTTTGCTTTTGTTTCCCTTGTCGCAGGCTATATATCCAGAAAAATATTGCTGTAGCCAACATCAGAGAAATTACTGCCTGTGATCTCTTATGGGTTATTTTTTTTGTAGTTTCAGGTCTCACATTTAGGTCTTTACTCCATTTGCAGTTTATTTTTGTGTATGGTGAAAGAAAGTGGTCCAGTCTCATTCTTTTGCATATAGCTGTCCAGTTTTACTAGCACCATTTATTGAAAAGACTGTATTTTCCTTATTGCATATTCTTGTCTCCTTTGTCACAGATTAATTGACCGTGTAAAGATAGGTTTACTTGTGGGTTCTCTATTCCATTCCATCGATCCATGAGTCTATTTTTGTGCCAGTGCCATACTGTTTTAGTTACTATAGCTTTGTAGTATATCTTGAAATCTGGGATTGTAATACCTTCAGCTTAATGCTTTCTTCAGATTGCTTTACCTATTTGGGGTCTTTATTGGTTGCATACAATTTAGTGTCTTTCCTTTGATGCTAATGGATAACTATGTGAAGAAGAAGTACAGATAATTCTTTTTTTAATATTTTTTTAATGATTATTTATTTTTGAGAGAAAGAGAGACATAGCATGAGCAAGGGAGGGGCAGAGAGAGAGGGAGACACAGAATCCAAAGCAGGCTCCAGGCTCTGAGCTGTCAGCACAGAGCCTGATGCGGGGCTCGAACCCACAAACTGTGAGATCATGACCTGAGCCGAAGTCGGACGCTCAACCGACTGAGCCACCCAGGTGCCCCTGGTTTCATTGTCTTTAAAAAATATTTCCCATATGGAAATTTTCAAACAAAAGTTAACTTCTTTTTCTTTTTTTTCTTCTATTTTTCTATTCCTTTCCTTTCTAAATTAAGAACCATTTTATAAATATAACAGGAACTCAAGAACATAACACATTCTGTGTGGGTGATTTCATATTTCTTTTGCTTTTTTTGCATTGAAATTATTAATGAAATGTTAAGCTAATGCTTTTGCATTCAAGTTCTTTAGAGGTTTATTTTTAAATGAGAAGGTGGGAAGCACAGAGTCTGTATGTAGTTATCCACCTCTGCAGCAGGGGAGCAGCAGGAAACCACAGGTACATACCTTTCAAGGGCACCCTTTAAAACCCATAGTCAGTGGAATAATTATGTCACCTAAAATGTGCACGGGAGTTTCAAATTTCATGCAAAGTCACATGTCCAAAACACTTGCATAAGTAAAATGTTTATGTCCCTTTAAGCACCTCACATGACTGTTGTCACCTGTGGCCTGGTTGTAGGAACATGGCTAAACTTCAAAGCGAGACCTCATTGCAAATGCATCAGTATACGCATCTGAGTATGAGAGTTTACTATATCTTGTCAGGAGTCTGCAGCGGGAGAAGTGCAAGAAACTGCTGACTGAAGGGAAAGTGTTTCTCCGGCATGATTTTCCTTAAATATTTCATATCTAGAATATTTGAGATAGTGCAAAGTTATGTGAATGTGCTAGTTTTCATTTTTAGATTAAGAATTGTAGAGTCAGTCTTTTGGGATCACAAACGAAAATGACTCTTAAGTATCAGCTTTCGCAGGTTACCCCCTATACAAAGCACATCAAAGGTCATAACTTACTACAGTATTGCCAACTATGATGTGTCCACAAGAGCTGATTCTGCATTTTGAACAAAAGGCGAAATCTTTAAAAAAATTTTTTTTAAATATTTTTATTTATTTTTGAGACAGAGAGAGACAGAGCATGAGCAGGGGAGGGGCAGAGAGAGAGGGAGACACAATCCGTAGCAGGCTCCAGGCTCTGAGCTGTCAGCACAGAGCCTGATGCCGGGCTTGAACTAGTGAACCGCAAGATCATGACCTACGCCAAAGTCAGGTGCTCAATTGACTGAACCACCCAGGTGCCCCTACTATGTTCTTTAGTTATTTATATATTTATTTACTTATTCAATCATTCATTCATTCATTGTTTCAGAACTATGACTATGGCTGTTTTATTTGGAGATTGCTTTCAGTAAATTTGTTCACTTGGTTTCTGTTCAGTTGGAGATGTTGATACCTTTAAATACTGACCACTTCTGTCACTATGGAGACTGTAGTACTCAGGCACGTGGGTTAGCTCACTGGCAAAGAAGAATGCTTTTCCAGGCAGCAAAATGGGTTTCATTTGTTCTCTCCTAACATTGTAACTTTGTCAGAATTGAATAAGACCGAAATTTGGTACTCAGACTAGTAGGAATGTATATCTTATTATGGTAACATGGTTATGTTTATTATTATTACAGGTGATGGGGTGAATTGTGTCCCTTCAAACTTCATGTATTGAAGGCCCAATGGCCAGCACCTCAGAATGAGGCCCCTAAGGTGGGGCCCTAATCCAACATGACCGTTGCCCTTGTAAGAGGAGGAAGAGACACCAGGGATGGACACACGCAGACAAAAGGCCATGTGAGGACACAGGGAAAAGTCAGCCATCAGCAAGGCACAGAGAGAAGCCTCCCTGGACTGACACCCACCTGCCGGCACCTTGATCTTAGACTTCCAACCTCCAAAACTGTGAGAAAACACATTTCTGTTGTTTAAGCCACTGAGTCTGTGGGATTTTGTTATGGCAGCGTTACTAGCTTAGCCAAGACAGCACAAAATATATTATGCATGTATATTCTTTTTTTTAAAGTTTTTATTTAGTTTTTTTTAACTTTATTTTTTATTTTTTTTTTTAATTTACATCCAAATTAGTTAGTATGTAGTGAAGCAATGATTTCAGTAGATTCCTTAAGGTCCCCTCCCCATTTAGCCCATCCCCCCTCCCACAACCCCTCCCGTAACCCTCGGTTTGTTCTCCATATTTATGAGTCTCTTCTGTTTTGTCCGCGTCCCTGTTTTTATATTATTTTTGTTTCCCTTCCCTTATGTTCATCTGTTTTGTCTCTTAAAGTCCTAATATGAGTGAAGTCATATGATTTTTGTCTTTCTCTGACTAATTTCACTTAGCATAATACCCTCCAGTTCCAACCATATAGTTGCAAATGGCAAGATTTCATTCTTTTTGATTGCTGAGTAATACTCCATTTGTGTGTGTGTATGTGTGTGTGTGTGTGTGTGTGTGTGTAGACACCACATTTTCTTTATCCATTCATCCATTGATGGACATTTAGGCTCTTTCCACACTTTGGCTATTGTTGATAGTACTGCTATAAACATGGGGGTACATGTGTACCTTTGAAACAGTATACCTGTCTGTATCCCTTGGATGAATGCCTAGTAGTGCAATTGCTGGGTCGTAGGGTAGTTCTATTTTTAGTTTTTTGAGAAACCTCCACACTGTTTTCCAGAGTGGCTGCACCAGCTTGCATTCCCACCAGCAGTGCAAAAGAGATTCTCTTTCTCTGCATCCTCGTCAACATCTCTTGCTGCCTGAGTTGTTAATGTTAGCCATTCTGACAGGTGTGAGTTGGTATCTCATTGTGGTTTTGATTTGTATTTCCCTGATGATGAGTGATGTTGAGCATTTTTTCATGTGTTGGTTGGCCATCTGGATGTCTTCTTTGGAGAAGTGTCTATTCATTGTCTTTTGCCCATTTCTTCACTGGATTATTTGGTTTTTGGGTGTTGAGTTTGATAAGTTCTTTATAGATTTTGGATACTAACCCTTTATCTGATATGTCATTTGCAAATATCTTCTCCCATTCCGTCGGTTGCCTTTTAGTTTTGCTGATTGTTTCCTTCGCTGTGCAGAAGCTTTTTTATTTTGATGAGGTCACAATAGACCATTTTTGCTTTTGTTTCCCTTGCCTCTGGAGATGTGTTGAGTAAGAAATTGCTGCAGCCCAGGTCAAAGAGGTTTTTGCCTGCTTTCTCCTCTAGGATTTTGATGGCTTCCTGTCTTACATTGAGGTCCTTCATCCACTTTGAGTTTATTTTTGTGTATGGTGTAAGAAAGTGGTCCAGGTTTATTCTTCTACATGTCGCTGTCCAGTTTTCCCAGCACCACTTGCTGAAGAGACTGTCTTTATTCCATTGGATATTCTCTCCTGCTTTGTCAAAGATTAGTTGGCCATACGTTTGTGGGCCCATTTCTGGGTTCTCTATTCTGTTCCACTTACCCGAGTGTCTGTTCTTGTGCCAGTACCATACTGTCTTGATGATTATAGCTTTGTAGTATAGCTTGGAGGTGGGATTGTGAGGCCTCCTGCTTTGGTTTTCTTTTTCAAGATTGCTTTGGCTATTCGGGGTCTTTTCTGGTTCCATACAAATTTTAGGGTTATTTGTTCTAGCTCTGTGAAGAATGCTGGTGTTACTTTGATAGGGATCACGTTGAATACGTAGATTGCTTTGGGAAGTATCGACTAAAGTTTTTATTTAGTTGTGAGAGAGAGATAAAGAGCAAACACAAGTGGGGGAGGGGCAGAGAGAGAGGGAGACACGGAACCTGAAGCAGGTTCCAGGCTCCGAGCTGTCAGCACAGAGCCTGACACGGGGCTTGAAGCCACAAACTGTGAGAGAATGACCTGAGCTGAAGTTGGATGCTTAACCAATGAGCCACCCAGGTGCCCCGCGTATATATTCTTTATATCCTTTTAGCAAACAGGGATAAACTGGATCTCAGTTCAAAGGACGTATTTGGAATCTGGTATGTTTCCATTACCTATTTAATTCCTTAACAAGTGTACTCTATATTATCTATTTTAAAAAGAGAAAGCATCAGAGAATCTTAACACACTTGTTAAAGGTGAATAGCACCTTAAAAAGAAAAAACTTCCAAAGGACCAAAGATCCACCTGCCTTTTCTTCCTTGTGAAATAGATACGTGATTCCCCTCTTTGTTCTTATTTTCGATATGAGTAGAATGCATACTATAGCAGACTGGTGGCATTTAGTGTAGAAGGGGGAAAATGCAAACTTACCTATTGTGACTATCCTCTCCCCACATCTGGTGCTGCGCTCCAATTTTCCTTTGTCTTTATTTACATCCTACTGGTTTTTTTCAGAGTACTTTCTGTGAGGGATGTCTTTTTCTCCTGAAGGTAGACTAGTGTCTTGATGCTGTCTGAGTTCCACCTGTGAGCCAGAAGAATTTTCACCACTTTTAAGTTAAGCATTTGGCATTTGGTGTGCTGATATCTGTCCAAATTCAAGATCCTGTCAAAAGAGAACTCCCCACCCCTGTTGCAGGAATCGGCAGCCAAGGATGTGATTGCACGCCCCACCAGTGTCTTTCATTCGGTGCAATTGATGGTTACTGTCTTTCTACTTGGATTCCCGTTATTCTGATCCAAGAGGTAACCACAAGAAGCTTCCAAAAAACCTAAGCAGTCAGAGGCAAAACCACAGACCAAAATGGAAAACAGCTGCTTTATAAAGATTGGGTTCATAGTGGTTCCTCCCTCCCTTTGTTTCAGGGGATCATTTATCTGTCAGGTTTGTGGAAGCCCAGAGTGAAGACGCACAAGCTCCCAGGTCCTCGCTTTTCCCTATTTAACAGGTGGGGAATGGAAAGGGAGGAAGAAGAAACTTCATGGAGCTGACTCTTCTCTCTAAGGCGGAGCTCATGGACTAACCACCCTGGCCAGAGCTGGAAGTATTTATTTTCTCCCTCTGGACTCCCTCGCCCTCAAAATGTAGACTCACGTGTGGCACTTTCCACTCAGTTTGCATTACAACAACCCGAGCTGTATTGCTGCTTAGAAAGCTATTGTCTCTCGCCTCCAAATCCATCCGTCAGTGCTCTGCTTTGGGATTCTGGCTGGGGCCAGCGGCTACCCTACCCGTTAGGCTGTGCCAATAAAAGAATACTAGCAGGGGAGAGGGAGGCTAAAGGAAGAGAAGAGATTGCTCTGTTCTGGGGGCTTCCGGTCTGTTTTCTGCAGCTGTGAGCCTCAGGCATTGGAGGTGCTGTCCACTTGCAGCTGCTGAATCCAGTTTGCAGTTTCCCCAACTTTGCGGAACCATCCTCCAGATGCCCAAGTCAAAGACACCAGGCAAGCAGTGCCTGACGCGGGGCTCGAACTCAAGAACCACAAGATCACGACCTGAGCTGAAGTCAGACACTTAACTGACAGAGCCACCCAGATGCCCCGAGAATTCTAAATTTTAATAATTCCATCTTCTTCACTCTTTCTTCCATCCCTCATCTGGCTTCCTACAGCTCCTAACTCTAGGATACCCTGGTGTTCTATTTTTGCCTTTTCTAGTTCTTCTTTGCAAATTCTCTCCATTAAAACAACCGGTATCGTTTCTGTCCTCTTTTTAGGACACAGAATGAATTACCCGTGTTCCTGTGTTCTTCTCTTCCTATCTGTGAGTTCATCACATGACCAGCCATGCTGGTTACTGAGTAATTTTTATGTACCTTGCTCCATGCTATAGCTTCCCATGTGGTCTACATTCATTCTTCACAACTTTATAAAACACATTTTATTAGCCCCATTTCACAGACGAAGAAACCAAGGCACAGAGAGATAGAGAGGAAAGGAATTAAGTACTGCCTGAGACCAGAACCAGAATTTGAATCTGACCCCAAGGTCTAGGCTCTTAAGCATTCTATTAATTTGTCTGCTTCATATTTGTAACCTAATTCTTTGCTCCCTGCTCCTATTAGATACCCAGTGTGCCTTTTTAGAGTAGGAGTGGTGGGAATAATTGCTAAATAAGGAGTACATCAACTAATTAAACTAGCTAGGCTTATGGCATATACATCTGAGAAGATGAAGCTTCACGTCTTTGTCCTAAATTAAATCTGTAGTTTAGAAGCTGTTTATCTTCAGCCAGTAAGAAGAGTGTGATGCCTGATTGACCACTGACCTTCTCATCTCCTTGAGTCTTGCAGTCATAATCTGGATAAAGAGGGTTTGGATTTAGGATGTTTAAGACCTCTCTATAGGTATTATTTAATTTTTCTGTCATCCTGGGAGTGGAGAGAGGAGAAATTCTCTCAATTTGACTTTGTCAACACATCCAAACTATTTGAAAGAATCTAGTTTCAAATCATGGATTACAAAATAACCTATGGAAACACGAAATTGGCTGGAAGAAAATGTCAATCAGTTTGCTGTCTTCAGCACTGATGCTTTCCAAATTTTAATGTGCACATAGATCGCCTGAGGATCTCATGAAAACACAGAGTCTGATTCAGAAATTCTGGGGCACTGCCCAAGATTCTCCTTTCCCACAAAGCCTCATATCAGTAATAACAATGGCAGCACATATACTGATCACTTACTTTGTGCCAATGAAATTATCCCTAATCTTCAAAAGAATCCTATGAAGTTATCATTATTCTAATTTTTCACATAATGAAACCAGACTGGGAACAAAATCAGTAACGTGGCAAGAGTTTCAGGAAAGTCATGGGATTTGAATGCAAACCCATTTCTTCTGATTAAATCTTTCTCTTTTTGCACTGCAACCAGCAAAGAAGTTAAAAATAATGGGGCATGCGGTTTATATCTTAAGATTGGTACGGTAAGATATCAGCGTACTTTGATTAAATGTTTTGATACTTTGAATTTAATCTGGTTTGAAGTGTTTTATGGAATTATTTAAAAAAAAATGTGTAACTTGTCTAAAAATATCACAATGATTTCAGTTGTATTCCACAGTCCGAGTATTCATTATAACTGGCAACTTCATTAGAAAGAAACTGCGATGTACATAAAGGGTGTACATGTTCCTCTGTCAAACTTAAAAAGAAAAAAAAGAAATACAGCTGGGACTTGAATGGGAGTGTTCGGTGCCATACTAACTAAAGGGCAAATCCACAGAAGCACCAGTGACTTTTAACTGCTCCATCACTCATGGTCTATAGATTGAAGCCAGATTAAGAGAAAAAAGATTTCACCAGCAGCCCCCAAAGATTTCACCTATAGATGTAGTTAATGAGCATTGCCATGGATACAGCATAATTATATCACCTGAATAGAATCTAAGGGAATTGAAAAACAAGAGACAAAGAAATAAGCTTAATTATTCACTTTTTGAAAAATCTCTACAGGCAATTTAACAGTAAAATAGGGTGACTAAGGAACACATACATTTCATGCCCATATGCCACAGAAATAACTAATTAGGCACAATGTGCCAGGACTAATTATAGAAATGATTGCTGGAAGAAGGAAGGCTGAATATAGAGTAGCTGGCAACTTGATGGTCCTCTTGCTATGTAGGCTGTGCTGAATGTTGCAGCGAGCTGATTGGTTGTTATCTTTTTTTGCATGAGAATTGAATTGTAACTGATTTAATTTTTTTCCTGATAACTTCCTGATTACTGAAGAGGGTGCTGAGGCAAGGGCAGCAGAGTAAATCTCTGAGAAAGCAGGAAAGAGGAAAAATGATGCCCCTTGGTAATTTTCACCCAGGATGATGGATCCTTTGTGTTTCCGTCCGTCAGATGTAAGGAGACTTGTTCCTAGGAGTCTTGGGTGGTGTAATGAGGTCAACGGTTACTCCCGGCTTACACTCTATCTATCATCGTAACTATTCTCGAATCTCTCCAAAAGCCTGCCTGAAATTCCATCAGGAAATCATTTTAAGTTGATGAGATGGCTTTGAAGATCAAGGTTATCAAGAGAAGCCCTTTAAACTGAATTAAATCGTGTTCCCCAACCAGGCCAAGAAAAAAGGAACGGTCCTAAGTGGAAGGGACATGGTAGGCAGAATTCTGAGATGGTCCCCAAGATTCTTTCTTTCTTCTCTGTATAAACACCCTGCGCAATGTCCAGGATTGTGAATATGATGGGCTTTTCTTCTGTGATTAGGTCATGCCACACACCACAGCTGTCAGGGAGATCCTCCAGGATGAGGCCCTGACCTCATCATAGGAGCCCCTTAAATAGGGATCTGGAGGTCAGAGGTGAAGGAAGTTAGAGACTCAAAGCAGGAGAGGGAATGGGGGTGCCCCTGCTGGCCTGAAGACGGAGGGGGCCGTGTGGCTGCTTTAGGAGCCGACAACAGCCCTTGGCTGACAGGCACGCAGGCCGAGGTGACCGCAGTCCTACAATCACGAAGAACTGAATTCTGCCGACAGCAAGAATAAACTCAGAAGCAAGGTCTCCTCACAGCGTCCAGGTGAGAATCCAGGCAGGCTGGCACCTTGGTCTTGGCCTCGTGAGACTCTGCGCAGGAGACTCGGTCGTGCTGTGCTGGACGGTGACCTACAAAGCTGAGCACCACACAGTGGGAGCTGTGTTAAGGCACTAAATGTGTGGTAGTTTGTGTGCTTCAATGGACAACTAACATGGGACGTAGGGACCTCTGACTTGCAGACTAGGAGAGAACAGGCGGGTTGAGGCGGTGAGCTGCGGATAGCAAGAGGGCATGCCCGTCTGCTAGTGGCCTCAGGGACTCAGGCCACTCAGTGGCCGAGAGCGCAGGGACTCAGGCATGTGAGCTTTCCACCTGCCTCCCTGGGCTCTCCGCCTGCCTGAGAGCCCTTGCCTCCACCAACAGACACGCGTGCCGGCCCTCTTGCTGTTTCCCTCTCTCTTTCCCATTCTCCATCGACACGGCTGACACAGAGCCGTTTTCCACCCACTTCTTCACTTTAAGATTTGAGCCCTTATTATATCCTTGGTGGAATTAAAACCATAAGTGGAGGGGCACCTGGGTGGCTCAGTCGGCTAGGCATCCGACTCTAGATTTCATCTTGATCTCACAGTTCATGGGTTCGAGCCCTGCATCGGGCTCTGGGCTGACAGTGCTGAGCCTGCTTGGGATTCTGCTGAGCCTCCTTGGGATTAATAAAATATAATTTTATTTTAATAAGAAAACCCTGTAGGTTGAGTTCCAGTCCTGCTCTACCATTCTTAGTTCATTGAACTTGGATGAATCACCCTACTCATCTAGATTTCAGGTTTTTTTTTTTAAATTTCTGAAAAAAACAAAGCAGATGGACTAGGAAGGAGTCTTTAATCCTTTCCAGCAGTAACAGTTTTTAATCAGAGACACTCATCATTGTCCTGCACTGGCCTTCCTGCCTCTAGTCTCTCTTTCCGTTTATCTTGCAGATCTGATGGCATCATTGTCTTGCTGAAAATCTTTAAGGTGTAAACTGTTTAGGATACTATTCAAAAATCCTTCATGAACTGACACCAAAGTGACATTTTTTTTTTGTCATACGCCATTACTCACCCTCAAAGCACTCCAAGTGTTAGGCAACCTCAATATTTCATTACTCTAGACAGAAATCCAGGTGTCCTGCCTTCGTGTTTCACACCTAGTTCTTTTAGGGTGAAATACTCCTCCATCTGAGTGTGGTAATCAACTCCACCAAATCCATAAAGAGGCAGCTCCATTGATGCCTCTTCTGAGAGGCATTTCCCTATCCCCCCAACTGGGGGATAATAGCCACCTTCCATGAATCGTAACAATAATGCTTCTCCAAATCATTTGACTCGGTTGGTAGCCTTTTATGTAGTGTTCGTCCTTTATGATAGTATTTAATAGCAAATATATGTATATGTGTATGTGCTTACATATGATGCATATGTATGTCTTTATATCTGATCATCTTTAATTATAAACTCCCCGAGGACTGGAAACTTACTTATTTACCCGATCTCTGCATTTGCAACAGGGTTTGGCAACAGGGCCTTGTTCTGCAAAGGGTGGAATCAAATAGGAAATACTGATCTGTGTTGTATCTGGTTTGATATTCTGCCTGTTAGAGCAAACTTAAAGGACCTTTAGTGAAGAAACTTTCTGACCTTCTTGATGTTGACCTTTGAGATTAGAGGTTTACCCAAATAGCTTGAATTTCTCTTCTCTAATTACACACACACACACACACACACACACACACACACACACACAAATACATTTAGAATTCAGCTTAAGGGATTGTTTAGATAACCAAAATCTTGGGCTTATTACCATGGTGCAAAGAGAGATTCCACTTTATTTATTCTTTACTTGTTATTCTATCTTTAGTCTTCTTCCCAACCTTAAAGCAGCACAACCCACGATCTCAGCAACCTTCTTCTATCACGAATGATAATAGACAATAGTTCATGATAGTAGAAATTGAAATATCTCTCTGTCTCCATTGCTGCACACTTTCATGTAGATCTTCTCAGTCTGTACGCACAGCACGATCCTTCTTCCCACTTGACCATTTCCTTTTCCTTCTTAGGGTCCTTTCCTCATTCCATTAATAACTTGCTCGAGAGTTGATACTGGTGTGGTTTTTTTGTTTTTCAAGATATTCATTCATAACTATGAAACTGCCTTGTTGTCAGGGGTCAGTAGACTCTTTGAATAAATGCCTGTTGAATGTCTTGTAAGAATGACAAGACATCGGATAAACGTTTCAGAAAGAAACACAGATGCCCAGTTTTCAGGGGATTCAGTCAGCCCATCAATAACTCCTCCATGTGACACACCAATAAACAGCTCGAAAGCTGGCAACACAGCTGTCTGTAGTGGATGCCAAGGAAACAGATGGTAGTAATGCAGGGAGAATGCTTCCCATCACTTCGCATTAAGCTCTTTTGATTATGCACCAAAAATGGAGAAGGAATGGACAGGCACCAGCATGACTAAAGCAGGCTTTATCGCCACCACTTGTCAGCTGGAATATTTTAAACACACATTGATGAAGAACCCTCTGGGCTCATTCTACTTTTCCCCCAGGGTTTCAAAGCACTTTCCTAGAAAAAACAAATTTTTTTCCCTAGTGATGGATGAGAAAACCAAGGCCTCAAAGGAAATGTGACTGACGATAGCTGGCTCTAGATCAAAGTTGAATCATTTCCAAGATCAGGCCTCTAGAAGGTGAGCTCTTGGTGGCTTTCCTCCATTCTAAAACAGTTTGGCGTCAGCCACACCACCAGGCTGATGCAGTAAGGTCAATTATTCTTTCTTGTACTTGTTGTAGCAATGGCATCTGAGCCTGTCTGTGATCTCCTCAACTAGCTGAGCTGCAGAAGGAAGTAGGTGCTGTTACAAGAAGGAAAGTCCAGACTGAATTCCTTGCTTACAACCTCAGTTTCCTGCACCTTCATACCTCCCATGTGGGCTATCTTGTGTGTCTGAAAGTGACCCCTGAGCCTTCTAACTGGAGAATTGAGGGCAAAATTCACTTCGGTTGGTTTGGCTGGTTTTGTGTCCTCTGGTTCATAATCTGTCGTGCCTTTATAGCGATAATGAAAAAAAACAGGGTTCGTTTCTTAACATTCATTCGGCAACAACTTTAAGGAAGGAACGCAGAATAATAGGTTTGCCAGTTTTTATTTCTTATCTCTTAGTACCAAACCTCGCCCTTTTCTTTTTTTTTTTCATCTACTGAAGTTTTATTTATTTATTTATTTATTTATTTATTTATTTATTTTTAATTTTTTTTCAATATATGAAGTTTATTGTCAAATTGGTTTCCATACAACACCCAGTATTCATCCCAACAGGTGCCCTCCTCAATGCCCATCACCCACCCTCCCCTCCCTCCCACCCCCATCAACCCTCAGTTTGTTCTCAGTTTTTAAGAGTCTCTTATGCTTTGGCTCTCTCCCACTCTTACCTCCTTTTTTTTTCCCCTTCCCCTCCCCCATGGGTTTCTGTTAAGTTTCTCAGGATCCACCTAAGAGTGAAAACATATGGTATCTGTCTTTCCCTGTATGGCTTATTTCACTTAGCATCACACTCTCCAGTTCCATCCACGTTGCTACAAAAGGCCATATTTCATTCTTTCTCGTTGCCACGTAGTACTCCATTGTGTATATAAACCACAATTTCTTCATCCACTCATCAGTTGATGGACATTTAGGCTCTTTCCATAATTTGGCTATTGTTGAGAGTGCTGCTATAAACATTGGGGTACAAGTGCTCCTCTGCATCAGTACTCCTGTATCCCTTGGGTAAATTCCTAGCAGCGCCGTGGAGGTTCCTCAAAAAATTAAAAATAAACCCGGCCCTTTTCTGCTCCGAGGCTAAGACCAGGTCTCAGCAAGCTCTATTTCCCAGAAACCCTTGCTAGCAGAGTTGAGGTTAAGTCCCGCCACTAGATGGCACTAAAGGGAAATTAGAAGGTGGAGGGAGTGGACAAAGGACTCACCCCGCAGTTTTTCGGATTCCTGCCTTGAGATCCTGTTCCAAACCCAGTTGGTTCTCTTGCACTGTGTCAGGACTCGGGCAGGGGTGCTGCCGTTTCCTCTCTGGTTGACTCTTGAACTCCAGCAGTGGCAGTTCGCTCTGCCAGCCACTTGGTTCTAGCCCTAGGAGGACCAGCTTCATTCCACCCCCTCAGAAGCGCTGCTACTTCTGAGCACTTCCTTACGGTCTGAGCAACAGCAACGTGGAGCCCTTCCTACCGCCTCCGAAGTTCCTGAAACCCCATCTACTCCTTCTTGTTCCCCCCGCCGCCTTTAACACCGTGTCACCAATTTACCACAGTTAACTCTTGAACGATGCAGGGGTGAGGGGCACCGGTCCCCACGCAGGTGGAAATCTCTGCATCCTTTTTGACTCCTGAAAACGTAACTGCTGCTAGTCTGCTGTTGACCACAAGCCTCACCAATCACATAAACTGTCATTACCGCATAGTTTTGTATGCTCTATGTATTATATACTGTATACTTCTAGGAAGCTAGAGAAAAGAAAATATTAAGAAAATCATAAAGAAGAGAAGATACATTTATAGTACCGCACTGGTTTTATTCTTTGTGGAAAGGCTTTCCTTTTTTAAAATTTTTAAAAATTTATTTATGTTGAGACAGACAGAGATAGTGTGAGTGGGGAAGGGGCAGGGAGAGGGAGAGAGACTCCCAAGCAGGCTCCACGCTGGCAGCACAGAGCCTGACGTGGGGCTTGAACTCACAAAACTGCAAGATCATGACCTGAGCTGAAACCAAGGGTCGGACGCTTAACCGACTGAGCCATCCAAGTGCCCCTGCACTGTATTTATTCTTTAAAATACCTGTGTGTAGGGGGGCCTGGGTGGCTCAGTTGGTTGAGCATCCGACTTCAGCTTAGGTCACGATCTCGCAGTTTATGAGTTCGAGCCCCGGGTGGGGTTCTGTGCTGACAGCTCAGAGCTTGGAGCCTGCTTCGGTTTCTGGGGTCTCCCTCTCTCTCTGCCCCACCCCCCCACTTGTACTCTGTCTCTCTCTCGCAAAAATGAATAATGTTAAAAAATTAAAAAAAAAATCTGCGTGTCAGTGAACCTACAGAGTTCAAGTTTTTGTCGTTCAGAGTCATTGGTAAATGAAATGGCATCATCCCTCTATGAGTTGATAGCATGAGTACCAAAAGAACAAGCTGAGTTGAAACAGGATATCATAGACAGGTTCAACAGGCTGATTTGGGTTCGGCATAAGGGAGAACTGACTTTCTGGCCGTGGGAGCTGTCCCTTAATAGATGCAAGGAGCTCTCTGTGGCCGGCAGCCTGCAGAAGGAACTAGACGCCTGCTGTCAGAAAGGCTGTAGCAAAAACAATTGAAGATGTTTGCCTGTAAGATTGGCCAAAATTTAAAATATTGGTAATCTACCTAGGGCAGAGATTAACACGCATACACTGCTGGAGTATAAATGGAGGCAGCTTTCCTGAAGGGGTATTTGGCAACATATGTTCATTCTAGAAAGGGGTAGAGAAAATAAACGTATCATATTCATGTCAGGGATATTAGTGACAAGGACGAAGGTGGCAAACCAGCATGGAAAAGGGCATGGTGTGTGCAGTTTGTCGTTCTAGTTGGCATGGGGGAGGAAGCCTGTTCCAAAACAGCTGTGTTGGAGCAGAGATGTGAATAGCAAGCCGTGTGGGATTCTGGGAGGAGAATGTTCCAGGAAGAGGAAAGAGCAAGAGTTCTGGGGAGGAAAGGGGGGAACTTTCTCAAGGAAGGTCAGGCAATGAGGGTGGAAGGAGAGGAGGTAATCTCACAGAGATATCAGCAACCAGGTAGTGTGGGCAATCGTGGACAAAGATGAGAACTTTTTTTTTTTTCCCCCAGAGTGACCACAGAAGTCATTGGGCCATTTTTTTTTAGCAAGGGAGAGCCGCAGTCTGACGTTTGTTGTCTATGAAAGTCTTAAAAGTGTTTTTAGTCTTTGACCTAGCAACTTCATGTTTAAGAATTTGCTTTAAAAAAAATTGTTGAGGTGGGGCGCCTGGGTGGCTCAGTCGGTTGGGCGACCGACTTCGCTCGGGTCATGATCTCACTGTTCGTGGGTTCGAGCCCCACGTCGGGCTCTGGGCTGACAGCTCGGAGCCTGGAGCCTGCTTCTCTGCCCCTCCCCTGCTTGTGCTCTGTCTTTCTGTCTCTCTCAAAAATAAATAAACATTAAAAAAAATTTTTTTTTTAATTGTTGAGGTGTCCTGGGTGGCTCAGTTGGTTAAGTGTTGGGCTCTTAATTTTGGCTCAGGTCATGGTCGGTTTGTGGGATCAAGCCCTGCATTGGGCTCTATGTTGACAGCACGGAGCCTGTTTATAAGTCTCTCTCTCTCCCTCTCTCTCTCTCTCTGCCTCCCCCCTCCTTGTGCTCATCCTCTGCCTTCAAAATAAATAAACATTTGTTTTTAATTGTTGAAAGAAGTAGCTAAAGACCTGTGTATGTATGTACAAGGGCATTCACTAAGAGCAGCTGTTTTGAGCACTGAGAATATGCCAGACATTATTCTAAGCACGTCATACATATTAATTCATTTAACGTTTGTAACTTTTCCATGAGAGAGCTATCCTTGTTTTACAGGAAGTTGAGGTATAGAGAGGTTAAGTATCTTGCCCAAGCTACTAAATGACCTGGATTTTAACCCAGGGAGTCCACACTTTTAATCACTTGGTTAGAAATGGAAATATGTTCACATTAAAACACCTGATGACAAAAGGCGGGTTCCCTGTGTGTGATGCTTCCTGTAAAAAGTACCTCTTCAGAATGTACGCATACATGCTCACGTATGTATCCTGGGCGTTTCTTCTTAGATCCCCAGTATTTCTTCTTTTATTTGGAAACAGGCCCTGGGCTTCTCATCCTCCGCTTTACCTTGCAGCTCTCAGTGCGGACGGGCTCAACATAGAACACCCGCCTGGCAGTCTTGACCCACTAGCTCCAGCAGTGGGTCCATGACCTCCACACTGCACTTCCCCTCTCCAGGACTGTGAATCACTTTGCCCTCCTGGCCTGAGTTTATTCGTCCAGGGAGGCGGGCAGATCCAACTCTCTCTCTCCCAGAAACTGAAACCGAAAACCACCCCACAGCCCGGCAGTTGTTGAAATTGAGCCGCGTGCACAGTGACCCCTACACATTCCATTTCCTTTGGAGCTCTGTGGATGCCCACTTCCAGAATACTGGTAGCCCAACAGGTCCTTCGATTCTCTAAATGATTCTAGCGCCTGTCTGTTAAGTCCTGGGTTTTGTTTCTAGAAGACGGGATTGCCACTGGCACTTGCAAACAAAGACACTTTGTCTAAAATTGTCTACAAGGGTGAATATCAAAATGTTAACGGTGGGTGAAGGAATTTTGCAGGGCTTTTGTCTTCTTTACAGATGGCAAGTACCCAGATGTCGGGTTAAAAATGCCTACATCGATTTTGTTGCCTATTTTTTTTTCAAAGCATGCCGTAAAGCTCTCTGAGGTCTACTTCTAGCCAATAGCAACTGTAGCACCCGTGGCAACTATAGTAAAGAGGCTGTGGCAAATGTAACACAAACGTCACAAACAAAACATGGAACAAAGGTAAAGATGGTGAAACGCAAGTCACGACAACGTCCGACAGAGAGATCAGCACTTGGAAAGTTTCAGAGCGGAAGGGAAACAACAGACAGCGGAAGGTGGGGGTGGAGGTAGGCCGGGGACTCGGAACAAATCATATTTTGAAATCCTGGTGTTACCATTTGAGCCATGATTGCTATAATAAGCACTCAGAGAACTTTGTGACTTACTTACCTGAAACACGTTACTAAAACCAATTAGTGTTCATGATTTGCATTGTTGGAGACACAGCGAGTTTGCTGTACTTTGCGGGTGCTGGAGCAGCGCTTTTCTCTAGGACGCCCAGATTTCTAAGGGTTTGCAAACCAGCAAAGCAGACAGACCTGTCATGTAAACGAGTTATGAATAAAAGAAGTGTTAGCTTATGGCAATCAATGAGCACAAATACATAGTTCAGTCGTTTCTAAGCAATGACCGATTAGGATTAACTGCCTATCGAGTTACACATTCAGCAAAATCCTAAAATCCATTCATAGCTTTCATTCCCGCTAAGTTTCCCCAGGCCTTCTGGAATCAGTTCCACAAACAGTTGCTGAATGCACATTCTGTGTCAGGCATGGTCCCAGGAAATGGGGATATAGAGCCATATCTGCCCAGAAAGTTCACATTGGGGCAGGAGAGACATGGAAGTTAAATTTCAGTGCCTGCCTTAAAATTTAAATGCCCCAATATAGGGCCATATAAGAGACATAGTCATTCTTCAGGCTCTAGCCCGATGCCTACTTGCTTTACATCTGCACGGTAATCTTTTATAGCAGATGCTGCTGCTGCTGCTATCCTCATTTTACTGACAAAGACATTAGGCTCAGAGAGTTAAGTAACTTGGTCTAGGTTATAACACTCAGACATGGTGGACTCAGGATTAGATACACACACACACACACATGTTGTGGACTCAGGATTAGACACACACACATGATGTTGTGGACTCAGGATTAGGCACACACACGATGTGGACTCAGGATTAGACACACACACATGATGTGGACTCAGGATTAGATACACACACATGATGTTGTGGACTCAGGATTAGACACACACACATGATGTTGTAGACTCAGGATTAGGCACACACATGATGTGGACTCAGGATTAGACACACACACATGATGCGGACTCAGGATTAGATACACACACATGATGTTGTGGACTCAGGATTAGACACACACATGATGTGGACTCAGGATTAGACACACACACATGATGTTGTGGACTCAGGATTAGATACACACACATGATGTTGTGGACTCAGGATTAGACACACACACATGATGTTGTGGACTCAGGATTAGATACACACACATGATGTTGTGGACTCAGGATTAGACAGAGTGTGGACTCAGGATTAGGCACACACATGATGCGGACTCAAGATTAGACACACACACACACACACACACATGATGTGGAACTCCAGAGCTGTAACTTTTAACTACTGCCTGTAATGCTTCCAATTCTATACCTCAGTGCGGGGAGCTTAACTCTTTCTGAAGGGATGGGAAGTCACAGGTTGTTAAGGACCGAATGTGTCCCCACAAATTCATATGTCAAAGCTTTAGCCCTCAATGTGATGGTATTTGGAGGTGAAGCCTTTGGGAGGCAGTTAGGTTTAGATGAGGTCATGAGGATGTGGCCCTCATGATGGGACTAATGACCTTATAGGGAGAGACAGCAGAGAGCTGGCTTCCTCTCTCTTACCATGTGCACATACCTGGGGAAAGCTATATGAGGACAAGCCAAGAAGAGAGCTCTAACCAGGAGCTGAATGTGGGCACCCTGGTTGAGGCCTTCCGGCCTTCAGTACGGTGAGAAATGCCTGTTGTTTAATCACCCCATTCCAGTATTTTCCTAGAGTAGCCTGAGCAGGCTAAGAAAGCACTGTTTTCTGAAAAGAGAAGTTAGGGTGCAAGTGTTCTCTCCTGGGTGTGGAGAGAATTGGAAGTTTATCGAGGGAGTACCATTGCCATTAACATGCATAGGGGAGTTCTAGAAGCAGGGCTGGACACAGGAAGAGGCTAAGCTGAGTTGTGGTTGCATCCAAAGGCCCCAGTTGATCCTCTGTGGAGCCCCTGAGCTGGAATGGTCCTCCCAATAAAGCAATGGAGGGAGACCTTTATACTCTTGCATAGGCCAGCCATGCTGCTGCCCATGGGAGGGGCCTTGACCTTGAGGAAGGCGGCTCTCTTGGGCTCAGGACTGTGTCTGTCAAGACTGCCGGAGGCAATGAGGGCTCTTGTCAGGGAGGAGGTCCAGTGAGACACCAGGGTGTCTGCTATACCTCTGTCCTGCATCTCCCAGGCATCCTACCTTCCCATGTCTTAAGATCCAAATACAACTTCAAGTGGCCTCAGTCACAATTTCAGGAGGGATAGGAATACTTAGGTTCTAGAGTAAAATCTAAGTAATTTCAGTGTTTAAAGATTCACAGAAACTAGTGCTGTTTTAAGCCTCGTGTTTTTACTCCTGCCCTTTCAGCTTCCACTATTAGGAAGAAAAATAAGATTGGATTCTCACATTGGCAGACTCCCACTATCATTGTAAGAATAATCTCGGACTTCCAAAATTCTGTTTAGGCTGATGCCTATAAATGCAAGGCAGGATTTTCAGGACTTTCTATAATTAATGGTGAATAAATGGTGCCAACGTCTGCCATACAAGCTAAGTCTATGCCTTTCTCCTTTTTAATACTGTGATATATCCTTTTGACATTTAGCATAGGAGAAGCATTCCTATGCCAACTTTGCTGACGACATTGGAATTCATGTTGACAATACTCAGAGAGGAACTTCTCCAACACCCTCTCCCTTGTTTTGGGATCAGAACCATTCAAAAAACAACCATAGCACTTTTGCATGGGGTACGCTTTCTTTTAGATGGCTGGATTTGGATTTAAATGCTAGATCCTACTCTCAAGAGAAATGCGCATGGGGGAAAACAACACACTAAGTGACAATACAAAAATAGAAGACCAATAAGATGTTTGAGGCCCTTAGAGCAATGCCAAAGTTTGAAGCAATCGGTCATCTTACTGTAGAACTTGAAAGTAGAGACATTCTGGCTGGTTTCTGTTTGCAGGTGACCAGACTTGCTATGTTAAACACACTGAGTCTGGAATAGAAATAAACGTCCCCATCTATTAATTTAAAATGACACATAATACTGGCAGTCAGGTTGACTTCTCTCTGCATGCTTTCCATTAGAGGACGAGATACCGTTCAACTAACATCATTCTGAACAGTGAGCTGATGTTAGTGTCCAGCCTGATGCCTGTCATTGCCTTCGATTGATACCTAAGAAAGAGACTCAGATCTTTGCCAGCCAGCCAGTGTTGGCCGTGTCCAGGCACAAAGACCAGGTCTCGCTATTTGATTCATCTTGTTTTAATCTCCGTTGGAAACATTCTTCTCTTTCTAAACATTTTGCAAAATACATTAGAAGGCAATTGATGTGGCTCCTCAGTAAAATCGACTATGTTTAACTCGTGCTTTTTTGCCAAGAGATACTAATACGATGTGATCTTCCTAGATGTAGGAAGAAATTTGACATCTCCTTATAATATAAAATGAAATTGGGGCTAAAGAGGCTAAAATGTTCATTTGGGCATCTCTAAACCATAAAAAAAAAAACTTTGAAGTAGTATCATTATACAATAATTCACAATGATAGTCATTATTACTGGAAAGTTACTTAAAACAGGGTAAGTAACACTAACTTACAGTAGTAGGAAGTCTCATGGGATGATTTTGGATGGTGTCTGATACACGATGCCTGGCTATGTGGCAGGCTCACGAGGCACTCATTAAATGTCCTAATGGGTGACTAAATGAAGAAAAAATAAGTAAGACATTGCTCAAGGCCACAAACCTGGAATTTTTGGTTCTAGATCGGAATGCCCTGGCTCGCGCTGTCCCCCTGGGGGCAAGGGATTTTCTTGGATTTTGGACTTTGCCATTACCCAGGACCACGCTGAAGGCTTAGAGCATCTGGGAAGGTAGACATGGTGAGCTGCCCTGCGTATGAGACATTCTGACTAAAGTGCTGATCTGGCACACATCTTCCGCCCAAGTGATGCCAGAAATATCACAGGAACAGAAGGGCAAGTTCTGCCTGTTGCCAAGTTTATTTTGTATTTTCTGCATGTTAAAAATGAAAACCCACACAACCAAGAGCACTCATTCTTTTGACAGGAAGTGATTAGGAAAAAAGGGGTTTGTGTCTGGGAACAGTTTTTTTTTTTTTTTTAATCCTAAAGAGGACCCGGAAATATGCAAATTTTAACATCACCCTTAGACCTGGCACAAGAGGCATCTGCCTTGAACCCTGGCTTTAGGGGACCCCACTCCAGCTCATCACCAGGTACCGCCCACCCCATGGGACAAGGAGGTTATAGGGCCAAGGATTGTTTCCACCACTAGTCTTTGTTCCCTCCCTTCTAGACTAAACCATGGATACCTAGATACCTGCCCAGACAGCCCCAAGCTCTCTTCCAGGGCCAGTACAGTGATCTTCCCAGGATCCATCATCTTAGGTATTTGATGCCATGGTGTATATGCCAAAGTCTGAGGGGTGGCCAGGGGTGGCTATTTACAGTGGTGAGAACTGGGAGTAGACATGCCAGGTGAGTGTCCATGTCTATGTGCAAGGTCCCTCATCCCGTAGGTGACCACATGTAGTGAGGTAGGTATAAGATAACGACGAGGTGGCAAGAGACACTTGACTATCTATTAACCGGCTCTCCTAATGCTGCCATCTCCCCTAGTGGTACTCCAAGGACTCATAGATTTTAGGATATGGCCCTCTAGCTCACTATGAAGGCATTATTTTTCATGGTAAGAGGATGGAATGTATTTTCTTTTACAGTTTGAGAGCTTGATTTCTAACTTTTTAAACACTTAGGCATCTGGGATGGGTGCCCCCATCTATACTTTCTTCTGACCTCCGGAAACATTAGTGCCAGGACGAGAAATATAAATTGGAACTCTTGGATAAGCTTGAAGATGTTTCTACTTTCCTTTCTTACTTTTCCTTAGGAAAGGTGCCTGGGTAATAAAAAATACACACATTAGCCCATGGTGTTCCTTATTTGTTTCATTTTTATTTTTTGAAGTTAATTTATTTATTGTTGAGGGGGGGAGGTACGAGCCGAGAAAGAGGGAGAGAGAATCCCAAGCCGGCTCTATGCTTTCAGTACCAAGACTGATGCAGGGTTCTATCTCACGAACCATGAGATCAGGACATGAGCCGAGACTGAGAGTTGGACGCTTAACCAACTGAGCCACACACGCGCTCCCCTTATTTGTTTTAGAAAGCAAAAGTGAGGAATTTGACCATATGTGTTTATCATTTTTAAAAAGAACAAAAATTATTTCAAAGGCTGCTTTAAGCCATTAGATCGACCATCCGGTGACTGTTTTCACGATGAATGTTCTGTTAAGTGAAGCTAAGAGGCTTCACCACGAAACAGACCTGGGTACCAATTGTAGCCACTGGGGAGAGGATCTGTCAGTTGCATAGGCCACGGAGTCCCAAATTTTCTCCACTCATAGTGTGTTCCATCATTTTTTTCACAGATCTTTTAGACCAAAGGAAATTCCTGAGTTACTTGCTAAATTCCTAACTACCTTACGAAATTTGCCAAAGTCCAATAACTCAGTAGATACAGATGACTCAGTAGTCATTTGAAAAAACAATTGAAACAAATATTTTATATATATATGTGTGTATATATGTATATATATTAATTTTTTAAAGTTTATTTGAGAGAGAGAGCTATCAGCACAGAGCCTGACATGGGGCTCGAACCTACAAATTGTGGGATCATGACCTGAGCCAAAGTCAGATGCCCAACTGAGCCATTCAGGAGCCCCGAAAGAAAAAAATACATATCAAAAAAAATCTTCAATGACTACAATTATTTACTAACGGGATATCGGTCACCTATTGGGTACTGCACAATTCATCAAGCTTGGATCATATGGGACGCCACCGTCCTCACTTGTCATTCCATCTTGATTTGAGCGCAGTTCTTATTTTCTATGACAGCAATTGCCAAAAAAAAAAAAAAAAAGTTTGAAAGAGTTGAATGTTACCAAAAGGCATGTAGTGTCTCTCATCTCATATTGAAATCGTGAACTAACTTCAACTAGTAGTTTGCATGGGGTCCAACAGCTATTGGATATTGCTGTGTTCCCCTCAAAAATGTAAAATATCCCAGAGCACCCCTGTGAGTTCATTGTAACACCCTGGATGCCTTGGTGCAGTTTGGGAGCCACAAGTGTATATATTTGCAGAGTCAAGAGTACAGAATAACTTGGCTGTGGTGGGTGATCGTTTTCCCCGTCCACTTGCGCAGCTATGTCAAAACTCCTGATTCTTTCTTGCTGATTCCTGTACATATTGTGTGTTTCATGAGGACATTTAAACATAATTATTTTAGGGGCGCCTGGGTGGCTCAGTCGACTGAGCATCTGACTTCAGCTCAGGCCAGGATCTCAGGATTGGGGAGTTCAAGCTGTGCATCTGGCTGCTATCAGCGCAGGACCCACTTCAGATCCTCTGTCCGCCTCTCTCTCTGCCCCTCCCCGGCTCGGACGCTCTCTCTCAAAAGTAAATTCACAAAGGCATTAAAAATAATTATTTCAATGATGGCGTATTTTTGGAAAAAATACTTTTAAAAATTATTATGTGATAATGATGATTATCTAACACTTGTGCAGTACTTGAAGTTTCCAAAGTCTTTTGCTATGTTTTGCTACGTTATGGTAAGAGGAACAATCCCAGAGACGCATATGGCTTCCTTTGATCCTTTTTGCAATCCTAACCCCTCATCTAGGCCTGCCTCAAACCCTGCCACAAGCTTTCCCTGATATACACTTGATTGCACTCTCTTCCTCTCTAAATATCTACAGTTGTTTCTTGTAATTTTTCCGAGTAACTCCCCGTATTTTACACTGAGTTTTACCGAACTTTGTTAGACTTATTTTATCACTTCTAGGGTCATAAGTGCTTTGTTGTCACAATCGCTGTCTAATTATTTTTAGCTGCCTCAACCACACCTTCATCTAGAGCATCATTAGCTCAAAACAACTATTTATTAGGTGAGCGAACAATTGAAGGAATAATTAATTACTCTAGACCTTTCATCAAAAGGACCGGTATGTGCACTAATCAGGGCTGAATTGAGAAATTGTTTTAATCTCATCGCTTTGCAGATCTATGTTCCAAGGACTACTTAGCCTATTTTAAAAGGAATAAGCAAAGAGAAAACCACTGAGAGCACTGTTATTTCAGTGAAAATAAACCTGTGGCTTTCTCAAGCCCAGGAAGCCACCAGGAGTGTTTTTAAAGCAATGAGAAGTTCTTGGTAAATCTGAGGGAGGGAGAGCTGCTGGACAAGTATATGTTCACTATTGTAAATAAACCTAAAGTGGAGAACAGCCTCACTTTGCCCCTAAGCACTCACAGAGGGTTTTTGTTGTTGTTGTTTTGTTTTAGCTATCTTGAAAAACCTTAAGGTGTGAATGTATACGTTTTTCTGGATTGGAAAGCTGAGCCACCAAGAGACTAAAACTTTTGGCCCTAATTGCACAGTTATTTTCAAATCCCAGACTCAAATTCAGCCTTCGCATCTTTCAGTGCGATTCGCAGGCCACCATGAATAACATGAAATAAATATTACTGTCAGATTTCAGCAGAGTATAATATGGAATGAAGCCAAAAGTCAACATTCGATGTCTATATTCACGTCATAATAACAGTCAGTTGTCTCCTGAGAAGGCTTTTAAATGAAAACAATTATTACCCCCCAACCAAGGAGTGCATCAGTCTCCTAGGTAAACCTCTGCCTGTACTTCGAGGTAGTCTGAGGGATGGGAGTTCAGACCAAGGAGCAGGCATGAATATTGACCAGGCAATGAAATGGAACTTTTGTTGTTCTCGTTAGTTCTTACGGGATCAGAAGTTCACTATTTGGATTCATTGTGTCTTTAAAGTGATGTGGATTCCTGACATATTAGACAAATGAATATGAAAATATATTTTAAAATATATTCTAAAATATATAATATAATATAATAAATATAATATATATTTTTTTCTTACTTAAAGCACCAATTTATTATTATTTTCTCCCAGTCCTGGGAGATAGTACTGAGGTTGGCTAGGGGATCTTTCTGGTGTCCCTCAGTTTCTCTGGTGCTAGATGGCTTAGGATAGCATCACTCACCTGTTTGGGGACTCACCTGAAATGGCAGGGAGAGACAGGATGGCTGGAGCCTCTCTTCAAGCGGCTTCTCATATCCCAGAAAGCTACCTTGGACTTCTTTACCCGGTGGAATAAGGGTTTCCAGTGACATCAAAGAGCACCAACATGTAAGTACCTGCCACGTCTCTGCTCTTGTCACATTTTTTTTTTATTCGAAATTTGTATATATTACAAAATGATCACCACAATAAGTTAGGTAATATCTGTCCCCATACATAGTTACAAAAGTGTTCTTCTTGTGATGAGGACTTTTAAGATTTACTGCCTTATTTCAAATATGCAATAACAACTTTAGTGTTGTTATTATATTATAACATTATATTATTAACATATATTATATATAACATATATTAACAATATAATATTATAATATTATATATTATATTAGTCACTTTATCAACTTTCAAATATTCAATAACAACTTTATTAAGTATAGTCACTGTGCTCTACATTATATCCCCAGGATTATTTATTTTACAGCTGGAAGTTTTAAACTTCTGGCCCCCTTTAACCATTTTTACCCACCCCCACACTGCCCACCTCTGGCAACCACCAACCTGTTCTCTGTATCCGTGAACTTGGTTTTTTGTTTGAGTGTGTTTTCAAGTCCTACGTAAGAGCGAGATCATACAGCGTTTGTCTTTTGCTGTCTCATTTATTTCATTTAGTATCATGTCTTCAAGGTCTATCCATGTTGTCACATATGGTAGGATTTCATTCCTTCTTAAGGCTGACTTACATTATTGTACGTATGCATTACATCCTCTTTATCCTGTCATCCATTGATGGGTAGGCACGTAGGTTATTTCTATAGCTGGACTATTGTAAATAATGCTGCAATGAACAGGGGGTGCATGTATCTTTTTGAGTTAGTGTTTTTGTTTTCCCCAGATAAATATCCAAGAGTGGAATTGTTGTACCATCTGGCAGGTGTATTTTTAATTTTTTGAGAAACATCCGTATTGCCTTCCATAGAAGTTGCACCATTTACATTCCTACCAGTGGTGCATGGGGGTTCCTATTTCTCCACATCCTCGCCAACGCTGATTATTTTTGTCTTATTTTGTTTTGTTTTGTTTTGTGTTTTGATAATAGCCATTCTAACAGGTGTGAGGTATCACATTGTGAGGTGTGTGATAGCACATTGTGGTTTTGATTATTTCCCTAATGATTAGTGATGTTGAGCATCTTTTCATGTGTCTGTTGGTCATCTGCCTATTTTGGATAAAATATTTGTTGAGATCTTCTGCCCATTTTAAAAATTGGATTATTTGTTTATTTTTGCTTTTGAGTTATATGTGTTCCCTATATATTTTGGATATTAATCCCTTACTAGATATGTGACTTAACAAATATTTTCTCTCATTCAGTAGTTTTCCTTTTGTTGATGATATCCTTTGCTGTGCAGAAGCTTTTTAGTTAGATGTGGTTTTAGTCGTTTATTTTTGCTTTTGTTGGCTTGGCTTTGGAGTGAGATCCAAATAATCATCACCAAGACTGATGTCAAGGACCTTACTGCCCATGTTTTCTTCTAGGAACTTCACGATGGTAGGTCTTATATTTAAACCTTTAATTCATTTTGAGTTAATTTTTGAGTATGATGTAGAATAGTAGTCTAATTTCATTCTTTTGCATGTGGCTGTCCAGTTTTCCTGACATCATTTATTACAGAGACTGTCCTTTCCCCCTTGTATGTTTTTCGATCTTTTCTCATTAATTAATTGACCATATCTGTTTGGTTTTATTTCTGGGCTGTCTCTTGTTCCATTGATTGATGTGTCTGCTTCCATATAGTTTGAAATCAGGGAGTTTGATGCCTCTAGCTTTTTGTTCTTTTTCAAGATTGCTTTCACTAATCAGAGTATTTTATTTTATTTTATTTTATTTTATTTTATTTTATTTTATTTTTTGTTTTTGGTTCCATACAAATTTTAGAATTGTTTGTTCAACTTCTACCTAATTCTTCCAATCCATGAGCATGGAGTGCCTTTCCATTTATTTGTGTTGACTCTGATTTCTTTCATCAGTGTCTTACATTTTCAGAGTACATGTCCTTCACCTCCTTGGTTAAATTTATTTTTAGATATGTTATTCCTTTTTGATGCAACTGTAAATGGGGTTGTCCTCTTAATTTCTCTTTCTGATAGCTCATTGTTAGTGTATCGAAACACCAGATTATTAAATACTGATTTTGTATCCTGCAACCTTATTGAATTTCTTTATTTGTCCTAACAGTTTTCTTGGTGGAGACTTCGTGGTTTTCCATATGTAATATCATCTGCAAATAGTGATAATTTTACTTCTTCCTTTCTAATTTGCATGCCTTTTATGTCTTTCTCTTACCTAATTGCTCTGGCTAGGACTTTTAATACTTTGTTGAATTAAAAAGGGTAAGATTGGACATTCTTGTCTTGTTCCTGATCTTAGAGAAAGGTTTTCAGATTTTTACCATTCAGTATGGTGTTAGCTATGGGCTTGTCATATATTGCCTTTGTTATGTTGAGGTATGTTCCCTCTACATTTAGTTGAGTATTTTTTGGAGAAAGTTGAGAATTTTCTCACTATACTTTGTTGAGAATTTATCATAAATGGATGTTGAATTTTGTCCAATGCTTTTTTCTGCATCTATTGAGATGTTGTGATTTTTGTCTTCAATTTTGTGAATGTGGTGTATCAAATTGATTTGTGGATGTTGAATCACCCTTGTATCCCTGGAATAAACCTCACTTGATCATGGTGTATAATCCTTCTAATGTATTGTTCAATTTGGTTTGGTAATACTGTATCTATGTTCACTAGGAATATTGTTCTATAATTTCTTTTTCTTGCGATGCCCTTGCCTTGTTTTATTATCAGGGTAATGCTGGCCATCTAAAATAAGTTGGGAAATGTTCCTTCCTCTTCTCTATCTTGGAAGATTTTGAGAAGGATTGGTACTAATTCTTCTTTGAAAGTTGGATAGAATTCACCAGTGGTTCTGGACCAGTGGTTCAATCTGGTCCTGGACTTTTGTTTATTGGAAGTGTTTGATTACCAACTTGATCTCTTTACTAGTAATCAGTCTATTCAGGTTTTCTATTTCTTTGTTTTTGTCTAGGAAAGTTATATGTTTCTAGGCACTTACCCTTTCTTCTGTGTTGTCCAATTTATTGATTTATAGTTGTTCATAGTAGTCTCTTATGATCTTTTCTAATTCTATGATATTAGTTAACATCTCTGTTATTTTGATTTTATTGACTTTATTTCTCTTTTGTTCTTGGTGAGTCTATTTTGCTTGTCAATTTTGTTTATCTTTTCAAAGAACCGGCTCCTAATTTCATTTATATTTTTCATCTTTTTAGTCTATTTCACATATTTCTGTTCTCTTTATTACTTTATTCCTTCTACTAACTCTGGACTTCATTTGTTCTTTTCCCATTTCCTTGAAGTGTAAAGTTATTTGTCTACTTGAGTTTTTTCTCATTTCTAGAGGTAGACCTTTAGCGCCAATAACTTCCCCTTAAGAATGCTTTTGTTGCATCCCCTCAATATTGGTATATTGTATTTCCATTTTCATTTGTATCAAGTGTGTTTTTTTTTCTGTTGATTTCTTTGTTGACCCATTAATGGTTCATTAGCATATTTTTATTCTCCACATATTTTTGAATTTTTCAGTTTTCTTTTAATAATTGATTTCTGGTTTTATACCATTGTGGTCAGAAAAGATGCTTGATATGATTTCAGTCTTCTTAAATGTATTAAGATTTATGTTGTGGCCTAACATATGATCTATCCTAGATGATATTCCATGTGCATTTGAGAAGGATGTGTATTCTGCTCCTTTTGGATGAAATTCTCTGTGTGTGTCTGTTAGTCCACTTGGTGTAACATGTCATTTAAGGCTGATATTTAAAAAAATTTTTTAATGTTTATTTTTGAGAGAGAGACAGGGTATGAGTGGGGGAGGGGTAGAGAGAGAAGAAGACACAGAATCTGAAGTAGGCTCCAGGCTCTGAGCTCTCAGCACAGAGCCCGACGCGGGGCTCGAACTCACAGACCATGAGATCATGACCTGAGCCGAAGTCAGAGGCTTAACCACAGAGCCACCAGGCACCCTGAAAGGCTGCTGTTTTATTACTGCTTTTCTGTCTGAGTGATGGGAGGGATGAATTGCATTTTTGACTTCTCAAAAATCCCAGCATGAAATAAAATTTACCTTCGATGTTTCAACAAAGAAACTTCATGTAAAGTATTCCTTTCAGAGGTTTGTTCAGACTGAAGAGATGATGAGACACATAGAAACGAGCCAGAACAAAAAGCCATTACCCTCCCCCAGAATAACTGGAACTGGGTGTAGGGAGTGCCTGGTGGGAGCTGAAGGAAGGTAGCCACCGGGAAGTTCATAGCAGCAACAGAGGGACAATTTGGGGAAAAACCCATTCTCTCTCTCCAGGATTTCTATCTTTCTCTCCTGTTGCCTCTTATTGGCATATTGCGGCTGAAACCTGGCTGACAAAGGAACTCTGGCAACACAATCTATAGTAATTTACCTCCAGACACAGGGAAAAGTGTCCAACTGGAAAAGGGAATTTTCGTAATATTCTGTTTTTACCCATAGGTCACTGGCATACCAACTTTAAGATTATGGAAGGAATGACAGAGCTTAAAGTATATTAAAGGTCACCTAGTTCCTCTCTATCATTTTAATAGATGAGGAAAGTAAGACCCAGAGGGTAAAGTGATTTGTTTTTACACACAGTATTATATTTTACCTTTGCTCAGGTTTCTTATTGGTGATATATAGGAAAGACAGAGGGGAGGTTTATGAAAGTGATCTCAGTGAACAGATTGGTATATGTATACATGTGTGTGCGTGTGAGAGTGTGGGAGCCTTCTGTTTGCCAGTGGAAAGTATTACAAAATTTTCTTCAAGAGCCATTTCTAGGTCCTAAGAGCTCAGACATGTGTGGCTATGCGTCTCCTCGTGAGATTTTATTGACATCCCACAAGTTAAGGTCAGAACCCAAGACCCTTTCCATCCTTTCTCTAAGAATGAAAGTTCTCTCTCCTTTTATATCCTTTCTTGTGTATGAACAGAGGGAAGAAATTGTTCTTCATCCCACGTGTACAAGAAGTAACTTGTCAGTTGTAAAGAAAATTTCTATCAATTCTCATCATATCACTTTTGATTGAAATTGTACGTATGTTACCTATAGGTTTTTTTTTTATAGACTTAAAAGAAACAACACCTCAGGTTGAAAGTTCCTTCAATTCCTTGTTTGCACAAGTGATGAATGGTGTTGAATTTGACTGAATTATTTTTCTTTCATAATAATAATTTATTTAGATGATCATGTGGTGGGTTTTTAAAAATGTTTTGTCTGTTAGGTTAGAGAATTACATTGATTGGTTTTCCAAATATCGACCTCACTTTTCATTACTAGGATAACTTTATCTATCCATAATTTGCTATACTTTACACATCGCTTGTTTTGACCTACTAATATCTTGTTAAGGATTTTTGTGTCTATATTCATGAGACATATCCATCTGTAATTTTCTTGTAATATATTCTTCTAGTGTTGGTATCTAGACAATGCTGACCTTATACAATGTCTGGGAACAATTTTTTTCATTTTACATTTTCTAAAAGATTTTGTATAAGATTGGGGTTATATATTTCTTTAATAATTGATAGAATTCATAAGGGAAGATGTCTAAGCCTGCAATTTTGGTTTTGTTTTTGTTTTGCTAGGAGACTATAAAGTATGATTTAGGTTTTCAAAATAGTCAATAATTTCAATCTTTTAATATTCATCCAGGCTTGATGTATGGCCCACCATACGGTCCATTTCTGTACACATTCCAAGGGCATTTTGAAAGAATGCATCTCCCATCATTCTTGAGCATCATGTATAAATTTCAATTAAATGAAGTCAGTTGATTGTGCTATTCAAGTTTTGTATATCCTTCCTGATTTTTCGGCTACTTGTTCTATCAATTACCAAGAGAAGAATGTTGAAATTTCTAGCTATAATTGTGGTAAGCTTCTCCAGTGCCTTTGAGTGTTTCTGTACTTAAACATTTTATTCAGACTTTACATGTGTTATAAATGTGGATAGGTGAATCAGAGAGAAGTTACCTTGCTATTATCAGAATCAGAACTCCTGTGTCGATCATTTTTAGTATCTTGTAAGGAAGATGGTCACTGTTACTTGTGTTTAGCAGACACTAGCGAAAGGTATTGACTCCCATGGTGTAGAGGCATACAGAAAAAGGCAGAGCAGAAATCCATTACCGTGAAATAAGTGGCTTGAGGCAGAATCGATAGCAAGATGGTGTTTGGGTTAGCCATTGCTGGAAAGTAAGGAATAATAATTGTGGTGATGGCCCTGAGGTCTAGGGAAAAGCTGAGATCTTCATCTCTTTGGTTTATATAATGGCAGGATAAAAGTATTACAGAGCTAGTATAGGGTCTGAGAAGACCTTTGCACAGAAGTCTTTCAAATACAGATTGGAGACCTTCTTTTGCTTTGGGGTTCAAAGGATACTGGGAAAGTTTAGGTCAGTAGGGCGTATGTGAACTTTAATAGGCTCTGATCAAAGCATTTTACCTGTGATATTGGAATGTTAGCCCACGGATTGTCAAAAATGTGGTGTCAAGATTTGAATCTGGAGTATGCATCAAATATAACAAAGAAGGAAAAAGTTTATCCAGAGCAGACACAATTAATGTTGACTATAGGGGTGCTTTGGAACCATAAGAAATAGTCTCTCTGTTGTACGTTTGTACAATCCCATTTACAAAGTAAGTCCTTACTAAGTTTGCAAGAGTGGTATCGTGGAACAGGAAGAAATGTGTTCAGTTCAGTGTCCAAGGGATACAATTAAGGGCTAGGAAATAGGGGAAATATGTGGGTCATTTGAAATACCTATCACTGTTGTATGTTTTCTGTGAGAAGAATAAAGAGATTGAGGCGTTATCAGTGTTTAATATGGAAAGAATATTGCTTGTATCTATCAGGAATCGATGAGGGTATCTACCCATATTTATGGTGAATTTGCTTTAAATGTTTAAGAGTAAGGCGGAATATTGGGCACCTTTTCCTTTCTCAGACCACCTCGTTGATCTGAGTTGTCAGATATTTCCATGACATGGTTTCTCTTTTGTGAGATAATACAATACCTTTCTCAGTGTTCCTTCTGTTCACAATATTTACATATGTTCTTGTCAAAAGGTAGTAAGTTGGGAAGTGGGTCCCGTAACTGATCTACAAGGTCCTAAGTCTACTTGGGGTCTTGTCTAATTTTATCCAAAAGCTCTTTCAAAATTAGGTACTGGGTTTTGCAATTCAGGTTAAGGCCCCGTTTCTCATTTCAATTTCTGTTTCTGAGTTAGGTCTTCAATTTTAGGTTTAACTCCATTGACAAAATGAGTTGAAAGAGCTGCTGCGACATTGGCACCTTCTTTACCTTTCAAATATTAGAAGTTATTGCCCAGACTATTTTAATCATTTTATCGTTTCTCCATTTGCAGAGAAAATCATGATACAACTGGTTTTTATTCAAGCCTTTTGGCTGGAGTTTTTCAGGAGATTTCGTCCTACTTTCCAGGCCCCTTTTTGAATCTTGGGTTTATTGTGGAAAGATATCACCTCATACCTCACACCTATCACCTCAGAATGGCTAAAATTAAAGGAAAAAGAAACAAATGTTAGCGAGGATGTGGAGAAAAAGGAACGCCATGCTCTGCTGACAGGAATGCAAACTGGTGCAACCACCGTGGAAGATGGTGTGGAGATAGAATCACCGTATGATCCAGTAATGACGCTACTGGGCATTTACTCAAAGAACACAAAACACTAATTCAAAAGGATACACGCACTCCAATTTTTATAGCAGCATTATATATAGCCAAATTATGGAAGCAGCTCAAGTGTCCATCGATTGAGTGGATAAAGATGTGGTATATATATAAATACACGTATATATATATGTGTGTATATATACGTGTATGTATATATATGTATGTATATATACGTATATACGTATATATATATACACATATATATGTATATATATACGTATATACGTATATATATATATACACACACATATATATGTATATATGTATATACACACATATATATGTATGTATATAGACACACATATATATGTATGTATGTATATATGTAGACACACATATATATGTGTGTATATATATGTGTATGTATATATATGTATGTATATATACGTATATACGTATATATATATACACATATATATGTATATATATACGTATATAAGTATATATATATATACACACACACATATATGTATATATGTATATACACACATATATATGTATGTATATAGACACACATATATATGTATGTATGTATGTGTATAGACACACATATATATACGTATATAAGTATATATATATATACACACACATATATATGTATATACACACATATATATGTATGTATATAGACACACATATATATGTATGTATGTACATATGTATGTGTGTATATATATATACGTATATACGTATTTATATACACACACACATATATGTATATATATATACACATATATATGTATATATATACGTATACACATATACATACGTATATACGTGTATATATACATATATATACATACGTATATACGTGTATATATACGTATATACGTGTGTATATGTATATATGTATACATACGTATATATACATATATGCACACACAGTGGAATGTTATTCAGCCATGAAAAAAATGATATTTTGCCATTTGCAACAACATGGGTGGAATTAGAAAGTATAATCCTAGGTGAGACAAGCTAGTCAGAGAAAGATAAATACCACGATTTCAGTTATGTGTGAAATTTACAAACCAAACAAACCAACAAAGGGAAAACAAAAGAGACAAACCGAGAAACAGATTCTTAACTATAGAGAACCAACAGCTGGTCACCAGAGGGTGACTTCACCAGAATGGGTGAAGTAGGTGAAGGAGATTAAGAGTACACTTATCTTGATGATCCCTGAGTAATAGATGGAATTGTTGAATCACTATATTACACACCAGAAACTAATTTAACATTGTATGTTAACTACAGTGGAATTAAAAGGAAAAAGGATCCTGTAGGTCCTTTTCCAGGTGAATCTAATCAGCGTTTCATCGAGCAATTGATCTGAGACTCTAACCAACATGCGTGCAAGTTGGTCAGATAACCCAAGGCTACCCGGAAGGATTCTAAATTCTATGAATACAGGCATGCGGTGTTTTATTGTGCTTTGCTTAATTGTGCTTTGCAGATCTCTTTGGCATGTTTGTTTTTACAAATTCCAGGTTTGTGGCAACCCTGTGCTGAGCAAATCTGTTGGTGCCATGTTTCCAACAGCATTTGCTCACTTTGTGTCTCTGTGTCACATTTTGGTAATTCGCACAGCATTTTAAAACTTTTCATTATTGCTAGATTTGTTATGGTGATCTATGTTCCACTCTTACGACTCACTGAAAGCTTCTATGGTAGCTGGCATTTTTTTTTAGCAATTATTGTTTTTCAGACACAATGCTATCACGCACTTAACTGGCACGGTATAGTGTAAATGTAACTTTTATACCCACTGGGAAACCAAAAAATTCATTTGACTCACTGTCAATGCAACGGGCACTATTCTTGCAATGATCTGGAACTGAAGCTACAAGAACTCCAAGGTTTACCTGTAACTGCTGGTCGTGTCTTGGTTTAGGGAAATCCTTCTTAATAGCTGTTATTTCAGCTTGAGTCCAAGTTTATATTCTATAGCGGCCTGCATACTTGGCTGATGGGAGGAATAGATCCTTAGTGGTGACTAAGGGTGTTAGAGTTTTGGAAAAAAAGAGCAGCTCTGGATAAGGGAAGAGCAAAGAAGTGCAAGAAGGCAGAAATCAGAAGAGTAAGAGGGACAGCTGGAGGTTGGGAGACAAGAGGAGGACAGAAGGGGGAATAGTCACTAGGAAAATGAGTCTACTTTGTTCTTGCTTAAGTTTGTCAGCTGGCTCACTCGCTCTGGCCAAGGAATCTGTTATTGAGACAAGGTTTTGCATCAGGGTTTTGCATCAGAATTTCCCAGGTCATCCCTGATGAAATTATGCCATTTAGAAAGACGCGCATGAGGGGCGCCTGGGTGGCGCAGTCGGTTAAGCGTCCGACTTCAGCCAGGTCACGATCTCGCGGTCCGTGAGTTCGAGCCCCGCGTCAGGCTCTGGGCTGATGGCTCAGAGCCTGGAGCCTGTTTCCGATTCTGTGTCTCCCTCTCTCTCTGCCCCTCCCCCGTTCATGCTCCGTCTCTCTCTGTCCCCAAAAAAATAAATAAACGTTGAAAAAAAAATTAAAAAAAAAAAAAAAAAGAAAGACGCGCATGAGAATTTCTATTGTGAAGACAGTACACAGAAGAGGCAGGGGGGGTTCACAGGTAGAGGAGAGGATTTAGACTGAGACACCCCATGAGGGTCTGGCCATGGTAGGCAGGAATGGAACGCTTATAATGTTTGCACGCTTCCTGTTTCAGGCCCCCAACCTAATGGTTGGCCGCCTCTGAGCACAGACGTGACGCTTGGTACCCACCCCACCTCGCTGTCCTACCCTACTCCACCCCACAGAAGGAAGACCAGAGAGGAGGCTCTCTGTGGGTCCAAGCTAAGCTCACAGGACCCCCCCAAAAAAAATCAAGAAGGGAAAAGAGCCTTATCTGGTTTTATAGATGATCCACAGCAAAGTTTGCCCAAGGGAACACGGATTCTGTGAGGACCACAAGCTCACCGGTCTGTGAAGGCTGGCTGGAAAAATAAGCTTCTCGGGTCTATGCCTGGGTTCTCCCCTGTGATTCTTCTTCTTATAACGAACAATGCTTTGAAACAGCACAGCACGGCACAAGACAGTAGCACGAAAGAGCAAAAAACAGAAGGAAAAGGAGCGGCCTCCCTCCACCAAATAGTTGGGAGGCAGTAAGAAAACCTCATGACCAAACTGAGGGTAAAGAGCCAAGGAAGTCAAGGCAAAGGGAGTGGAGCTCAGACCTGGTGCTCACCTGACCACTTCAGCAAGCCCTCCACAAGCTGCCAGCAGCCAACGGCGAGGAGAGGGTGTGGGCACCGCACCGCACAGGCTAGAGCATGCTGTTTTGGTGACACTTTCAGGAAACTATGGAAATACGCAAAGATCATCCGTACTGGGACAAATGTAGACTGTTTGTCTGGGGCTTGCCGTAGAAAGAAAGCCACTGTCCTGGTGTTCGGCAGAGATGCAGAGGCAGGCAGAAGGCTGGGAGAGCTTTAGAGTGGGGAGAAAAAGAAGGAGGCCTCAGTTGTGCCCGGGGCTGGAGGGTGTTGGCTCGGGAAACTAGAAATTGGCACGCTAGAGCGGCTTCTGAGATCGCTTTGGGGTGTAGATTTGCCTCTCTCTGGGTGCTTCCGAGGGGAAGCAGGGGCACATAATAGAGATGCCAGCAGTCTTTGGTAAAGTCTCATTGTCTGCGCTGATTGCTGCAGAGGTTGGGGGCCACGGCTCTGTCGTTATGTATGGTCTGGCCATGGTCTGTGTGCGCATGTAGTCTTTTACTGTTATGTTCGGAACTCTAATCTAGCCTTTTACTTTTCTTAGGCTATCGAGGTACATTTTCAGTGTCGTGATTAAATCGAGGACCGCAGTAACGTATTTGCCTCACATAGATAACAAATTATGTAAAATATTTTAGCTCAAAGTCGACTCACTTAAAAAATAGTAATGTAGGGGCGCCTGGGTGGCGCAGTCGGTTAAGCGTCCGACTTCAGCCAGGTCACGATCTCGCGGTCCGGGAGTTCGAGCCCCGCGTCGGGCTCTGGGCTGATGGCTCAGAGCCTGGAGCCTGTTTCCGGTTCTGTGTCTCCCTCTCTCTCTGCCCCTCCCCCCTTCATGCTCTGTCTCTCTCTGTCCCAAAAATTAATAAAAAACGTTGAAAAAAAAAATAAAAAAAAAATAGTAATGTAGGAAAAGATACCCAGACAAATATCCAGCCAGAAAATAATGAGCGCAATGAAGTTCTTAAAGGAAAATCCACTTCTATGGCCCTAAAATATCCGAGGACATCTCAATGTCACTGCCGTTTCTTCTGGAGCCTTTTTTTTTTTTTTTAAACCTAGTGTCAACTAAGCCTCTTTACAGAGAGGAGGGTGACCTATTTTAGATTTTTGCACCCCCCGACAAGTGTTGTGCTGCATCACTAAGAAGCAAGGAAACCTAGAAGGCTCAACCTAGAAGAAACCTTTGGAATATTCACTGCTTCCCTGTAGCCGGTAAATGGAATTTTTACACTGCATGAGATCTTAGCGCCCCCAATATCCTGGCTGACAATGTGTAGCCTCTGAAATTTGGTGCCAAAAGAATCTTGCCTATCAGAGTGGCAAAGCGCTGGGGAACATGCTGTACTGCTTTAGCTGTTACTTACAGCAATGTCTGCCCTCCTTCCTCCACCTCTTGCCTTTCACACACACCTCCTCCAACACCTCCATTTTCATGTAAATTTCTTGAGGGGAATGCAAATCAAGATTTTTTTTTTTTTTTTTTCCCCTCCCTGAGCTCCACATAGAAAAAGACAGTTCACCTTATCTGGCTCGGAGCCTACAATGACTGACTAGTTTTAGATTTAGATTTAGTGCCTTTGATTTATTCAGAATCCATTTTGTCTTAAAAAAACTTTTCTCATGTGAAAGTATATTTTAAGCATGAAACAAGCACAGGCATTCGTTTTTGAATCAGTTGAGTTTTATATTGGACTTGGAAAGACATGTCTCATCAAAGAAATATGGGAGATTGAAACCCAAAGAGAGCAACGTGACGTTCATATCGTTTTCACGTATGAACATACACCTTAAAAACTCCCTAACCCCATACAGTTGGAAATGCAGTCACCTCTTCACCAATGGGAGACATACCAAAGGTGCATAAGGGTATTATGGTTAAGATGCATGGTCCACGGCCTCCATGTCTTACGCAGATGGCGTACAGCTTCTAATGATCTGGTCACGTGCGTTAAATGAAAAGTTTCATCACTGCAAATGATTCACTCTACAATGGTCGAATGAGAAAGAAGGTGATTGCGATAAAAAAGTTAAAAACTCCCACTTAATTTATGCATGACATGACATGATCTTTGCTATTGGCTTTAACACATTGCAGCGAAGAAAATGAGGAAAGAGATGAAAAGAGATTGACAAAATGTTGATGATTGTTGAATTGAGTGATAGTGTTCATTGCATGACTTTTTTGCTTCTGTGTATATGTTTAAAATTTTTCACAATAAGGGTTAAAATAAGCTCCCATTTGAGAAAGGAAAGGTATGGAAAAGAACAAACGGGGTCGCTGGTCCATCTGATATCTCGTTGCACAAAATTAGCAAGGACTTCCTGTCCTGCAAAGGATGGAAACTCCATCTTTTGACTAAGTATCTGGCTCTTTTTGGTTCTGAAATCAGGCAGGATCTCTCTGGTTCATTACTCTGGTCACCTGAGATGAATAATCCAGAAGATGTTCCTTTTGGTGGTTGTATTTTTGGTGAGCCATTTTGTGTTGACACGGGTTCAGAGTCTGGACATTGCTTTAGGGACTTTGCAAATACATAGCATTGGTGGCCAACTTTGGGGTCTCTTGGGCAATGAGATTCCATTGTAAATTAAGTAGATGTTGGTCTGCTTCCACTTTTGCCCTCCATGGGTTCCAGGGGAAGATATCTTGTCAGGCAGCTCTTTGCCTTTGAGTCTAGAACCCAACCTGGGAAGAGTTCATTGGCTTCTCTCTTAAACCCTGCCTCAGTAAGTTCAAAAGAAGACAGCCTGAAGTGAGAAGGCACAATTAATCTGCCTCTTGCCCCAACACATGTTAATATTTCTCCAGCTGTCCCAAAATGTCTTTTTTTGTCCTCTCCTCCTGCCCATATAAAGGGACAAGTTTTCTTTGTTGACTAAGTTTTGCTATGAAAATGATGTCATCTGAACCACGCAGCAGTGTGTGTAGGACGTGACATAGGTGATTTAGATTCTTGTGCAAGCTCCTGGTCTTATGAGGGCCTGACAATAAATGGTTTTGCAGACCAGCAGCAGTCTGCGACCCATGCTCAGAGCAGGTCTGTCGCAGTACCTTCCCCATTTTAGATTCAGCTAATTATTCTCAGTTGGTGCCTTTTAACTTCTTTCTCCCATATTTCCTATAAACCAGAAGTTGAATGTAAGGCAGTATTCTCCCATCCAAGTGTCATGCGAGCCCCAAACAAGAGCCACATTTTGATGTTAAATTTTCTAGTGGCCACATTAAATATGTAAACAGGAAGAGGTGAAATTAATTTTGATAATAGACAATATATAGTCATTTTAACATGCAATTGATACAATGATTATTAACGAGCAATTTTACTTCTCATTTTTATTCTAAGTCTTTGAAATCCGGTGAGTATTCTCTGCTTACACCACATCTCAATTAGAACTAGTCACATTTGGGGGCGCCTGGGTGGCTCGGTCGGTTAAGTGTCCGACTTCGGCTCAGGTCATGATCTCACGGTCCGTGAGTTCGAGCCCCGCGTCGGGCTCTGTGCTGACAGCTCAGAGTCTGGAGCCTGTTTCAGATTCTGTGTCTCCCTCTCACTCTGCCCCTCCCCTGTTCATGCTCTGTCTCTGTCTCAAAAATAAATAAACGTTAAAAACAAAACAAAACAGAACTAGTCACATTTGAAGTGCACAGTGGCTAGTTACCTGCCATCTTGGACAGTGCAACAGTAAGTCTTGACTGCATTCAGAATGAACCTTCTCTGGAACAAGTATTCATAGATGGTGCTGGGTAACTCACATCGCATTAGACGGCACGTAATGTCAGCTTACCTCACCATCTAAGTTAATAGAACACACTACTTTCTTACCAAAGAACTGCTTGTTGTCTAACTTTTTCTCTAAGCTGGAACCCCGTGTGCCAACCAGAAATACAGCAACGGAAAACACCAGAACTGGTTAAAAAAAGACCAGTGGGGAAAGAGCAGAAATCAAAGATTCTTAGGTGATACAGATTCCTCTACAGACATTAGTAAGTTTGAGACATTTTAAAATGTGAGGATATGGGACAGACTTGTTCAGATATCCGTGTCCCATGATTGTCTCATTAAAGGTGTCCGTTGCACATATTTAATGTAAAATGATCAGCTGCTATGCAGGAGACAGTAATGCCCACCCTAACAATGTTAGCACGGTGCAAAGTTACAGCAAGACCTAATGCTAATTTTGTTAGTCTTATATCGTAAAGACTGTAGAAGTTTCTTCAGCATCTGCATAAGGAAAAAAACGACTAAAACTTGTAACTTAAGAGCTTTAAAGATTATGCCAATAAAATGGATGGATGAGTTACACATGGCCTCTAAAAATATCTGTGTTTTCTTTTGGTGTATGCATTCATCGTTCAATGATATAAAAAGCGTTTGGTAGCAATTTTGTTGATAAATTCCATATCATATATTTATCACAGGGCCAAGTTAGAGGTAACTCAGTTTCTGCATAAGGTTGCTTCCCAGTAGTTTTGGCAAGAGACCTCAGTAATTCCCATTTCTTGAGCCTGTTCTGACCAGGATTGGCCTGGTGGCCCCCGTCTCAGGCTGCCTTTCTTCTGGGTGTCCTTGCCCTTGGGTAGGATGTGCCAGACTTCATCATCAGGACCTCCGACCAGCTATCTTTCCTCAGCAAAAGGAAGAAGGGAGACCAAGAAAAGGCAACTCTGAGAAAAGGAGGGCTCAGTGCATAACTAGGGCACCAGCTTCCTGTCTCATTTCTCCTGGTGCTCCAGAGATCAGGCCATATTTGGGGGCCCTGGAAGAAGGCACTAAATCAGTTTCATTTTAAAAGTTAAGGTATTTATTGGCTTTACATAGGCCCACTCGTCCAAAGAGTTCAATATTCAAAATTTATTATCCTTTGGAGCTGGTCAAGCTCTCTGAGCTCTGAGGGCCGCCGAGGATTTTGGTGAGAACCTCAGAGGTAAAAAGTGAGGATCACAGATATATATATCTGGGTTGAGTTCCCCATCCATCAAGTGGGGATTGAAACCACCTTGTTGACACGTTTTAAATTCTTTGGCTACAATTGCATACCTGATCACAAAATACCGCTTTGCCTACTTGCCAGTGTTTTGGGAATAGCTTTGGTGCCATGACATAAATCACCACCAAAGGGATGAGGAAACGAAATCTGTGCTTGGATGAGCATGTGATTCTGGTTTACAGCTTCTGCTGTAAAGCCTTACAGTGCCCTCCCTGAAGCTCATTTCTCATTTTTCTCAGCATAGAGCATCTGCTGCTAAGGCAAGTGAAAATCAGTTGGCCCCCAAAACACAAAAACAGAAACAAAAACAAAACCAGAGATCGGGTTTTAATCATCCTGTACCGTAAATGAGTTCATCGCTGTGTGAACATCGCTCGGAACAATTTTGTACGCCATTTGCACGTCCTCTACATTAGCATCGTGCTTTCCTTCCAGGGGCTGCAATGCCTCGCGTGTCTGACCTGGATTTCTGTTGCAAAACAGAGGGAGCAGAGCCGTCCCAGACCGGGAATGGGACAAAGCACGTAACCCCTTCTTTCTGTTTAGCGTAGGAGCATGCAGCCAGAGAGGCCGTGCGGGGCAGGGAGAGCTCCGTGGCATTGAATCTGAAGGCCCAGCTGACTCTCTCCACACAGCTCCTGCAGGCAGGGTGAGAGCTGAGACATGAGTCTGTTTCATCTTGTGTAAAAACGGGGGCAAGGAGATTTTTTTTTTTTTTTTTTTTTTTTTTGCAGAGAGGTGAGGGGACACACATCAAATAGCTGCCATTTTATCTTCCTGAACTCAGTACCCTTCCACGGCACCTGCTCAACAATGTCTGGTCTGAAGTCAGTCTGGCTGCCTGATTTCTCAGTGCCCACACCCCACCAAGGAGAGCCACTGGAGACGACTTGAGAGCCCACAGTGTGGTGCCGCTGCTAACCCATACATTCATGCTCTCTAACCGAGGCTCGGTTCCTGGATTGCCTGGTGATCGTTCTGTTCCCTAATCGGTTCTTTTCTTTCTCCGCTCATGCTATTTTTTTTTTTTTTTTTTTTTTTTTTGGAATCTAATTTCTCTTTGAACCCACTCTGCTCTAACTTGATCTCTATTCTTGGCAAATGACTTTGACTTTTACTGTACTGAGAGCAAAGAAAAAGAGGCAGGGAACAATATAATGGGAATTCTCATGATTTCCTGTAGCCCTGTGCTTAATTCTATCAGCATCCCTGTTTCCCCCTTCTCTGTTCTCACTGTGGCGTGTGAGCGCTTTGGCAGCACAAAGACTAAAATTGGAAGGATACAGAGGAGATTTGCATGGCCCCTGGCAAGGATGACAGGCGGATCTGTTCTCACTGTGGCATAATGAGCCCCCAGCCCCACCTCAAGGCTTTATCTTCCCTCTTTTTTGCTGGATCTCCTCCAATTTCACCTTCTTAGGACCTAGTCTATTCATCATCCACTTTCCTCAGTCTATGTTAGTGTTTCCCTCTTTAAAGGAACCTTTGCCATGACCCCTAATTGCGTTCAGTATTTCCATCTCAACCAAAGAAACCCTCCCTGGGTCTGGGTTCTAGGTTGACATGGCTCGCAGCCTATGTTCTTCCTTCCCTTTACCACCAAGCTTCTCAGAAGAACCCTGTTTCCTGCTTCATTCTTCAACCACTGTAATCTGACTGCCGCTCTCCCTCTTCGTGGAAACTAGTTTTGTCGAGATCGTCTATGATTACTCTGTTTTCGTGCCCAACGCACTTCTAGTCTTTATCTCGTCTTTATTCTAGTCTTTATTCTAGTCTCAATCTGTTCGATTGCCCTCAGATAGTTCTGTTCACGAACTCCTCCTGTTTAAAATATTCTTTTTCTCATCTTTTGAGATTTCACACGCTCTTTGATTTCCTTCTACCTCTTTGCCTACCCAGTCTCAGGATCCTTCGCCAGTTCCTGTTCCTATAACGTGGCATTCCCCAGGCTTCTCTCTCCTGGGATTTTTGTCGCGTCTCAATTCATCGTCCTCCTGGTGGACTGCGACAACTTCCAAAGTGTCAGGGATTAGGGAAGCCCGAAGCCATGACTCCAGTCCAGTTGCACTCTGAATTCTAAGCTTCTTCCACAGACTTCTGCCCAGTAGATAATGTCCCTTAAATGTCTCCTCAGCCTTTCAAGCTCAACGTGTTTACATATAAAGCTCTCAGCTTCTCCCAAATTATAATTTCCCCTATTTATCCTATCCCAGTGAGGGGACCTACTTACTTAGTTGCCAAAACCAAAAAAACACTGGGCGTTGCCTTAGGCTCTTCCCTTCCCCACAGATATGCACTGTTGACATATCTAAAGGCAACATCAGAGCCCTATGGCTTTCATCTCTCACTGATTCTGCCTATCATCTCACTGAGGTAACTACCCCATCTGCCTCTGACCTCTACCTGCCCCGGGCCTGGCCGCTCTCCACCCCACCCCCTTGGGCGCCCACCGGAGTCTTTCTACCACCCAAACAAAATGAAAAATTCACTCCCCTGACTAAAGTTCTATTCCATGATGCTCGTTATGCTATAACAAGGCACTTCCCAATCCTTCTGCTTTGTGGATTAAGAAGTTTTATTCCCCTGTCCTAATGTTCTGTGATTGAAAAAAACCCCAAAAAACGGTAGAATGGAATGCCCCGTAAATTCGCAGGTTACTGGCATATACTTTTGCCTATTCGTTTCCTTTCCCCAGGAGCAACTGTCCCTTCTCCCTCTCGAATTCATCTCACTAATTCTTTTTTTTTTTTTTTAATTTTTTTTTTCAACGTTTATTGATTTTTGGGACAGAGAGAGACAGAGCATGAACGGGGGAGGGGCAGAGAGACAGGGAGACACAGAATCGGAAACAGGCTCCAGGCTCTGAGCCATCAGCCCAGAGCCCGACGCGGGGCTCGAACTCACGGACCGCGAGATCGTGACCTGGCTGAAGTCGGACGCTTAACCGACTGCGCCACCCAGGCGCCCCTCATCTCACTAATTCTTACTCACCAGATGTCAACTTCCAGCTCACCTCCTCTAGGAAGATTTCATTGCCCTTTCCCTCTTTTTTTTTCCCCACTGACTAACTGTCCCCCCATGTAGGCACTCTAGTTTTTACTATAAATTTGATGCTCAATAATTCATTGGTGGTGGGGTCCTTCTTGTTCTTCTTCATGTTCTTGTTCTCCCCGTCCCCTCCTCCTCCTCCTCCCCCCTCCTCCTCCTTCTTCCTCCTCCTCTTTTTTCCTCCTCCTTGCAGGGAGAGAAAAGACACCTTTCACCTTTGCAAGGTGAACATCAGTTAGGATGAGTTAGTATCCCTCTTTACCTCTGTTCTATGGAGACTGAAGATGTGTGGCCTCATGGCCTTTAACAGTGGTGTTGGGGTAGTAACCTAGAAGATGCCCTGGGGAATGGAGGAAATTCCTCCTGGATGACTGCAAGGAATGCTAATGAAGGGGAAGGGGAAGGCAAATGCCAAGTCAGAGACCACCCAACACACAGTCCCTACAAACTAGTGGAATTACTCTGGACCCTTCCACGACATAATATTCACAAACATAAAGAATTAAACATAAAGAACACGTATGCCGAGTTGGCTCACATGTTCCGGCGACCTTGATTGACAGGGAATGTATTATTTTCTCTACTTTTAAGGTCAAATGCTTATGGGTTCTAATTTGTACCTAAAATTCGTATCCTTTGCTTGTGAGAAGAACCCGAAACTCTTTATTTTATTAACACTACATAATATGCTTTTCAAGTTGTCAGGACTGTAAATATTCAAATGAAAAAAAAGCCTTTGTGCTTTAGTAGTAGGCACACCCTTTGTTCTGGATAATGAGCACAAATATAAAAGTCTAATTATCACTGCTGTCTTACACTCCATGGAGTGTTGACAACCTGTGAGACACCTTATAGCGTATAGGAAAAATACAGTGTGTGACCTGAATGAAGACTGATAGTCCTTTAAGAGGACTGATTTTCAACTGGTCACCCAACATGCCATAATATTTGCTAAAATTGTTTCAAAGAATAATTCTTGTCCTTATTTTTATTATTATTGGTAGCAAGTAATAGGTATGATACATTGCGCGATGTCAGGTTAGTCTTAAGTGTTAAACATATAAAAACAAAGATACTATTTGTGAGGTGTGTTTTAACAATTTATTTTCTAGATTGATAGCCGTGGCCAATTTGATAGGAAGTACAGTGTTCTGAGCTGCCAAAGCAGTGTTCGATCCAGCCAATGAGATGTACTTGTAAGTCTGACCCTCTGCTAAGTTTTGTTTTTTGTTTTTTGAATATTTATTTTTAATTGGTTGAGAATCCCAAGTAGGCTCCGTACCGCCAGCCTAGAGCCCTACAAGGGGCTCAAACTCATGAACCCGTGAAATCATGAGTCAGATGCTTAACCGACTGAGCCACCCAGGCGCCCCCTCTGCTAGGTTTTAAGGTTGCTGAGACAATTGTGGCCTGGTCTCTGCCTCACCACTCCTATCTTAAGCTGTGCAAGTTAACCCATTACAATAACAGAACCATAGGCAAAGTTAGAAGTTTCAAGACCAGTGTGAGCAGTTGCCTGAGAACAAGTGGTCTTAGTGAAGTAAGTGAACTAGGAGGATAAAAAGAGGCAGACAGCAAAAAGAATTGGTAAGGAAACCAGAGAATCAAGAACATCATTGGGGCTCCTGGGTGGCTCTGTTGGGTGAGCATCTGACTTTGACTCAGATCATGATCTCGTGGTTCATGAGTTCGAGCCCTGCCTCGGGTTCTGTGCTAACAGCTTGGAACCTGGAGTCTGTTTTGGATTCTGTGTCTCCCTCTCTCTCTGCCCCTCTCCTGCTCATGCTCTGTCTCTCTTCGTCAAAAATAAACATGAAAAAATATTTAAAAAAAATAAAAGAACACCATTAACAAAGTTATTTAGTAATTTGTTGTCTAAACTGGAACCCTTTTGATAGTGAAAAGGAGTTATTTATAATTATGCTGGAACAGTAACCAATACTGGGTAAAAGGGGACAAATGATCACTCTAGTTATATGCCATATTCATGTGATGGGGAGTAGCTAAGCTTTCAGATTGGAGAGGGGCATGAATAAGTTTTCATTCTTAAGGTCATTTTTGGTAGCAATGGGGTAGATAAGTAGGAAGAGACAAAGAATGGGCAGAGGGATCACTTAGTTCCCAAACATTCTCCATCCCTTAGGTGACAGTGCTGAGAGCTTCAAGAGGCAATAGATCTGAAATATATTTAGAAGTCAGAATCAGTAGGACTGGTGACTGGACCCGGAATATTAAGGGGAGGAAATATTTTAGGATAACGGCATGGTTTCTGGGTTGGGTGACTGTCTCGATGATGGTACAACCAATTAATATAAAGATCAGATATAAGTCAGTAGGAACTGATGGAGGGAGAGCATACAATCAGTGTTGGAGGCTAAGCTTTATTTTTTGGGGGGGGGGCACAGAGTGATAGAAATGTCTGGGACAGATGTTCAGAGGAAAAGTTAAGGCTGTGGAGGAACACATGAAACTATCATAATTATAAAACTACTTGGCTTCAGGTGAATTGTTCTCGTTGTCAGTTCTTGCTTGAATTCCTGGAAGAGCCTCCTTGGCTTTTCAGGGTTAATTCCCTTAATGTTAGTGTGTCTGCTAGAAATATAACTCTAATAATACTTCCTATTGCATTCTTGTTGTATAGCAAATGTCTTCTGTAGACATCTTATTGGAGAATATTTATTCGTTTTCATAGCTCTCTTTCAAACCATTTCACACAGGTGGTTTTCAAAGCAATCACAGATGAAATTTGTAGGATTCTCGTAGCCCACTGACAGACATTGGACAATGCCACTTAGCAATATTATGTTTGAGGGTATGAGCCATACCCTACATTCTATTCTATGGTGTCATCTGTCATTGTCACTGAGGCATATTTAGGTATGTTGTAATGAAACCATCCACCTGGAAACACTACTGTAAGCTCAAAAATACAAACTCTTTTTTTAATGTTTATTTATTTGAGAGAGAGAGAGAGAGAGAGAGAGAGAGAGAATGCAAGTGGGGGAAGGGCAGAGAGAGAGGGAGACACAGAATCTGAAGCAGGCTCCAGGCTCTGAGCTGTCAGCACAGAGCCCAATGGGGGGCTCAAGCCCACAAACTGTGAGATCACGACCTGAGCCAAAGTTGGATGCTTAACAGACTGAGCCACCCAGGCACCCCTCAAACATACAGACTCTTATTAGTTTACTGTTCAAACAGTTAGTAAGGCCCTTGGTGCTTCTAAAGGTGGGAGAATTCAGGTAGCAACAGATGTTCTTCCAATGTATAATCTTAATTACAGTTATGTTCATCTTGGTTGAGCTGATGTAGCCTTGCCCTGTACAACTCTTTGAATTTCCACCTCTGACCTTGCTATGAACACATTTTTTTTTTCCCATTTTTTTCCTGGCTCACTTGGAAAAGCTTTCCCAAGTTTGTGTAGTATGAACCTTTATTAGTGGACAACATCTTTAAGTAGTTTTTAATTAAGTAAGTTAATTAAGTAATTAATTCTGTGGCAAATTTGATGATGTCACTCTCCTACTTAGACTGTTTCAGTGATTCCCAATGCCCCTAGGATAAAATTTAAACTCTTTGGCACGTTAGGTAGAGAGAGTCACTCACAATAGGACTTGGATCTAACTTGTTTGATCTCAACCTTCTCTCCCACATCTTTCTGTCTGGTCATATGGGTCTCTTTACTTGCATTATACACAAATGGTCCCTTTATCTCTCCTTCTGGGTCATGATTTCATTCTTTGTTCCTTTTCCTAGTTCACTCTTACATCCTTCTCCTAAATCTCACCTGTCCTTCAATATTACTCTTAGGTATCACTTCCTCTGAGAAACATTCTTTGTTTCCCAAACTGAGTTAAAGGACTCTCCTACTTGCCCTTAGAGCACTCTGTACTTATTTCTATGCTAGCATCTAACCATGCTCTATATTAAATATCTGGGATTAACTTGTGTCCTTGCAGAAGACAGTTCCTTGAGGCTGGGAACCATGTTTTCATCTTAATATCCCCAGCACCTCGCTCAATACCTGGAACATGGGAATTGTTCAGTAAATGTTTTTTGAGTGCATTGAATGAGCAAAAGAATACAATGGCACTGGGTGATGTATGGAAACCAATTTGACAATAAATGTCATATTAAAAAAAAAGAATAAAATTGCTCCCTGTGGCATCCTGCTCCCCAGAATTCTAGCGTTCCCTGTCTTCCTCCCTCCCTCCCCTGTCCCTCTGAGCTTTCCTCCCAAGGCCATGGACACTGCATTCCCTCTACCCTCCCTAAGCCATATTCTTACTCAAGCTCAGAGCAGTTCTGGCTCTTGTGACCCATTTTTCCATGCAGTTGTCTCTGGATTATAGAATATTGTTTTAGGATTTCACTTTCTCGGGCTAGCCACAAATGAAGAATCTCCCTGAGTAATTTTTTCACACTTCTAAAGGAACATATTTTCAGTCAACATATAAACAGAAATGATTTCTAGCACCTTGTTTGTGTCTGAGCCATGCCGAGCTTTGTATATAAAGCCCTAGAAAAAAATATACAGCTGACCCTTAAACAACATAGGTTTGATCTGCTCCGGTCCTCTTATACATGAGTTTTTTTTTCAATGAAGACAGTACTGTAAATGTATTTTCTCTTCCTTATGATTTTCTTAGTAACATTTTCTTTTCTCTAGCTCACTTTATAATAAGCATACAGTATATGATACATATAACATACAAAATATGTGTTAATCAATGTTTATGTTGTTGGAAAGGTCAATGATAGGCTATTAGTACTTAAGTTTGGGGGGAGTCAAAAGTTACATGCAGATTTTCAACCGTGTGAGGGCTTGAACCCCTCACCTTCTTGTTCAAGGGTCAACCGTACATGTCCCTTTTCACATGTAAGTACTATTGTGTGTTTATACAGCACGTTGAGAACCACATTATTTCATTTTATTGTAGTTAGTCCTCACAGGTAATGAGGTAATGAGGTAATCAGAGCAAATTCTAGTTTTCCATATTTTAAAGATAGAGAAAGTGAGGCTGTGAAAAGAAAAATGACTGGTTGATAAATAGCAGTTAATACCGAAATACCTGTCTTTGTCTCTAGATTCCATTTACTTTCCACTAAACCAAGCAGATGGATGTCTTCTGTCATCCCTGTGTTATTCTTACATAGTTATTCTTACATAGTTATTCTTACATAGTAAGCATAGTTATTCTTACAGGGCAATGTCTGGAGATGCATGTGTGCTTTGGCATCAGCTTCTCCCAACTCATCTTTTCCCAAACCCTTCCAAGAGGAATATTCTTGACTGCATCACCATGTTCCTAAGCAAGAAGACCAACGGGAGCTGAACTTCTCATATGGATTCTTGCATTGTTTCGGAGGGGATAGTGGAAAGTTGGAGAGCGCCCACCCCTCAGACATGTGTCAAAAGCTATCATAGCCATAGATAATCGTGTCACTGGCCCAGCTTCCTGACAGCTGTATGTCTTAGGGGGTGGAGGAGACAACGAAGAGGTCACTACTTTGGGCATCATTTTAATTCAAAGAAGGGCTTTATTTGTGAATGAGAAGGATAAGGTGGAAACCTGAGGAAACATGGCCATGCCATCTTCCAGCAACCAGTCTCCATCTGAGGAAGTGAAAATAGCATCAGCAGTTGGTTCAAAATGCAGAGTGCTGGTTTCCACCTCCCAGAGATCCTTGGGGTCTGAGGGGGTGTCTCAGGTTCTGTATTATCAGGTATATCTGGAGGGCAACTAGAGGATAGACTTTAACGTTGAACAAAACGGTGTAAGAGACACTTGCTAGAGTCTGTGAAGGAAGGTAACAAGAAGGTATTTTGGGCTGACTGTCTTGGGCTCATCTAACTCTATTACTACCCCGGGAAACATCCTTAATGGTGTTAGTTCCTTCATCTGGAAATCAAGGACCTCTCCAGAAACAGAAGCAGAATACCTCCTATCTGATGAGTCATGTAGACGCTCTAATTATGTTTGTAAGGAGGCTTTATAAACTGTTAAACCCAGTAAGGTGATAGTGGCATTCTAATGCTCTACTTGGGTTTGCCCTCCCAGCAACCATCTGTGGTAAGATTTCCAAAGTTTCAAAGAAAACTCCTCCGGGCGTCTGGGTGGCGCAGTCGATTAAGCGTCCGACTTCAGCCAGGTCACGATCTTGCGGTCCGTGAGTTCGAGCCCCGCGTCAGGCTCTGGGCTGATGGCTCAGAGCCTGGAGCCTGTTTCCGATTCTGTGTCTCCCTCTCTCTCTGCCCCTCCCCCGTTCATGCTCTGTCTCTCTCTGTCCCAAAAATAAAATAAAACGTTGAAAAAAAAAAAAAAAAGACCCAATTTAAAAAAAAAAAAAAAAAGAAAACTCCTTGATTCTATGCCACAAAACTCTAGAGGGAGAAGAGAGCGGGTGAGTGTCAGCTTTCAAAGATTAAATCCTGCTTGTATCACTGGTTTTGACTTCAGCAGGGAAGAAAGGGGCATGGGACCTAAAGAACCCATCCCACCTGATGAGTCAGAGAGCCCCTGATGAGCACACAATTTAAAAATCAGCTGTATATGGGGCGCCTGGGTGGCACAGTCGGTTAAGCGTCCGACTTCAGCCAGGTCACGATCTCGCGGTCCGTGAGTTCGAGCCCTGCGTCAGGCTCTGGGCTGATGGAGCCTGTTTCCGATTCTGTGGCTCCCTCTCTCTCTGCCCCTCCCCCGTTCATGCTCTGTCTCTCTCTGTCCCAAAAATAAATAAACGTTGAAAAAAAATTTTAAAAAAATAAAAATCAGCTGTATAATAGTGCAAAGGAAATAAAATACCCAAGGACAAATAAAAGTTTACAAAATTCAGTCAGGAAGAATCTGGAGCAAAAATACTGGACGTTTGCAGAGAATGCCGGGAGTAACCACAAGGGTCATTATGTGTAGTGTACTAGTTTTCTATGACTACATAAAGGTGTACCTCAAACCACCATTTATTATCTCATAGTCTCCACGGGTTGAGAGTCTGAGCACAGCTTTGCTGAGTCCTCCACTCCAGGCCTTGCAAAGCTACCATCAAGGTGTTGGTTGGACTGCGATCTCATCTGAGGTGAGCTCCCCTCCCAAACTCCTGGTGGTTTGCTTTTTCAGGGCCAGTGGAAGAGACTGAGTCTCTGCTGCTTCCAGCTTCTGAGATCGGGGAAGGCCTAAATCTTTTTAATGGGCTCCATAGGTTGGATCAGGTCTGACTAGAGCAATCTTTCCTGAGACACACTCAAAGTCAACTGATTAGGGACCTTAATCACATCGGAAAAATCCTTTCTGTTTTGCCATATGAGGTAAAACAATCACATGAGGGACATTCTATCAATTTTGCTATATTCTCTTAACTAGAAGCAGGTCACAAATTCCACTCACTCTCAAGGCGATGGGATTGCCAACGATATGACTCATTAGGGGACATCCAGGATGTGTCTGCCACATTTGGAGACAGAAGACCTGCTTCCGTTCCATAGAACATCTACTAAGAACACAGGATGTACCAGGTACAGCACTAGGATCCTGAGACGACTGGTAACTTTGTCTGTCTGTCTTTGGATAGTTTGCAAGGCACAGGCCAGAGGTTTGGGGCCAATGAAGAGAAAACAAATCTCTGTCTTTGTTTCTAACTTCTTCTGAAAACACTGTGAAGGGGGATAATCTTCCAACTGAAAACAGCAGACATGGAGAGGGGAATGGAGAGCCTTGGTGGGTGAAGTAATTATATGGAAGCACTTAACTATTCTGAATGCATCAATGACTATTCGCCCGATAAACATCATTGACGCAGGAAGAAAACTTATGAATAAGGATACCGAAGTGCTGTCAGTGATCTTTGAGCAGTGAAGGAGAGAAGTGCCAGGAACACTGACTTAGGGAAATATTCTAATGAAAATTCATGCAGTAAATATTATTTAGAAGGACCATATATGCAGCTATCACGCTGAGCTCAAGGCTGGCCTCAATGCTTGACCGCTTGGGCGGTCAGGAAATCAACTCACGGGGATCCTGTCTTCTGCACACTTTGCAGTCCTGAGCAGGCATTGTAAGGGGCTGATCACACGTCTCTCTGACCCTGAGGAGCTGCAAACCGTACGTGGAAGAATATGGTTTGCTGGTTCAAGCACAACCGGAAATGATTAGTTTCCCCAAACCCTGAATCACGTCACTGATTACGTAAACTAATGATGCACGGTCTTCCTTTCTCACCTTCCTTTCACCTAGCTTTGAGGCAGGGGAAGAAACGAGTAGGGGAAGGGAGGAGAAAGAGAGAGAGAAAGAGACATTTAAAGCTAAGGAGCTGATGTACAGGACCAATCTTTGGAAACGGATCTCACGCTCTGCTGTCTTCCTAAGTGAGAGGCATTTTCAGACCCTGTCTTGCAGGGTTAGCATTTCCCCAAGAATAACCTAACAGAGCACTCAAGATAATTCCTCAAAGGCCAAGGACTTAAAATATCTGCTGCATGTTCTTCTATCTCCATTCCCCAAGCAATCAGGGATCATTCTTCGGCGCAAGGAAGAGTGTTTTCTTTGTCACTGTTTTGCAGGCAACACAAGCCAGCGCAGCTGTGCCCGCGCACGGTCTCTGTGCTGACCCACCTAACTTCCTGCCTGGCGCCGAGCTCCCGCGCACCGCGGCCCCACCATTGACAGAATTCGATTCAATTGGTGCAATCTGCAGCAACGTGTCCCTTGAGTGTCCTTGTCCGGAATGATTTTTCTCCTCATAGAGCCTCTCTTAAGTCAGGTCCCTTTGGACTTGAAATGGACGATGATGCCCAGAGCCTGGGGATGCAACTCTGCCCAGGGGGCCGCGCACACTCGTCCCTTCCCCGGAGGGGAAGCTGACTCAGGCCAGGCATCGACCTCTCGGGATTCAGATCCATCCCAAGCCAGGCATCCATCCCCCCTTCACTTAAAAGCAAGTAAAAACGGGGGCGCCTGGGTGGCGCAGTCGGTTAAGCGTCCGACTTCAGCCAGGTCACAATCTCGCGGTCCGTGAGTTCGAGCCCCGCGTCGGCCTCTGGGCTGACGGCTCAGAGCCTGGAGCCTGTTTCCGATTCTGTGTCTCCCTCTCTCTCTGCCCCTCCTCCGTTCATGCTCTGTCTCTCTCTGTCCCAAAAATAAATAAACGTTGAAAAAAAAAAAATTAAAAAAAAAAAAAAAAGCAAGTAAAAACGTAACTACACGGACGAACACAGCTCTTCGATTCCTCTTCTTGTGGTTGAGTCTTACTCTCTGCCACGGTGGAAGACGATTCGGATAAGGTCTGAATTCCTTATCACTACAGGCGGGACCCTGAATTGAGACCCGGCTCACGTCAGCCTCGGCTTCTGTTGCCACCTCGAACAGAGCTGGGGCTGTGCAAAACTCCTTGTAGACGCCACACCCATTCTGTTGTTTTAGATCAGTGGAAAGTTTCAGCTTTCTTAGGCAGGCACCTCCTTTCCCTGCTTGCCTCTGCTAAGTTTCTGTTCGTGTCTCCAAATGGACATCAACGTTTCCCTCATCAGTGACCCCTTTCCCTTTCCGGCGCCCACCCCTGACCCCAGGCATATACTTGTCTAGCCTAGTATTCTAGAACTTACCATGGTGGCTTATAATGATTTGCTTTTCTCTCTCTTCACTATATCTAAGCACAATGAGAAATGGAACTGTGTTTTATTTTTATACCTCACTCCTTAGCGTGGGGCTTTTATGTAACAATGCCTGTTTGTCAAATGGATGATGAGTGATGTTGACCTCTTGTAAAAAGATACAGTGGGAAGGGCGCCGCAGATGGAAAGTTCCCAATCTTAACTCCAAACGTATCACTTTGTGTTATAGCCACAATAAGAGGAACCCTTACACTGATGAATATTATGCCTAGGAAAGCAAACCTCAAAGGACTTAATGTAATTTTAGCAGTACTAACCTCACGACTTTGGTATGTTGCTGAGATGGTGAGACAGATCGTACTCCTTTTAGAGATGCATTCTCTGAATTTGTGGGAAAAGCAATTCACCCTGGAGGTGTGACTATGGGAGTCATTGAGAACCAGGCTTATGAGTTCGTAGTTGACCCAGTGTAAAAGAGGGAGCCAGGTAAGGTTTTGTAAAAAGGCCCTGCCGTGGTGAAAGTTGTGTTTGCTGCAAAATAGTTAGACAATGGCTTTGGGAAGCGGTCTATCCCTTCTTTCCTGCCAGGGTGGAAATTCCTTCCACTTCATCACTGACACAGGACTTCTCAGCTTCTGCTTAATGCCAAGGAGTTTAGAGTTTCATAACAAATACACAGTTCTGATTTTAAGTACGCTCTTAAGTACACCGCCTACAACTCCTATCCGCTTGCTGTAACTTTGAACCTCTGGGACCGCAAAGACTGATCAGCTTCACATGAAAGGGTCATTTTCAAAGTCTTTCTTCCTGGAAAAATATTCTGGTTCACTTGTCAGGACCCACAGTAACAGATTCTCACTACTTTGTCTAACTCTTTGAAGTGGGCACCCAAGACTGAATGCTGCATATGAGCTACAGTCTAAATAGTGCGGAACAAAATACGGGTCTTGTCACTTTAAGTCTAAGTCTGAGGAAAAATGACTTAGGGGCATCTGCGTAGCTCAGTCGGTGAAGGATCTGACTTCAGCTCAGGTCATGATCTCCCCGTTCATGAGTTTGAACCCTGCCCTCTGCTCTGTGCTGACAGCTCAAAGCCTGGAGCCTGCTTTGGATTCTGTGCGTGTGTCTCTCTCTCTGCCCCTCCCCTGCTCATACTCTCTCTCTCTCTCTCAAAAATTAGTAAACATTAAAAAAATTTTTTTTTAATTTACTTACATATTTTGGTTGCATTTGCCATTCCTATGGCACATGAAAAACTCCATAATTGGAATTTGAACTGCTGTGGGGCACCTGGCTGGCTCAGTTGGTTAAATGTCCAACTTCGGCTCAGGTTATGATCTCAGGGATCGTGGGTTTGAGCCCCATGTCGGCTCTGTGCTGACAGCTCAGAGCCTGGGGCCTGCTTTAGATTCTGTAACTCCCTTTCTCTCTGCTCCTCTCCCACTCTGTCTCTCTCTGTCTCAAAAATGAATAAACATGAAAAAAAATAATAAAGAATTTGAACTGCTGTCCAACCAAGACTTGCCAGATCTATATTTGTGCATTTATAATTTAGAGGCAGAATCTTATCTCTTTTGATATCCATTTTGTAAGCTTTACTGTAGCTATTCTACCAAAATAATTTTGAAACCTGATTGTGCCAACTTGCACGTTAACCATTCATTACAGCTTTGATTAGTGCATAGATTAGACAAACATACCTCTACTCATATGTCCTCACCTAATTCCATGTAAGAATCATTTTCAAACAGTTGATATGAGCTGGACACTGACGAGATGACCATTAAACCAATGGGAGAGGCCAAATGTTTCTGCTCACAAGGCTTTTCAAACTCGCCAGGGAAAATGGTCATTTACGTAAATAACCACAACCCATTCTGCTATATGGATTCCTACCTAGAGCATACACAAGGTCTGTGGAGGTATAGAAATTCTACATGTGTTCTATCGTTTAACATCAAGGTTCATGAGATCCAGAACTGTACCAATAGACATGAAAAGGAGAGCATGGATGTGATATCATGGAAGGGTAGAATAGACAGAGCTCGGCAATTACATGTGGGATACAAAAAAAGAAAGGAGTTGGGGGGTTACCCTGGGGTTTTTGAACGAGTAGCTTTGAAGAACATCTGTATCGGTTGGGGTCTGGCAGGAAGCAGTTGGCCCACTTCAGTGGAATATCTGATAAGATTTTAATGAAGGGACTTTTTACCAAGTTGACGGCAGGGATTAGGGGAATCTACAGGAGGTGCACTGTTTGCTGGGCTCACAATAGTGGTGTTGAGGTATCGGCGTGCCCGTGCCTGGAGGGACAAGGCAAGTGAAAAGTTACCTGAGTGAGTGCCAGCCCTCAACAGGCACTGTGCCCTTTCATAGAGGAATTCAGCCAGTCCAGGTTCAACCCACAGACAGGGATGTGGGGAATATCTCGACCTCACTCTTATCCTGTCGCTGTCTCGCATTGAGTGATACCAACCAAAAACCAGAGGGCAAGGGAGCCCATTGACCAGACCATTATAGATTGGCTTGCCAGGGCTCAGTGTGATGTGAAGAAAGATGAAACCAGTGGTTAGTAGATTGGGAGCAGCAGGTACAAAACCTCCACGGGATTGTGCTGCTACCATTTTGTTTTACCAAAATTGTGAGTAAAAGATTATTGACTAAGACCAGGAGCCTTGTGAACCAACTAGACGCTCCCTCCAGCTTGCTACTGATTTACTCATCAACCCCATGTGTATAGTTGTGTCACAGGCTTTACTAGGGGTAACGGTACACACGTACACACACATGCACACACACACACACAAAGTGAGGCTGTAAAAATTAATGTTAAAATAATGCAAATTGACCTAGGACATCTGTCTTTTAGCTATTTATTGATCTATTCATTATCGCAACCTATTTAGAAGCCACTAAATTTAATTAGTGCCACACAGAGCTTCAAATCCCATAAGCACTGCCTGCTGCCTCATGCTCCTTTTAAATCTTATACTAGAAAATTTCCCCTTTGCAATCATTATTCCCTATAAAACTTCCAAGCAAAAGTATGGGTGCACGAAGTGTATTTAGCGTTGCCTTGACTTGTCTGTGGCTCTATCAGTTTCCCCATCTATATTATAGGATCTTTGTAAAAATAGACCATGTCCTGGTTACTAGTAAATGATTGTTGCGTAGGTGAATGAATGAATGAGGAAGTGATCAAGTAGCAGAGGAAATGGTAAAAACAAAAAACAAAAAACAAAAACAAAAAAACAAAAAAAACCCAGTACCAGCTTTGTTTCTCTGTGTATCCTTGGAACAATTTCCCTCTTACATTTATAATAATGCTATACACTTTCATCTGTCATTCACATCTTTTCATAGCTACTCGGTGGTAAATGAGATTTTCTTAGAGGCCATAAAACAGTTCAAATCTGCAATTTCATTAGGCATTCAACTTCCACCATAAAACTTAATGACTAAGCAGATGAACATGGGATGATTTTGTAAGAATAAAGCGCATTGGCACACACATCATAATTGCAAGGCTACTGTATAGCTTAAGCAATTCAGACAAGCCAGCTGCTCCGAAAAGAAACACGGCTGCCTTCCTGACAGTCTTTATCAGCTGAATTGTGCTCACAACGCTCTTTCAATGCATACTTGATTTTGATTGGGGTGTTCTGAATATATCATGTGTTAAAATCACTTGGCCCGGAGCATTCTATCTTTTCCAAAGCACGATGCTTGTTGATTAGTCCAATTATATATCTCCCTCTCCAACCCGCAAATTTATCTCCATTTCACAGATGGAGAAACCAAGGCAAAGTCAATTTAAGTCATATGACAACCGGGCACCACAAGCAGGATTATATCTGGTAAAAGAAGTAGGTTTGTATGATATCCCCCTTAAACGCTCCTTAAAAATTAAATTTGTACAAAGACCTAATAGTTCTTGTGAAAGTGTCATGGGGTAGGTATTCACATAAATTGTTGTGGAATTGTGGAAGGATAAATCAATACGATTTTTCCGAAAGGCCACTTGTCGATATCTACTGAGAGCAATCAAAAGAAAATGCATTGACAGTGTAATTAGATTCTAGGAATTCACACTGAGGTAAGAATCAGGGGGGTGTTGAAAGGTTCATGCATAAAGACAGGATGAATACTACCGTTCAGTGAGCACATAACACAACGTCAGGCATCTAGTGAGTGTCCCAAATCATTTCCTTTAGTCTGCATTCCTCCCAGGTGAAAGAGGCATTGTTCTGCCCATTTTTCAGAGTTGACCGCTGACACTTTCAGTGTTAAGGACGAAGATGGAAACCAGGACAGGAGACTGAACGGGTAGAGCTCCCACGGTGGGTGGACAGTGTGGAGTCTGGGAAGCCAGGCAGAGACAATAGTTCAAGGAGGAGGGCATGGTCAACCAGGTGAAATGCTATTGAGAAGTTGAATACATTATGGATTGAAACTTGAATTTGTCAATGTAGAGGTCATTGTTGGCCTTATCACTGTTTCATAAGGAGTGGTGATGACAAAACTTCACTGGAGTGCCTTAGGGAAGGAAGACACACTGAAAAACTGGAGAGAACTAAGACAAGTAACTCTTTATCTGAGTTTTGTTATAAAGGAGATCAGTGGGTGGGAGGTAATAACAGGTCAAGGAAGAGATTTTGTCTGTTAAGAAAAAAGACATTGCAACATGTTACTTGATAGGATGCTGTGGCAAGGGAAAATGGGTATTTTTAGCAAGAGAGGTTAGTTGCAAAAGTGATGTCGCTGAGTAGGTGAGAGGAGACGGGCATTGCCTAGGGGTTGACCTTATACTGGGTCCTGGACAGTTAACTTATTACAACAGAAGGAAAGGCAGCACATATGCATCACATGGTTGGTAAATTTTAGGAGGGGAAAAGGATTGTTTCTGTTTCTTCATGAGATAAGAAATTAGATTGTCAGCTGAGTGTCTGAAGAGGAAAGGGGCTTTGGAGATTTGAGGACAGATGTTAAAAGGGATTTGGGAGAGTGAGAATATAGATTGACAACTGAAGATGTTGTCAGAGAGGATGGCCAGTAAGTATTTAGGGTCTACTTGATCCGTAGACAAAGGTGATATATATGGCTGGAGTGGTAGAACTTAATGGCAAAACTCTCGAAGGAGGTAGCTTCTTCTCTGTAGGGGAAAAAAAAAGAGAGAAGATGGTCTAGATGTGGCTATGAAACCCTAGAAGTCCAATACTGTGAGAGGGCAGAAAAACAAAAACAAAAACAAAACAGCCCCTGCTTGAAAGTGATGCAGGAGAAATAATGTCCTTAGAGATCAGTCCAGTTTGAATTAAAGCAAGAAGTTTCGGAGACCATTCAGGAAAGAGGAGGAGGGCGTAGAAGCTTTTAGTGATGATGGCTACCTTCCAGAATTGACTGGAAATGTTTAACGTCAACCATGAAAAGTGTCCAGAAGTGAGGCTTGGACATCTTGGGATGCCTGAGGGTAACAAGGATACAGGGATGAAGCTGAGGGTTCTTCATAGAATGATTTGTATTTACTGGGGCTGATTCCTGGTCCATTGACTTTAGTGAGTTGGGCAGTATATAGGGGGAAATAGAGTGGTAACACTAGGAATTGTGTAGAGCACTCTGACCTCCTCTTTATTATAATTTCTTGTCAGTATCTAGATGAAGGAAGGATGCAACATTGATAAAGAAATATATATGAGATAATGGCAATGATTCTTTTAATTTACTAGTAAATACAACAGTAGAAATCAAAATCGAATAATTAGAATGAATCATGTAAAGTGCAAATAACAGTAGTGTCTTTTAGATGTGATATTGTGCTGGTATTGTGTGCATGAATCTTTTCTTATTTAATATATTTTTTTCCTACAATGAGCACGGACATATTTAGAATCAATAAAATCAGTTCTTAAGTATTTGTGTGTGTATCACTGTGCAACCATTTACTGTTTCTGTCTTTCCAATTATGGATTCATATACTAGCCTGTGAAAAAACAATGTAACAAAAATAAAGAAGAATGAAAGAGTATGGAATAATAGAAGCATGGGAAGAGCAAGAAAAAATATTGAAGGTATTCCATTGTATGGGTATACCACAATTTATCTATTCATCTGCTAATGGACTTTTGAATTATTTCCATTTTGGGGATTCAAATCTCTGTGGAGACAAATGCTTTTATTTCTTTGGATAAATACCTAAGAGTAGAATGTTTGGGTCCTATGGTGGGAGTGTGTTTAACTTTTTTTTTTCACTATATGAAGTTTATTGTCAAATTGGTTTCCATACAACACCCAGTGCTCATCCCAAAAGGTGCTCTCCTCAATACCCATCACCCACCCTCTCCTCCCTCCCCCCCCCCCATCAACCCTCAGTTTGTTCTCAGTTTTTAAGAGTCTCTTATGCTTTGGCTCTCTTCCACTCTAACCTCTTTTTGTTTAACTTTTTAATGAACTCCCAAACTCTTCTAAGGCTGTTGTAACAATCTGCATCCCAAACAGCAGGATATAAATGTTCTGTTCACCCACCTTCTCACCAATACTCAGTAGTTTCATTCCTTTTAACTTTAGGCATTCTATAGGATGTGTAGTGATATCTTATTATGGTTTAAAGTTACAGTTTCCTAATGACTAATGACATTGAGTGTATCTTCATGTGCTTATTTTCCATCTGTATCTCTTTGTTGATACAGTGTCCACATCTTTTGAACATTCTTGAATTGTTTCTCTTATCTTTGAGTTGTGTTTTTTGTATACTCTGGATAGAGTCCTTTGTTGGATGTGGTTTGCAAAATCTTCCCCCAATCTGTGCCTTGCCTTTTCATTTTCCTAACAGTTTTAAACTTTTTTTAAAAAAACAGTTTAAAACAGTTTTAAACTTTCCTAAACTTTTTAAAGAAAGTTTCTTGTTTTTGTTATTATTTTTTACTTTTTGCAAAATACAGCTTATTAATTTTTTTTCTTTGAGATTTTATGTTTCTTGTGTTCTAGGATATCCTTACCAAACCTAAGTTCACTAAGATGTTATCCTGTGTCTTTTTCTAGAAGTTTTATTGTTTTATCTCTTACATTTCTACCTATGACTGATTTTTTTAATGTTTATTTATTTTTGAGAGAGAGAGAGAGAGAGCGAGCCAAGAAGGGGCAGAGAGAGAGAAGGAGATGCAGAATCCGAAGCAGGCTCTGGACTCCAGCTGTCAGCACAGAGCCTGACGTGGAGCTTGAACCCACAAACCGTGAGGTCATGACCTGAGTCAAAGTCTGGCGCTTAACCTACTGAGCCACCCACGTGCCCCATACCTATGATTGATTTTTTAATTAATTTGTGTATGTGGTGCTAGGTGAGAATTAAGGTTCTTCTCTCTCTATTTCTCTCTCTCTTTTGCACCTTATAATCAAATTGTTCCAGTGCCATTTGTTGAAAAGATGATAATCTCTGTCATTTAATTTCATTGACATCTTTGTTAAAAGTAAGTTGACCATATCTGTGTCAATCTATTTCTAGACTATCTTTTCTGTTCCACTGATTCATTTGTCAATTTTTATGTCATTATTACAATGTCTTAATTACAGTAGTTTTGCAGTAAGTTTTATAATAATGTAGTAAAGTTCTCCAACTTATTCGTCTTTTTTCAAAATTGGTTTTGGCTATCCTAGGCCTCCAACTTATTCGTCTTTTTTAAAAATTGGTTTTGGCTATCCTAGGCCTAAAAATTTTAGAATGATCTTTTCAATTTCTGCAAAAAAAAATTACTGTTGGGATTTTCCTTGGGTTATGTTATGTCTATAGATCATTTTAAGGAGAAGTGACATCTTAAAAATATTGACTCTTCTGATCGCTAATTATGGTATATCTCTCCATTTATTTAGATCCTCTTTAATTTTTCTCAGTGGTGTTTACTGTTTTCAGTGTACGGGTATTGTACATCTTTCAGCAGAGTATTAGATTTGTTTCTGAATATTTCATATTTCTTTCTGCTACTGTAAATAGTATTATTTTAAAAGATTCACAGTCATGTATGAGATCTGGTGATTGCACTCTCCTCCTTTTGCATGGCTCCTTCCCTGGCCTCAGGTAGTTTCCACACACACCTCTGCTGATCACTCTTCAGAATTCTATAGCTCCCCAGAGCTCTCTCTTGATATAGCTCTCTCTTTCAAGTAATCTTTTCTGTGATGTACAATAGCCCTGGCCTCCACTCTGAACCCCTTCTCCTCAAATGAGTGAGATCTTTGGACTTCCCCTGGATTTTCCCTCCCTTAACCTACAACCTGCAGTTTCTATCCAAGCACTGAGTGAGGGCAATTTTAATGCTCACCTTTATCCTTTGCTCTCAAGGATCACTGTCCTATGATGCCTGATGTCCAACGCCAAAGAGCCACATGTGTTGTCTTTTTGTTGTTGTTTCAGCTGAATGGGTAAAAGGACTCCCTCCATCTTGGTCTGAAGCAGAATTCTTCATTACTCATTTTTAATACCCCATTTGAGCATCTCTCTCCCTTCTGTAAAAAAAAAAAAAATTCTTTAGTAATCACTGTGGTAAGCAAATAATGTCCCCCAGTGATCAACATGTGCCGATGGATATGATATTCTGATATTCTTCAGAACCTGTGAATATGTTATTTTACACAGGAAAGGGAGTAGATATGATTAAGGTGAAGACTCTCGAAAGGGGGAGGTTGTCCTGGATAATTCAGGTAGGCACGATCAAATCACAAATCCTTAGAAGTGAAGGACTTTCCTAGCTTCAAAGTCTGAAGAGGAGGTGGAATGAAAAGGACTTGATTTGCTGTTGCTGGCCCTGGTCTTCAAGATTGAAAAAGGGGGCCACAGGCCAATGAATGCAGGTGGCCCCTAGAATCTAGAAAAGACAAGGAGATCAGTACTTCTCTGGAGACTCCAGAAAAAGAACACAGCCCTGTGTATGACTTAGCCCAGTAAAACCCACATTGGACTTCTGACCTACAGAATTGTAAGATAATATGTTTGTGTTGTTCTAAGGCTCCAAGCTGATAGTAATTTGCAACGACAGCGATAAGAAAAAATATATCTGCCAAAAAATTTCAACTTTACAATGGATAAACTATAAAAATAGATAATAAACTATATTTTTCTATATAATCGGTTGGTTATACTGCCCCCATTTCAGTATCCACTTGTTAAAATACTCTCTGAAGTTTTTTCCAACCGAGATCCCAAAAACTGGTTCCACAGCTGACATTTTGTAGATGGTGTTCTAGTTTTATTAGTTTCTGAGCCATTTTTCATTTATTTGCTAGTCACTATTCATCCTACCCCGTTTGTAACTTCAGTACCTGAGATATTATTCTGTCCCTTTCACTTTATCACCATGATAATAGTTTTTACTTAGCAAGGTAGTTTGTGTCAAAAAGACAGAGACTGATTTAGGATCAGAATCTCCAGAATATAGTACTAGTTTTATTATTGTATCACCTTGGGCACTTCGTCTCCATAAAATAGAATTCATGTTGGTCTGTCTTTGAGGCAACAGCATTTATTCTTGCTCAGCAGTCCTACAGTGGGTGGAAGCGGGGAAAGAATTCAACATTCTGTTGTTGGATTATTTCCCTTTTTTCCTTTTGAGAATGAAGAATTAATAGAGGATAAGAATTTTACTTTGAGGCTAAGAATTACAATGTAAGTCAGCATACAAAGAAAGAATATATGTGAAGAATACGTTTTTGATGGAGATAAATTTTACAGACATTGAAATGCCAGATTTAAGTGAACTATTATTTTACTGAAGTATAATTAACATATGGCGTTATATAATTAGTTTCAGGTGTGCTGGATAGTGATTCAACAATTCTACACATTAGTCAGTGCTCATCACAGTAAGTGTATCTTAATCCCCATCACCTATTTCACACAACCCCCACCCCCACCCCCTTTCTGGCAACCACAAGTTTGTTCTCTGTATTTGAGAATCTAGGGTGGTTTTTTGTTTTTTGTTTTTTAACTTTTCTGTTTCTCTCTTTTTCATTTGTTCATTTGTTTTTTAAATTCCATGTATGAGTTAAATCACATGGTATTTCTGTCTGAGGTTTGTTTGTTTTTTTTTTTCATTTTAGAGAGAGAGTGTGTTCATGAGCAAGGGAAGGATAGAAGGGGGGGGGGGACAGAGAGAGAATTTTAAGCAGGCTCCACACTCAGTGTGGAGCCCAGCTTGGGGCTTGACCCCAGACCCTGGGATCATGACCTGAGCCAAAATCAAGAGTCAGACACTCAACTGAGCCACCCAGGCACCAATTTCTTCTTGATTCAGTTTTGTGAGGTTATATGTTTCTAGAAATTTCTCCATTTCTTCTAGGTTGTCCAATTTGTTTGCATGTCATAATTTACAATATTCTCTTAAAATCATTTGTATTTCTGTGATAGTGGTTGTTATTTTTCATCTTTCCTTTCTGATTTTCCTTTCTCTCTTTCTTGATGAGTCTGTCTAAAGGTTTATCAGTTTCGTTTATCTTCTCAAAGAACCAGTTCCTCATTAAATTGATTTGTTCTATTGGTTTTTTAGTCTCTATTTCATTATTTCTTTATTACTTCCTTCCTTCTACTGGCTTTGGGCTTTGTTTACTCTTCTTTTTCTAGCTCCTTTAGGTGTAATATTAGGTTGTTTATTTGAGACTTTTCTTGATTCTTGAAGTAGGCCTGCATTGCTATAGTCTTCGTCTTATGAAAGCTTTTGCTGCATCCCAGAGATTTTGGACCATCGTGTTTTCATTTTCATTTGTCTCCATGTATTATTTCATCTCATCTTTGATATTTTGGTTGGACCATTCATTCTTTAGTAGCATGTTATTTAGCCTGTATGCGTTTGTGTCCTTTCCAGTTTTGTTCCTTATGATTGATCTATGTTCATACCATTGTGGTCAAAAAAGTATGGGTGCCCTGGTGTGTGTGACTATCCTTCCATCTCCTTGGAACAGGTGCCACGTTGGAGGGCTAACTCCACTACCACTCCTACTACTGCTCCACTATCAGTGGGGCAGGTTGGATGGGGTAGATTCACAGAAAAACCTGTGGCACAGTGCCTGGTGCTAGAAAGATAGTGTTCTCTCTGGTGTCCACAAGTGTCCTGCTATCTAAGCTTGGAGGTAGGCAGGAAAAGTGGCACCTGACACTTTTGTTCTTGAAGTCTCCTAAGTATCCCTGCTTCTCTAACACAAATTCCAAGATTAGTAAATAAGCCTCCTTCGTATATACCTTAGGTGATTTTCAAACTGCTGCTTCTATGCTGTTATCTCTGTGAGTTTATTTGTTATGCTGGCTCTTGAAAGGCAGGGACTCAGTTTCTCATCACCCTCTGGCTTTCTTGGAGCTAAGACCACTGATTTTTAGAGTCCTGGAGTTAACCCACACCAACTGTGAAAATTCATCAAGGTTAAGTCCTACTGTTTTTCACAGCCAAACATTGTTGGGACTTGTCTCCCCGGTGCGGTTCCCCCATACTTGGGGTGTCTGCTATGGGGTGTGGTCTGCTCACTTCTCTGTGCTTGTGGTGTCCCTCCAGTTTGTGGTTAGTCTCTCCCAGGGGTCTGGGTCCCTACTGTGTCTCTATTTCTCCTACCCTTTTGTCTATGGCCTCCTCTCTACATTTACCTGGAAAAATCTATTTTGCTGGTCTTCAGGTCATTTTCAGGGTGTTTTGCCCTGATGTGGCTGTTATCCTGGTGTGTCCATGAGACGAGGTGAGCTCAGGATCTTTTTACTCTGCCATCCTCTCAATAATCTATGTGTACATTTTTTTTTTAAAGTTTTGCTCACTCTGTACACCCTCTGTAACAACCACCTGAATCAAGGTGTACCACCGCTCATGCCTGATGAAACTTCCTTTGTTCTCCTTGTAGTTGGGTCCCCACCTCTCTTGGGCAAACACTGATCTGACTTTCATCCCAGTAGTGTAGTTATGAAAGTAAACAGTGTGCATGCTTTTGGGTATGTCTTCTTTCACGCACATATTTTTTTTAGATTCATCAATGTTTATAATGTTACAGGTATAAATGGTTAATTCTTTTCTTTTATTCTTATCCAATCAGCTTTATTAAGGAGCAATTTACACACTGTGGGAAAATAAAGATTCCCTGGATTTCTCAGTGCCTCTGTAAAAAAAAAAAAAAAAAAAAATACAAGACTCCTGGCCTATGGCAATGCATGTGATGGAAAGATAGGGAATCTTGCTTTTACTTTCCCTAAAAGCACTGTGCTTTTCCTCTACAATGAGAAGAGTATATAGCTATTTGTCTCATTAACTGCTCTATCTAAAAGGGCAATACATCTTTTCTTCTCTCTCTGAGAGGTCCAAAAGGCGACAGCTCAAATGAGGCTCAAAAAACTCTCCAGGTACCAGGAATACTGGAGTGCAGTCTCCTCAGGTATTTACATGACAGAAAAGACAAAGCTCCGATCTTGGAGACTCGTTGAGGCCAAAAATAATCTAAGACATAAGGGTCTCTCTGGCTCCTGGAGAGATTTTACTGACATTCCAAAGGTTAAGGTTAAGGTCAGTACCAAGGAGAAAATGTTTCACTCCCTCTTTTTGGAGGAGAAAGGGAGGTAGCTTCTGCGTTTGTGTATATAAATGAAGAGAAACCACTGTCCTGTCTCTCATCTGTAAGGTGTGTTGAAAAACAAAATTCAAGTGAGCAAACTTTAAAAGTCTTATTGCCTTTACTCAGCAATTCATGAGTAGAGTAGCCTTACATCTAGCAGCCAGAAGGGGTTCCTAAGAGCTATACAAAATGGAAGGTTTTTATAGGCTGGAAAGGGGGTAGGAAAAGGCTGTGTTATTCTAGGCAAGATCACCTTCCTTTGTGGGTAGAACAAGGGTTTATCATGCAGATTAACTCACTAGTGCCAACCAGATAGTTCCAGATTGACTGGTTGAAGGTCACATTCCTGGTAGATACTGAAATTGTAGCTGCCTTGGCATTAAGTCTTGGTTTGCTGATTGAGGCTCAGCACAAGTGACTCCATTTTGGGCATGTTGTCTGTCTGTCTGTCTGTCTGTCTCTCTCTCTCTCCCTCCCTCCCCTAAATAAATATGACCTGTCAATTGCATAGAAAGTAAGGTAATTTGAAGATAAGGAATTCAAGTATACATGCTCAATAATTTAAGGACAACCTAATCACTTGTTCAGAAGAAACTAACAATTTTACTATGTGGAGAGTTTTTCTGTACCACTCCCAAATATTTCAACAACAACCTTTGGAAATATCAAGTTAAAAATATACTCAGCGTGCCCACTCCTGACCAGATTGCAGTAAAATTTCAGGAGACACATACAAGCCGAGATGTTGTCAATTGATAAGAGACTTGAGCTAATTCCATACTTCCACTGGTAACTAGAACGTAGACAATAATCCAAAATATGTGTAACCAGTTACTCTGAGTGAAATGGCCGTAAGGATAAAATATATATCGCTTCCTCTTATGTCTTCTATATGCTAGAGAAGTTGATACTTCCCCTACCTGGAGTTTAGCTGTGTACATATGTTTCTAATAAACTATGAGGGTACAATACAAAAGGAGAATAGAAAGAGAATAGAAAGAATATGGAGAGAAAACTCATGGTTCTTGAGATAACTATCTTCAATTAAGAATGACCTTCTCAAGGCTGGATGGCATGTGCAGTGATATTCCAAATTCAGGGTGATGTTGTCCGTGACCCCAATATCCCTAGAAAACCTCTGTGATCCATGAGAGAAAGATATAGAAATAAGATAAATATGTCATTAGAAGCACTCCCCAAAAAAAATCCTAAAAAAAAAAAAAAACTAAACCTTTAAGCATCTCACAGTTCTTGGAAATATTCAAGCGAAGGAAAAACAGAACAAAACACCCAACTGCTAGTTAAGCCAATAGGTGAGGAATTAAAGAACTCAGACTTATTTCTAGGAGTATTACTTAAAAGGTGTTATAGGTCTCAAAATGTTTATTGTGACATTATCCATAATTGATAGCAATATTCTGTAATAATTTAGCAAAATATGGTACATCAAATCCTCGTGTCCTCATGACATCTTGTGTATTCTTCTAGTCTAGCATTCTTTTTAACCATGCAGTTGTTTCTTACCTTCTCCCTCGCCAGACTGAGCCCTCTGAGAACAAAACTATTATGATAGGAAAAGATAGGATAAAATAGGTGGAGAGAAAAGATGAGGACCTGAGGTCCCTGGGTGGGGAAAAACGCATATTTTGAAACAATGCTGGGAGCTTCTGGCCACAGCAAACCCCCTTAAGCATAAGGTTCCTCTTAAAAATGTAACAGATACCACTTACCTTACCCCTCAGTTTTCCCTCAGGAATTTGACAAAAGACCTAGCTAAAAACCAGTAGTAGAATATAAAATATATGGCCCACAAGGAATAAGGCCAGAGACTACCCCTCCTACATGGAAACGAGCCCATCAGGAATGGACAACCCAGCACCTAGAGCTATCAAGCCAATAAGGGTGGGCATCTGAGAAGGAACAAGGGGGAAGGGAACCAGGAGGGCTGACCAGAACCTTATAAAACAAGGACTTTTGCCTACAGTCGAGGCATTCGCTTTCGAATGTCTCCTCTCGAAAGAGAGCTTTCCTACTATTCTTCCTTTCTGATCTTCTACTCTAATAAACTTTTGTCTGCTGCTCATTTTGTGTCCACTTCTTCATTCTTCGACGTGGTGAGACAACAAAACCTGGGTATTGAGGTAAAAAGTCCTGCAACACTCACAAATACCCATCATTAAAATCGCTGCCTTGGATATTCCACCCCACCTCCCCCCCCCCAACCCCCACCCAATGACTTTTCTCCTCTCTCACTCTGTAATCCTGACTTGTCAAAACCACAACCCTGACTAAAGCTAACTTTGAACCAACTTCGTACCTTCATTCATGTTGCTAAAAATGGCTGGAGAAAATATCGCCAAAACACTGACAGGTGTCACTCTTCATGACCACAAAGAGCCAAAGGGCCTTTCTTCCTCCCAGCAATCACACAGCGTTTCTTGGGCCCATTCATTGGTCCAGACCACTACTTTGTACTTTCCCTTCTTTATTCAAACCTTCCCTACCTTCTCCAACATCCCCACTCTTTGTTGATCACTTTGCTTCCTGCTTTTCTAGTTATTGAGAAAACTGAAGCAAGGAGAGGAAATTTCCCACACTCTCCCGCTCACATATACTCGCCTTCTAGTCTGTCCCTCACCCTCTCTGCCTTCTGCCTCTCCTGTGCCCTCAATTCTTTCTCACTCCTTTGGCCCAGGATATCCCTCCAGCAAATCCTTCTCTCTGTCCTACGTCCTCATTTTTTTTCTCTCTACTACATCATTCTCATCAGCAGACAAATGTGTTTTCTTTTTTGCTTGCAATTTAAAAAATGAAACAAAGCGGGGCTCCTGGTTAAGTGTCCCACTCTTGACTTCAGCTCAGGTCATGATCCCAGGGTTATGGGGTCAAGCCCTGCATCAGGCTCGGTGAGAGTGTAGAGCCTGCTCTCCCCCCCTCTCTCTCTCTCTCTTCCTCTCTCCTTCTCTCATGCATGCTCTCTCTCAAAAAAAAAAAAAAAAAAAAAAAGGAAAAAAGAAAGAAAGAAAAGAAAAAAATGTTTCTAATTTAAAACAAAACAAAACAAAGCAACTCCTCTTGACCCCATCTCCTCTCCCATTTCAACCCCACCTTTTTGTTCAGTATCTTCCAGATAAATTGAGTGAATCTTTGCTTCTCTGGTACATCCATGGTGCTTGGCACATTAGACTCCTTCAATAAGTATTTTGGAAGATGCTATTGTGTAGTTATATAAAATGATAGCTATAAGTACCACGTAGTTGTTTAGGAAATTGTGTGTAATATTCTGCTGAATGAAAAAACATCAGCAAATATATGTGCACCATTTATATAGAAGTTTATTTATTTTGAGAGAGAGAGAGCACAAGTGGGAGAGGGCAGAGAGGGAGAGAGAGAATCCTAAGCAGTCTCTGTACTGTCAGTGCAAAGCCCAATGTGGGGGCACAGACCCATGAACCATGAGATCATGACCTGAGCTGAAATCAAGTCGGATGCTTAACCAACTGAGACACCAGGTGCCCCAAAAGTGTGAACGTGTTTTGCCAAAGAACAGAAGCTGTTACACAAAAATGACACAGTTTTGTCATATTAGAAAGATTAATATTGATTGCTTGCTATTATATGGAAAGTCCCTCTTTTTTTTTTTCCAACTTTTTAAACTTTTATTGTTGAAAGAGAGAGAGCGTTTGTGGGGGAGGAGCAGAGAGAGAGGGAGACACAGAATCCGAAGCAGTCTCCAGGCTCCGAGCTGTCAGCACAGAGTCTGTCCGACCAGGGGCTTGAACCCACAAACCACAAGATCATGACCCCAGACCAAGTCAGATGCTTAACTGGCTGAGCCACCCAGGCGCCCCAGAAAGTCCCTCATTGGTTTTTACATTTACAAATGTAAGTAAAAGACAAAAGAGACTCCATCATGGCCAGTCTTTAAAAATGAACCTGTTTGGGCACTTGGTGAAACCATGTGCAGGGGGAGTCAAGCTACCTGAGTCTGGGCCAAGTAGCCACAACTCACAGTTTCATGCATGACCCATGGCTGGCTAGCACTTAGCCCTCAATCTATTTTTCAAGACTTATTTATTGAGTTCCTGTTGAATGCCAAGAACTATGTTAGGTGTTGAGCGGACTGTGATAAACTTAAGTATCCATGACATTTGAGAGATAAATGGAAGAGTTCCGAAGTAGGCTGGGAAGGGGCGGGGGCGGGGGCGGGAGGGGTGTGGGGAGAGGGTGTATGGCTTCTTTAAGGAAGGGCCCTTGAGCTGCAAGCTAAAGGATGAAATGAAATCAACTAAACGACATGGTGAGAGTGAGACATTCGCAAGGTAGAGAGCGATGTGCGTGCACAATGTGTGTGATTGAAGGGAGCAGGCTGCTTTTAAGGAAATGCAAGAAATCAGGGGAATGGAAATGCACAGAGTGAGAGGAGTTGTGGCGTAAGATATCACTAGAGTGGAAGTGTGGTCAGACACGTAGGGTTTGTAGTCTGTTTTGTGTATCTTGACCTTCATTCTTACCGCACCACGAAGCCATTAGGCATTTATGCAGAGGCGTTATATAACCAGATTTGCTTTGTTTAAGCTTTGTTTGCTTTGACTATAGACAGGAACCCTGCTATCCCAAATTGCCCACGTCATGCCACATGTATAGAATGGTGATATTTCCTCCATGCCCTGGTGAAAGCAAGAGGGGACTTGGGGGTATTTAGGTGAGAGATGATAAAAAATAATCCCCTGGTCTTTATGTAATATAATTAAAATAATTAAAATAAAATACAAAGAACTAGGATGTAAAATGAGATACAATATATTAGATATATTGTATATAGATACAATATACATATATATGTATATTGTATACATATATACATACATATATACATATACATATACATATACATATACATACATATATACATACATATACATATACATATACATATATATATATAAAGTACATACATATATACATACATATACATATACATATATATATATAAAGTTGAATTTGTGGAAAAAATCCTCCATAAAGCTGAAGCTTTAATTTGTGAAACACGCTTGCCTGGATGCATTACTAAAATCGTCATCTTGCATTTTACTCAGACACTATATGATTCCGTGTCAGACAGAGGTAAACACAGGTCTATTTGACTCAATGATTTGGGTCATACCTTAAGTTGTACCTATAGAAGCTTCCATGTGGTCTATTCTTTAGGCCCCATAGGCTAGACTTTTGGTTGTATACCTTATCTCCCTGGGCGCCTGTAACTCATACAGGTCATTGCCTGGGGAGCTCTGCATTAGAGAATGGATTGCGGAAGAGTCTAAGGGGTTGTGCAGCTGGACAAATTCCTGGGCCATTTTATAGCATAGCCAAAGAAGAATAGCAACTTGGATGGCAAACATATCGATGCTGAATTTGTATGGATTTGATAGGGATTTTGGAGGTAAAATTGATGAAGTTGATGATGGTTTAGCTGTGGAGGATGAGGAACAAGATATCAAGGATGACTTCTAGATGTCTGGTTTGCCCCATGGATGGGGGTGGCCTTATTATAGGTAGAGGAGCATCGAGAGGGTGGGTTATGAAACTAGTCTTACACTTGTTACATGTGAGTCATCCATGTGAATATGTGGTATAGACAAATCATTACTATCTGCTAGGGACTCTGTTAAGTACATTATGGTTTAACCCATATTTTTTATCATAACATCCCTATAAGATAGATCCGTTTGTTAAATCTATTTTCCAAGCGAGGCAATTGAGATCTGGAGTGACCAAGTAACTTTCCATTGTCACAATCAAGAAGCGCTGGAGCCTGGAGCGCCCGGGTGGCTCAGTCGGTTGAGCATCCGGCTTCGGCTCAGGCTATGATCTCATGGTTCGTGAGTTCGAGCCCTGCGTCACGCTCTGTGCTGACAGCCCGGAGCCTGGAGCCTGCTTCAGATTCTGTGTCCCCCTCTCTCTCCGCCCCACCCCTGCTTGTGCTCTGTCTCTCTCTGTCTTTCAAAAATGAATAAACATTAAAAAAAATTAGAAAAGAAAAAAAAGATTTGTTGGAGCTTGACATGGGCCCAGGCAGTCTGTTTCAAAAGCTCACTATTCCACACAGCTCATCTATGACTTACCTCGGTCGGGTCTTCATCTTAATTTCAGCCCACCTTCTGTCCACACCAAAATATATCTTGACTTCTTTTCTCTATGGACGTACCTTCTAGGACTCTCCACAGATGACTTTTCTGGGTGTCCCTTTAGACCCCTCAGATTTTTTTCTTTACTCTGACCTCCATGAACCCCCCTAGGTCTGTCTGGTCTTCTGGTCTCCTATTCAAACTACATTCTCAGGTTGTCTTGCATTAGACTCCTCAGCAACTACCAGTGTGCTCTCTTTAAGGGACGCTCAGTGCCAACTCTCTGAGCCTCCCACAAATACTGACTCCAGCTGGGGACACCTGCGCTTACAGCTGACCAGGACCTCGAGTCATAGAAGACCCTGCAGGCTGGCCTACCCAAACCAACAGCTCTGTGATGGCGAGATCCAAAGCTGAAGCCTTTATGGACTCACAGAATGTCTCCCTTAGAGACTTTTGGCTCACAGAGAAGTCTTTTATTCCACATCTAGTTTTGGAATGTGAAAGGCATTTTGTTTCATTTAACAACAAAACTTCCTTTGTTCTCTTCTCATTTCTCTGGACCAGTCTGGTGCATTGGACGCTGTTCCATAGATAACTCCTCTAAAATTTTCCCTTTCCTAGCTGCATGGTATAAATCTTTCCTGGATTTCACTTTTTTGTTTTATTCTCGTTTGGTTTTTCTTGTATGATCATGAAATGGTATTTCTCTTCTCCCCTTGCTTTTCCTTTGTGACCCTTGGTTCCCAGTATTAGATTCTCATCTCTCCCCACTTGTCTCTTGTGTTCTTTCTCCCAGGGGTTTATTTGTTCTCCCAAGTTCCAATTATAACTTTGTGGAGGAAAATTAGGAACTTCAGTCCTGTACCTTTTGTTACAAATTTCCCTCCAGGCTTTGATACATATGTCCGATTTCTTTGCAAGTTAATTCCAATGGAGAAATTATTTCTCACATCAGATATGTCCTATATCAGAGCCCCTCTCACGTGTTCTTCCTTGCAGAAGTACGAACCACTTCTAGAACAACACGATGCCCACTTGCCATTTGCCCAGGGAGCACCATTCCTTCCCTTTGGCTGCTATCCCTGGTTGACCAGCTGTATGCCTGGAATTTCAGGCTCCCTTGACCATATCAGATCTGAGATAAAACCCTGCACTGCAGGTTATGGCTTTTGGCATCCCAAGTGCCTACCAAAAGGCCAAGTGATGAAGGAGTTAATGCTTCTTGGGGTGAATTTTGACAAATGAGAAACAAGAGTCTGAGGGGAGCCAAGGAGATTGATTTCCCATCTTCCTATAATCTACAGACTAATTCAAAATATGATTTTTCCTTCTAGCCTGTGCGAAATAGTTCTGTAGCTGAGAAAAACACCTGGTAAGCCACCTTTGTGTCTCTCCCAGACTCACTGGGAGAGGATGGCCAGTCCAGGAATGGATCATTGCAGGGCTCACTTCCTTCCCCACCTCACTTGAGTGTATTTTTACCTTCATTGCTCAGGGTGTACACTTACAAATAATGCACCAGCACACTAATCATTGCCTCAGGCTCTGCTTTTAAAGAAACCAGGTTAAGAGAGCTCTTCACATTCAGTGTGTGTGTGTGTGTGTGTGTGTGCGCGTGTGTGTGTGTGTGTGTTTTAAAGAAAAGGAACATATTTTTCATCAGTTTAGCTCCTGTGTCTATCAAAAATAACATGATTATTGTAACCCTCAAGATGAAAATCCTGTGGTCATTTAACACTGCTCACTTTTTTCTTTTATTATGAAAGACTCTAAGAAGGCCTGTTGGTTCCCATATCACAGGAGGTGTTTCTTGTCCATTGCAGACCAGTGACACTTCCCGGTCCAGTCATACCTCATTTACTGCACAGACTCTTGCTTTCTCCACTGGGATCTCTGACTCCAGTCTCTCCTTCCAGTAATCCAGTCCATCTTGCACACTTTACCTGTATACAGTACTGACCTTCCTTATATGTCATTTCCATTCTCCAAAAACCACACACGTGCGCACACACACACACACACACACACAGGCAATATAGTATTCAAAGACCTACTACAAACACCTAAAACTCTTTCTGGATTTATAGTACTTTAAGTTATCCAATATTGCCATCCATCCCTCTCTGGTGTAGTCCCAAGCCAATTGGTTTTTAGCCTCTGTACCTTTGATCACATTATTTCTTTGGCCTAAAGCACAGTTTCCTCTTAAATAATTCTTCCCTAACTTTCAAACCCCAGGTTAACACAATCTCCTTCATGAGGTTTATGATAAGAACTCTAGAACACATTTCCCTTGGTTTCTTTTAACATTAATCATCTGTAAAATTTAATTGCTTAATTGCATACTGCTTTATGCTGATCATAAATTGCGTGATATTTTAGTCCTGTTTTCTGAACTAGGTGACATTTTTTGACCATAGAAAATGTGTCATTCCTTTTATGTGGTCTTAATTATATAGGATACAAAATAGATGCTCAAAACATTTCCGTAGTGATTGTGTCCCTGAAAATGAGTAGTCCACGAACGGTACCTAGAAGTGCCTTGGTTAGTTGAGGGCTAGGTAACCCTACCATCGGTAATAAGGACAATTCAAGTTAATGAACAAAGCGATACCAGATGCCCATCTTACATACTTGTGAATGCCCCTCTAAAGGGGATTCAGTGATTGAAGACTAAGCATGTAGAGCTCACTGCTGCAATTGAAAAACACAACTCTTCCTTCAGTCTGAGTGATCCTGCCCCTGCTAGGCAAGTTAGCAAGATTGGATAGTTACCTATTTGGATAGGCGGTATGGAATTAAGGGAGCAAATCACATCTCAGCCTTATATCTCCAGTGCCATTTTAGACCTAGATCAAACTTTTCTTGGCTGAAGTACTAGAAGGCACCAAGCAAGGAGCAGGAGAGTAGCCAGACAAAAGGTGAGTGTGGCTGACGTGCACATCGAGATGAGATGAGTGATCGGACATATACCCAGGCCGTGAAAGGTACAAGTTTAGGTTGAAGCGTTTAGATTTCATCCCACAGTTAATGGTGAACCACCAAAGCTTACTAGATGGAAATATGACCACGCCTATGTTTCAGAAAGACAATTTTTATAGCCGTTTGGTAGATGGAAGCAATGGAGGTGGGGAAGCTGATTGGTAGGTCTATATTTATGTCTGGTTTTCAAACTGCGTTTGGGGGAAAACTGTGAGTCCCTTTGAGATGAGCCACCTCAGAGGATAATGAGGGTGAGTGGGTAGGAATCTGGGTCTCTCATATCATGCGAACCTGTTTATATCTGTTGCAACTAGGTTTCTAATTAAAATTTTGTTCAAAGAAAGTATTCTGTAGCTTAAAAAACTGGACAACTCTCAGCTTACTTAACAGGCTGCATGGGAATTAGTAGGGAGAGTTCAGAAATATCTTGAGGTAGTTTCAGTTGACTCGCTTATCATTAAGCTCTGTGAGGTTACAAAAAAATGAAGAGTTAAAGATTATTGGATGACTACAAAGGAAAGATTGCATTAATCAAGGTAGAGATTATTCCAGATGGAAGAGGTTTACAGACAGGGACATTCTCATCGATTCACCCATCGTGTAGGGGGTGCTCTGGGCAAGGATTTGCCAGAGAGGTAATTAGAGATTGGGATCTGGAGCCCAGCAGTAAGGTCAAAAATATGTTTGGAAGTCATAAATGTTAAGTAAGCACTGATGCCAAGGAGTGCATGATCTCATCCAGTAAGGAAGTAGAGGCCAGAACTGAGATGACAGACTGAAGACCAGATGGCATCCAGGCCCCAAGTATGACCAACCTGCCTACGTGGATACTTTAGCCTTTCCAGTATTTTCTAGCTGGTTTTAAAATTTATTGTCAAATTTTAAAATTTGTTATTTCTGATTTCCCTGGACAAATGAGAGGGTCAGAGAATAGGGGACTACCCTTTCCTCATGGCTGCCATAGGCCAGGGATGCTATGGAGGGGCACCCCCTGCAGAGGGGCACAGCTTCTTTGGTTGAGTGCCTTTCATCCCCCCCAACGCTCTCCCATCTATCTGCAGTCCTTTCAGTTCCTCCAGGCATTTGGTTCTTCAACCCCTGAGGGAGAATGCTGACAATGGAACCCAAGGACAATGGTACTTATTATGAAGCCGAGCCATCAAATGCATTTCTTACTGTTCTTTTATTTTCTTATTGCTTTTGTTTATTCATTTATTTGTCTGTTTGTTCTTGGTTTTTTGTTTGTTTTTATTTATTATTATTTTTTTTAACGTTTTATCTATTTTTGAGACAGAAAGAGACAGAGCGTGAACAGGGGAGGGTCAGAGAGAGGGAGACACAGAATCTGAAACAGGCTCCAGGCTCTGAGCTGTCAGCACAGAGCCCGACGCGGGGCTCCAACTCACGGACCGCGAGATCATGACCTGAGCCAAAGTCGGCGGCTCAACCGACTGAGCCACCCAGGCGCCCCTGTTTGTTTGTTTTTAAAGGTACGAGCCCAGGAGGCAAACAGAAGTGATGTCATTAGGGTTAGGGGAGAGAAGAGGGGTTCTGCCCCCCACTGAACCGAAATGATACTGTTTCTGAATCCAAGTACCATAATATAAAATATAACATCGCATAATGTCTTACCATGGAATCATATACTGTTAACATCCGGGAAGCACATGAGACGTTCACCGATAACATAACCCGATCTAATGTGTTAAAGTGTATATTAGATCAGGAGCTGGTAAGGATAACAATGTCAAGGCTAAGGGCCTAGACGTCCAAAGTCAGACAGTCTGCATTCAAACTGTCACTGTGCTGATTACCACCTATGTGACTTGGCACACATTATTCTGTCTTTCTGTACCTGGGTCTCCTCACTTGTAAAAGGCAGTCATGAAGATTAAGATTAGGGCATCCCTGGAGTGTAATTAGTGATCAATAGAGGATAATTGGTGCTGCTCCTTTTTCCAAAGTGTTTCATCCCTTAGCATGCACAGACCTACTAAATGTACTGAGTCTTTTTAAATCCGTAACTAAACTAGCAGGAACTAATGAGAAATTAGTAACTCGCGTTTAAGTATGATGGGTAGTTACTACGACCATAAATCTTAAATCTCTCCTAGAAATAACTGAGCACCTTGAGGGTTAAATACCTGATGTCCTGAACAGATGGACATTGATATGTTTCTATTTCTAAGATGAAGGGCATTTATTTCTGTTCAAGAGCTGTTAATGCATGTTCGAAAGTATCCGTTATTCTGCAAATTTATAATTTTGTGTGATTAATTCAGGATGAAACGACAAATTGGAATTTAGATTACCAGCTCCATCAAGATTTATTGTCAGAAAATTATGTGGGATTTATAGGAAAAGGAATATTTGTAGAAAGGGTTTCTCCTCTGTGAGGAATGCTAAGTGATTCAATTACACACTCCTGTAAATTTTTATTCAGAAGCTGGATTAGCTGTCTAGCTTCATTTAAAAATCAGTCTCAAAATCTCAGAGTTTAATTTTGGGGTCCAAACCTCATGCATATTTATCTTTCGGAAATTGATGGAGATGTTAGACATTCGCAGTGAGATAAATAATTAAGTTAAAAAGAGACTTGGGATTAAAATTTTAAAGACCTTGCTCCAAAGTGTCTGTCCAGAGAGTTCTTGAATTTCTGAGAGACTGAGTTTTGTTGGAACCAAATGAAGAGAATTTGGGAGGATTTTTTTGGACCAAGTCTGCTCTTGAGATAGATGGATCTAAAGGAAGTCTTGAGGAGGGCACATTAAATCATGTTCCCTGCTTTTAAATATTTGATAGCAAATGTTTTGTTCCGAGGAATCCTTAAGTTACCATCAGAATCATAGGATTTTAGAACTGGAAGAGCCCACAAAGATAATCTAGAGCAGGCCTTCGTTGTGGCATGACATGTCAGTTAATGTAAGAATAACTTACATATCATCAGTCATGGTCTAGCTTTTCAAAGAAAAGCAAAGTGCAGTGATGAGTTAGAAACTGTTAGAAAGAAAACGTTGCATTAACCAGTTACGTACAAATTGGCTACTCATCCAAAGATTGGCCCAAAATCTGGCAGACAGCTCGGTATGGAAGCTTGGTGTTTTGGTGGAAAGCATTTAAATAGTCAGATAGCTTTTATAATCACTACATGACCTTACTGGAGTGAATAGAACTGGGATGGGATGCACACATATGGGTGCATGTTATGTTCATGTCTAGTTTCCCCTCCTTAGGCAAAGGTATCCAATACGAATACAAATGAGCAGAGAAGATTACTGTATCAGGAATATGGGGGAAATTATGACCAGAGAAGTATGAGGAGGAGTAAAAACAGAGACTAGAAATAAGAGAAAGAATAGGCAGAGATTACCTCCATCTGGCAAGGGGGAGCTTGAAACACAAGGATGCTGTGCAATTTGTCAGCTAGTAAGTGGCAGAGTCAGACATCTAAGCCAATTTTCCATATCTTAGCCTGTCTGCTGAGCTATGCCTTGCTTCTCAAATGTAAATGTGTTGGCATGTCTCTTGAGGACCTTGTTAAAAGGCAGATTCTGATTCCATGGTTGTGAAGTCGGGTCAGGTTCTCATTCAAGACAACCCTGCTGGCAATAGGGACATTGCTGGTGTGGGACCCGCACTCTTGGTAGCAAAGGGACTACATTCTATATACTAGGTATGGACAGACACAAAAAGCAAAACAACTTGTTGTCTAGGGAATAATCTCCTTTAGATGCTCATCTGCAGCTCTCAAGAAAATGCAAAGCCCCCATTGGGGCAATTGGACAGGTTTAATCCAGTGCCTTAAACTTGTTGTTGTTTTTGTTTTGTTTTTCATTCACTTGTGGCCCAACAAAAGCCAAAAGGAACCAGTTCTGATTTTTGCTTTTTCCCCAGGAAGACCTACTATTAGGAAAAGTCAGAAATTATTTTGCACAGGTGAAGGAACACGTTTAACACTTTTCTTGGAGTATTTTGACGTTCCTGGGTGGCTCAGTCAGTTAAGCTTCCTACTCTTGATTTCAGCTCGGGTCATGATCTCATAGTTTGTTGAGTTCAAGCCCCATGGAGGTCTGTTGTGTTGACAGCATGGAACCTGCTTGGGATTCTCTGCCTCCCTCTCTCTCTGCCTATCTGTCTCTCTCTCTCAAAAATACACCACCACCACCACCAACAACAACAACAAAGAGAACACTTTTCTAGGAGTATTTGAATTTTGCCAATACTCAAAGCACCTTAGTTGTGGAACATAGTTTTTCAGTCACTGGGTGAAGAATATCCATTTTGGGGTACTAAGGGATGCTCTCTATTCACTAGTAACCTTGAAGTCCTTCCATACCAAGGAATTTTTGTGTCTTCAGTTTATACGAATTTCTAAACCACAAAATTCTCTTCAGTTTTCTTTTTTATTCCCCTCATCAGGAAGGACTAACCCAGGAATCTCCAAGACTTGGGAGCTTGTCAAAGGCTAGGTAACTTGTATTTTCTCCTGTCATTAACTTGCTAAGATGTAAAAAACATCTGTTGGGGTTGCCCTACCTTGGAAATCAAACACATGAGAGTTTTGAACAGAGATCAAAGGTTGAACCAATTTCAAATCTGGGTAAGGAAAAAGATTTGTGCAAGACCAGTGCCCTAGCAAAAAAAAAAAAAAAAAAAAAAAAGAGTGTTAAATGAGAATTTGGAGCAGAATCAGCCCTCAGAATAGTACACAAGAAGGCCTCCATTGTATGATGATTAGTTGAATAAAAGCGAGAATTAATGAATGAGTTATTCTGTGGCTGAGGAGAAATGGGCTGAGGTGTAGTGATTCCAAATATTATTCATCCATCATTTTATTTGATGCTATTGCAAATATGGCAGCAGGGAAATTCCAGTGGCATTTTGTAGAAAATAAGAGGGAAGTCAGGGAGGAGGAGGAATATTTCTCCCTCATTTTTCTCCTCTTGTCTTCTTCTAGCTATCCAGGCACCTGCCATTTCCTAGATTTCTTTTTTTTCTGCAGCTTTATCAGCAAGACTAGTTTTATCTTCTTGTATTTCAGTCTCTCAAGCATTTCTTTCTTTGTGTATATTTAGGAGCCTATTTCCCTGGAGAATAAACGAACTCCTCTTTTTTTTTTTTGCTGGTATAAACTCCATGTGCTGGTATAAGCACAGCCTGAAATGTACAAAAACAAAACAAAACAAAACAAATAACAAAAACAAGGCATGTGCTATTTCCTGAAAGACTGGGACATTTCCCTGCCCAGAAACAGACAAAAAAAAAAAAAAAAAATGTGTGCGTGAACTGGAAACCTATGTGCAGTGTATTGCGACCCTCTTGAGCAAAAACAAATGAAAAATCTTGTGTGTCCCTGGCTTCGTGACTTTGCTCCTCAGGAAAGTAGATGCAACATTGAATTAGACATGCCAGAAGTGACTGGAGGAAGGATATGTGAAGGATACGAGGAGAAAGCAGGAGTGTGTAGGGAGAGGCTTCAGACTAACACAGGTGAAAGGAGAAGAGGAAGGCAGGAGGCTGGGGCTAGGAAGAACCTCAGACTACACAGAAGTTCGAATGAAAGTTTCAGTAGACCAATGGAGAGCGCTGATGGCCAAATCATTGGTGCAGGAACGGATCTGCTAATACCCTCACCACCACTCACTCATTGGCTGGGAGCACACAGTGTCCTCCGTGTGAACACAGTGGTACATCCAGAGAAGTAGTGGCTGGATCCGTCAACTAACTCTGTTCCCTGGGTAAGAGATCTGGGTAGTGTGTTTTCATGGCCTGATATCGCAGTCACCCTTGGAATTGCTCAGATCTCCATCTTCACGCAGGCTCAGGGAACAGCTTGTCCGTGTTTTCCATGGACCACCCCTCCTGCAAGGTAACTTCGAAAGGGGAGATTAGTGGCTCACCCTTCAGCCTCTGTGGATGTAGTGGGTCTGGGGTCCTCAACTAGCGCTCATCCTTGGCCTCATCGGTTGTCTACTCTAAATTGCCCTCCCCCTCAGCTGTCACTTTGGTAGGTCTTGGTGGCTTATTGGTGGCAACAAAGTTTAGCTGATGTCAACCGGCTGAGTCATTTTGTCCCTACTTGGTTGTTCAGCACCTCTTTTATTTTGAATGGTTTCTGGTGGTGCTTTGGATTTCTGAGTATCGATATCAGTTTAGACCCTGGGTCCAAAATTCCTCATCGTGTCTGAGTAATTCCCTCTCTCCGATACAACCACCAAAGGAACAACCATAGATCCCTTTCGGAAAGAGATAAACGGGGAATCATTAGAGTAGATACTGGCCACGGTTTTGCAATTTTTTTTTTCTTTCTAGTCAGCGGATTCTGGATCTGAACAAGTGGTTATGACATTTTATTGGCGCACTGCCCTCAGCCTCTTGCTCCTTGATTCTTCTGTCTCTGGCAACAGATACTAAGCAGCAACCTTGTTGATGACCCATGTGTTTCATCTCTAGGACTGCCATGATTATTGACCATCTCCATCCCTCTTGTGAGTCATTCTGCACTGACTGCCCCTATGACTTTTCCAGTTGTTCCAGGAGTGTCAGCTGCCCAGCTTCTGATGGGTAGACATCACCACATCACCACGTGGTCCTTCTGGTGGGTAGACATCACCACAGCTCTGTGGGTGTTGATGACCCCAGCCCTGGACAGCCTCTCTTGTTCTCAGAACTACCACTGCCATTCTCGTCGGTGTTGGTGCCTCTCTTCAGCCGCTCAAAACCCAAGGGCACTGAATTGGTCATTGCTTCTGGATGCAAATTAATTTTTTTCAGGTCTTTTAAGATATGATATCCTTCCTGCTTTATCAGCCCCCAAATATTCCCAGTTGGATTTTCATTCTAGTTTTCAGCCTGGTTCCTAGGGGAAGATATGGGAGCAGCTTTAAAGGGAGGTACCATGCACCTCACTGGGGAGAGGGCGCTGTGTCATTTTCCATCATGGAGGATGATCTGGCTCCTGGAAGAGAGGGGTGGGCCACATCCACAAGCTCGGAGGGCTAGGGTCCACAAAGCCAAATTCCACTGGAACACCCATCCACATGCCCTGTCCTATGTTTCAGGGTCCAGAGTTTTCTCAACCAGGGCTCTAAACATAGTAAAACAGACTGCCTTGGCTGAACATTTAAACTTCTCTGGAGTTCTGTGTCTCTATCGTGCGGGTCTCTTCTCGACTGGATCAGACCTCCCACCACAGGAGTTAAGGGGCTCTTTGAAAGCAACTACAAAGGCCCTCTGGCTCTCACTCGTACCTTTAATTGTTTGTTCATGACCCACGGTTTCTCATTACGCTCCTGTGGGGTCTCTGCACAACTTAGCAATAACCAAGCAACGAGCTCTTCTGTCCTTCTAGTGATTACTCCTTCATATCTTTCAAGTGCATGGACCGCTGACTTTGGAGGGGCATTCCCTCTGCCAGGACGTTTTTCCAGGTCACCAACAAAGAACCCTCCAGCAACTGGGCCACACACAGCTCAGGCTGGCATCCTCCTTGTCCTCCAGGTGGTGAGTGAAGCAGAGCCTTCCACCCCTGCTTCCTTGATCCAGTCCTGGTATCACCTGTGTTAGTTTGAATCCTCTAAAATGCAGACACCAGGATAGTGTCAGACACGAAGGGCAGTTGTTGGACGAACGCCAGGGAGCAATACTAGGAAAAATTCTACCTGCTGAAATAGAGGCCTCATGACAAAGTTGCATGTTAAAGACGACTCTCCTGTTTGGAGGAGGGGCCCCGCACTGCCCCCCACTGCCAGGTCACTGGCTGGAGTGTCTGGGAGAAACATGAATCTTGGCATTCCCATGGTGTGGTCCAGGGAGGGGCAGCCAGGTCAGCTATACTCCCCATTGCCATCAACAAGGACTTCCTAATTAATAGTTACCATTTGGTAGCTTTTGTTATAGGCCAGGCACCGTGTAGGAGCTTTTGAGTGCATCTTTCCACTCAATCTTTGCAAGTGTAAAGATTCTCCCCACTTTTCAAAATCAAACTGGGGGTCAGAGAGGTTGCGTAATCTGCCAAAGGTCATAGGACTCGGTCCCCTTAACAAGAATCCTATACAATTTCCCAGCAAAGCAATTTTGTCTATATTGACAAAACACGCGTTCTGTTTCTCAAGGTTCGCCAAGTTTTTGGAATATAACAGTAAACCGGGCAGCATGGCCCCTACCCTCACAGAATTTAAACCGAACTGCGGAAATTGATGCGCAGACACGTAATTATAGTATGGCTTTTCAACTTCACAGAAAGGCCATTGTGAAGCCATGTAAGGCTTCCTGGGGAATGTGATAGTAAGCTGTGACTGGAGGATGGTGACAACAGTTGGTCAAAGAGAGCAGCACCAAGTAGAGGAAACCCTGTGTGTGCAACTGCCATTGACCAAAGGAAGTTGGCGCCTTCAAGATAATACACAGTGGAATACTACTTGGCAATGAGAAAGAATGAAATGTGGCCTTTTGTGGCAACGTGGGTGGAACTGGAGAGTGTGATGCTAAGTGAAATAAGTCATACAGAGAAAGATACCATATGTTTTCACTCCTATGTGGATCCTGAGAAACTTAACAGAAGACCATGGGGGAGGGGAAGGGAAAAAAAAAGTTAAAGAGCCCAACATAAGAGACTCTTAAAAACTGAGAATTAACTGAGGGTTGTTGAGAGGAGGGTGGGTGATGGGCATTGAGGAGGGCACCTGTTGGGATGAGCACTGGGTGTTGTATGGAAACCAGTTTGACAATAAATTTCATATTAAAAAAATAATACATTGAATACATTAAAAAAATAATACTTAGTGATAATGGGCTTCATAGCATGTGGGAAAGGTCTCCAAACTGTTAGAGATTTCAAGCTTTGTTCTTTGTGGACGTGCACAGAAGCAGAGTGACAAGCAGAAAAGATAGGGTCACATATCCTCAAAAAAGCATATATTAAATACCATGAAGATTGCAACAGGAGAGGAAATAGGACAGACTTTAAACAACAACTATGGAATTGACTTGCATTGCATTTGATTGACTTTAAGATTTTTTTTTAAGTTTATTTATTTATTTTGAGAGAGAGAGACAGAGAGAGCCAGGGAGGGACAGAGAGAGAGGAATCCCAAGCAGACTCTGCACTGTCAGCACAGAGCCTGACGCGGGGCTCGAACTCACGAACCGTGAGATCATGACTTAAGCCGAAACCAAGAGCGGGATGCCTCCCCGAGCCACCCAGGTGCCCCAATAACTGACTCTAAGATTTTTAAAAACCTTTCTGTTTGATTAATGCAAGAATTTCCTGGTTGAAATCTTTCCCTTCCAACTGCTTCCCATGCTGTTCCATTGCTGCCATCTCTGAGGATCACATAGGTTGTCTCATTCCTAAACTTGATGTAATGTTTTCCTCTTGGTTCTCACAGAGCATCAGGTTTTGTGTCCTGATTCTCAAGATACTTCAGAAGATAAGGGACTTCAGGTTGTCGTAGCAGGCAGAGGAGAGGTCAGTGATTTCTTTGCATAAAACTGGCCAAAATTGCCCAAATCCACCACATTGGGGCACTGGAAATTGTGTTTCCCAGAGAGGAAAACAAATTGAAGCATTTATTCTTGAAAAACTGCTAGACCTTCGGATCAGAACATGTGATTTCTGGGTCTGGGGCACTTTCTCCCACCTCAGGTCTTTCAGGCAGGAAACATAGTTTACAAGATGGGGCTGCCCACAAAATCAGCAGCTTGGCTGGCAGGAGGGGTAGAATCCACTGGGATCGGAGGCTGATATCCATGCATTATCAGGGTAAAAGCAGCAGATTTGTACCCAAGGGGGAAATATTCCAACCACGAACTGATGAACTGAGAGATACAACATGGTATGTGCACACAGTGAATCGCTACTCAGTGGCTCAAAGCAACGAACCACGGATACGTGCCGCAACTCAGAAACACCCCCAAAAAAAGGCTACGCTAAGTGCAAGAAGCCAGTCACAAAAGAACATATACTATATGATGTGAAATGTCCAGAAAATGCAAAACTACAGAGACAGAAAACAGATCACTTGGTTGCCTGGGCTGGGATCAAGGAATGCCTGCAAAGAGGTATGAGGGAACATTCTGGAAGTGTGGTAGGACTAGATTATGGGAATATTGGCACAGCTGTATAAATATACCAACACTGACCAAACTGTACGCTTAAAAATGGGTTCATTTTAGGGGCGCCTGGGTGGCGCAGTCGGTTAAGCGTCCGACTTCAGCCAGGTCACGATCTCGCGGTCCGTGAGTTGGAGCCCCGCGTCGGGCTCTGGGCTGATGGCTCAGAGCCTGGAGCCTGTTTCCGATTCTGTGTCTCCCTCTCTCTCTGCCCCTCCCCCATTCATGCTCTGTCTCTCTCTGTCCCAAAAATAAATAAAAAAACGTTGAAAAAAAATTTAAAAAAAAATGGGTGCATTTTATAGTATGTAAATTCAACCTCAGTAAAAGTGTTGAAACAAATTCTCCAAAGTCTTGCTCCATTGCACCCACGCAAACAGATTTCCTGATACTATCCACATTTGTTGTGCAACAGAGCCTCGGCCAAGCCTCGCTGCTATGTCCACACATCCTCAGTGTGCTGCTAAGCTGAGCGCGGGCTATAGCTGACATCCAGTAACTCTTCTTCTGGGAGCAAGAAGCCCTTTGTTGGCCCCAGTGGGCTGAAGAGATATTAACACTTTGCATATTTCCCCTCTCGTGAAAACTTCAAGAAATACGGTCCCGGTCCCAGTTTCTTCACTCAGCCTTCCCCGACTATACTAGTTCATAGTTGTGTGTGGTTTAATAATTAGTTGTTCTTCAATAATTTAATTCAGCAGTCTTTGAGCAAACGTTGTCCAAAGACTACCGGGTGCTTTCAACATAGCACGTACGTGCCAGAGAAAGACCAAGTTCTTAATTCCATGGAACCTACATTCTAGCAATTATACATGATACTGTACCCATGTAATTAAACCCATGTTAGTTTCGTTGCCTTTGTTATAGTATAGTTCATTCTTTGAGGGCAGGGAATCTCTTCTACCTCTTTGCATAATCTCTACCACAATCTTAATATGGTTCAGGTTAGTTAGTCAGATGAATGTGTTGTCTCTCTCAAGGATATTTGCATTGTAAGTCTTAATTTTATGTGTAAGGAGGAAAACCTGGGGACAGCAATTTAGAAATTTTTGTAAGGGAGTGGGTAGACATTTATTTGTACCATGTAAGTGAGAAGGGGTGCCTCTTTCTCTACACTTTTGGAATTGAAACACTGAATGAGTTTCAGCTCTGCCTACATTTGAGGAGAATTCTGGACCTACTCCAAGTTTGAATCTACACGTGTTCCATGGAAGAATCGTTGAAAGTATCACTGATTAGGGTAGGTGAAGCTAGCTGCTGTAATCTAAACTTCTGACATTCGGTAGCTTAGTAGAAGTTTATTTTTTGTTGACGTCAAGTCTAATGTGTGCTTGGCGGGTGGTCTACCTCATGGTCATTCCTTCCATCCACATTTATAGGCTCCTTCCATCCACATAGCCTTTCCACACATGTCTATTGGCAGGAACTCAATCACACGACCGCATCTAAACACAAGGGAGTCAGCAAATATAGGTTTGCTATGTGCCCAGGAGGAAAAGGAAATGGGTTTTATTGAACATGTAGCAATCTCTGCCTCAGAATTTGTACCCTGTTGTTCCAGAATAGCTCAGTAACCTTGGATATTTCTGACAAATGCTTATGAATAATTCACTTTGACGCGGTGGAGAAATGCCATATGCTGGTTATATTTGTGCTGTCTTCAATTTTCATCTGGGCTACTTTCTTTTTTATAGTAAAAAAAAATAACAACTCACATAGTGTCACATGACATTAAATAAAAATTGCATTTTACAAGCAATTAGTATATTATGATGGCCATTTGGGAAAATGGGAGTATGTACACAAGGAACATCTAGAAGGAAAAATATCAAAATGTTAGGAGTGGTTATGCCTTTGGAAACAAACACTTTTCATTCTGTTTTCCATTTCCCTGTATTTTCTGAAAAGTGTTAGAATAAGCAGAGATATCGTTACTATCAGAAAAATTTTTAAAAATTAAAAAAGATAAAAGCAGAGAGGGAGGCAAACCATAAGACACTCTTTAAAAAAAAAAAAAAGGTTATTTATTTTGGGAGCAAGAGAGCATGAGCAGGAGGAGGGGCAGAGAAAGAGAGTCCCAAGCGGACTCCATGCCATTAGCACAGAGCACAATGTGGGGCTCAAACTCATGAACTCACAAACTGTAAGATCGTGACCTGAGCTGAAATCAAGAGTTGGACGCTCAACTGACTGAACCACCCAGGCACCCCAAGAGATTCTTAACTATAGAGAACAGATTGTGGTTTCCTGGAGGGGAGGTGGATGGGAGGGTGGGCTAAATGGGTGATGGGCATTAAGCAGGGCCCTTGTGATGAGCACTGGGTGTTATATGTTAGCGATGAGTCGCTCAACTCTACTCCTGAAACCAATAGTACACTATATGTTAACTAACTTGAATTTAAATTGAAAAGAAAAAAGAAAACAATTTATTTAAAATCATGGGGACCAACGTACACAGTGTGTAGCTAGTCACATAGGGTACTAGTCATATAGGGTGTGTTACATGCTATATTTTTTGCTTTGGGGGTTAGTAAGGCAGTCATTCCCATTTTGCTGATGAAGGAAGGAAGCAAAGGTGAAGCAAATGACTGGCCCAAGGACACACAGCCAGAACCAGCTAATCTGAGACCAGAACCCAGACTTCTTTCAAATTCTGTGTTTTCCCCATAATAGCAAGTTGGTTTCAGGAGCCCAGAAGTGAAATACTGTGGGGTTGAATGTTCCCAGCCCTAGGTATTAAAGAAGAAAAACACGTGGGAACTTGTTTGGGGTTTCTTCTAGACCCCTCTCAGAAAGACACAGGAGAAGTTTCATGGCGACTCTTGCAACAAAATAACACAGAACTAGGAAAAGGGAAGTGTTGAGTGCATTTAGGTGAGGGCTTTCTGACAGACAAATTACAGTGGAGAGTGACCTTTGTCACCTCTATCTGCTTGGACAGAGTTTGCTTTCTGGGCCCTTGGCAGCTCTCTTTTCATAACAAGTATTGAAAAAGTTTCCAGGCCATCTTGTCGATGCCACATCTGATGCAGATGGCTTTGCGCACTCCAATTTTAGTTCCTATTTTGTTTTCACCTCTCAGGGTAAAAAAGAACAGCCTGTAACATTGCCGTGGAGAAATTTCTGGAGCAAACACTGCACGGTGAGTGCCCAGGAAAAGCAAGGTTGCCACTGCTCTGGTGAGCTAATTAGCCTTTTGTAATTGTCACAGCCATCAGAGGCCCCAGCCTGCTGTGGGCTATTTCAGGGGCATCTGGTAGGACCGGGAGAGGAGGACTGGCGTGTGGACAGTGAAAAGTGTGCCACAGCCTGGAAGTCTCATGAAGAAAGGTTGTACACGTGCTGGAGGGCAGAGACCAAGAGAGATCCATTTCCTAAGCACCAGTGTTTGGAATGGGCTGGAGGCTGGTCATTACGTTATGCAAATGGTCTGTCCGATGTGAAGCTAGTGACAGGTTAGATGAGCGCTAGATAAGCAAACCCAAGCTATTATTTCAGCTGCCCCAGACTCCCTCCTCCTCCCTCAACCACCCCCCCCTTCTTTTTCTCTCTCTCTCTCTCTCTAACCTTCTTACCACTGCCTCATTTGGTGTTCCTCCTTCACTCTTTCCAACACAGCAAGGTTGGAAGAGCCATGATGGCGGTGGTCGGTGGTGGGGGAGGAGGGTGTTATCTTAGGTGGCAGAATCAGTTTGGGCGTGAGAGTGCATTCTCTACCATTTCAGCAGAACTTCCTGACGGCCTGGACATAAGGGACCAAAACGAAGAAATCAGAGCTTGGCTTTTATCAGCCCAAATGCTGTGGCTGAGCAGGCAGCTGAGGGACAAATTCTCCGGGTCACACGGTAAGCATCTGTGTGTCACAAGGAGCAAGTAGGGCATAGGCCCTCTTCTCTGGAGAAGACACAGGATGTCTGACCCCGTTCTGGAAACTGAGCTTGAAAATTGTTGAAGGTACTCCAAACGTTTCTGTCCTAGCTAATTAATTGTCAGAGCCTTAAAAGAGTCCCAGTAGAAAGTATTCTCTGAGGAGAAAATGGAATGCAACACACACAAGCCAAGAATGTTTCAGACCCTGTCACTCTAGCCACTTGCAGCATTCCGTACTTTTTCCTAAATAATCCGAGGACCTGTCATTAAGTCAGAATCCGAGGAAGAGAGGCGCCATCGCATGTGCTGATTTCTGAGGGAGCTATTCAAGGCAGATGTGCTCACCAGATGTTACAGAACAGTGGCAGTTCACAGGCATATTTATGGGAGACTGTTTGATTTCATGATTACAAGACCTCTATTTACGGCGCGTAGATGATGTGACGGGAGTCTGAAAGCAAGAGCACGGCTGGACAGAGAGCTGGGGCTGAGGTGGGGCAGAGCCCTGCCTACTAGGAAAGGCCCTTAACCCTTATTTGCAAGAGGCCCAAAGAAGATCAGAAATTTCCTAATCCAGTTCTATTCCCTGGCAATTAGTTGGCATTTGTAAGAAGAGGGTACCCCGGGATAAATAAAGGCAGTTAACAAGACAGACTATGGCAGGATTCTTACACAGAAAGCCATACACCGAGGGTTTTTTTGTTTTTTTGTTTTTTTCTGGGAAGCAACTTTATTCCTGCCAGCACGACTCAGTTCGGTTCGTACCCAAAGAACTAAGCCCGAACACCTCGTGGGGTAGTTTTTTTTTTTTTAAATAGATTTTCTGTTTATTTGTCTCCCATATATTGTAACACAGAAACATGCAGTCTGATTAAGTGGTCTCATGTTACAAGGTCGTGAGGGAAGTCACCTATGCTCATAGCCAGGTTGCCTTGAGGTTTTTTTGTTTGTTTGTTTTTTGTTTTCTTCACATTCCTTAGGGAGGGGACCCTACCACAAGACAACGAGGACAATTCAGGTATACACGGAGTCTTTGGAAACTGCCAGGGTGGTGTCCCCACAGTTGACAGTGCCCTGGACAGGAATCTAGGGCCCTCAAAGTCTGGTTTCGTAACTTAAGAGCTGTGTGACCCTGGGATATGCCATGGAAGTCTTGTGCCTTTACGTTGTACAACGGGTATAAGGTAGTGATGCCTTGATAGAGAACCTGAATTCAATCTCTATAGGTTAAATGAAACATTCTAATACAGGAAATGTTCAGTAACATTAAAAATGGAGAGGGGTGCCTGGGTGGCTCAGTCGGTTGAGCGTCCGACTTCGGCTTAGGTCATGATCTTGCGGTGTGTGAGTTCGAGCGGCGGGCTCTGTGCTGACAGCTCAGAGCCTGGAGCCTGTTTTTGGAGTCTGTGTCTCCCTCTCTCTCTGACCCTCCCCCGTTCATGCTCTGTCTCTCTCTGTCTCAAAAATAAATAAACGTTAAAAAATTACAAAAAAAAAAAAAAATGGAGAGATATCCCATTGGAATTTTTTTTTTTTTTTAGATTTCTCCTGGAAAAATATTGTAAGCCCCTATCTTAAATACAACTGTCATTTGAATAATGATTAAACTTTACAAAGTGAGGAAGATCAAGTCAGAAGTTCAGAGAAAATGGATTTCTAACACATGCTCCCGGAAGAAGCATATGTAGACACCCAAATGCTCAAGATCGCCTCAGCGTTTGGCTGGTCTTATCACATTTTTTACGTTGACTCACGTTGTAGATATTATGGTTGTTCAAGGTCATTCCTGAGCAACGGTACGTAAGCGTGCTTTTGCCTGTGAGGTTAAAAGCACTCAGCTCAGGAAGTATTTGCTCATTTCTCACTACCTTCCTAGAGTCTGGCAGAGATCAGGGCCCTGTATTGGGGGGAATGGAGAGGAAAAAAGAACTTTGTGGGATTTTTCTGAGTGTCAGCAGGTTGCTCTGTAGAGAAGTAAGACAGTATAAAGATCTTGAAGATTTAAGGGAGAAAGAAGATAGGAGACATGGAAGGAAAGGTGTAGTGGAACTCTGGAATGAAATAAAAAATTCAACTTCCCTATTTCCCAGGAGCCCTAAAACTGCAGTAATCTGTAAAATCAGGCCCCTGTTTTTATTCTAGTTCTCAAATACTTAGTCTTTCTCATCATGACCTAAGGTTTTCGGGCTGAATTTGTTCCTTTGACCCCTAATTGACCTCACCAATTCTTCTGTGCAGCTTTTGTTTTAAACTTTGCATTCAGGTAATTCATGAACACCCATTTGCCCTTGACTCCTTGTCATTACACTTTCACCTAGCAGTAACTTGCTTTTGTTTGCTTCCTCAGAAATAGTTTACTCTTTGGATGTAGCTGTGAACGTAACTGTTTCCGTATTAGTTGGGAACATCTTTAGCACTTTCAGATGTATCAAGCTTGTTGGATGTAGAATGCCAGCTCTCTTGCCTTGTCGAGGCGGCTTCCTCATAATCCGCCCTTCCCTCTTCCTCAATTTAGTGGCATTTATACTAAATCTCAATCCCCCTAAAATACTTCACCAATTGCTCCTTTACCTTTGATCCTTAAGGCTTTATTTGTTTCTCTCTGCTTCCATTTAACTCTCCCGAAAGTGTTCTCTCCTTCCTAAGGGCCTCAGGCAGTGCCGGTGATGGGAACTTCTCAAAGGGACTTTCTGCGACCTTGGCATGCTGAATCAGGCCACCCGCAAGCTCATCTGTGAGGCTGTTGATGATAGCGAGCATGTATTTGGCGCTCACCAAGTGACTGACACAGTTCTCAGTATTTCGCATGCATTCAAGCCAGATGACAGCCCTCTAAAGTAGATACTGTTGTAGTTATTAGCTCTATTTTGAGGACCAGAGTCATAGAGCTAGCAGGTAGAGGAGTTGGGATAGGAATGCAAACGATTTGGCTCTCACACCAGAACTTTCAGCTGTTACATTTTTTATATGAATACATTTTAATGGTCTGCTATTGTTCCTTGTCTCCAAAAGTAGATTTCAGTTTGCCTCTGGTCCGATCTAGTCCTGCCCCTTTAGGAAGGCTTACTTTGCCTGACCGTGGAAACATACAAGGATACGACCTTTTGCAAACAGCCGGAGGCAGAGGAAATACCAAGAAATGAAACTAAAGAGCTACTGACCTCATGGGATACTTGAAACCTTAGAGGACAAACTAGACCCATATACAAAGGAGTTGCCTGATCTTAACCACTTACAAAAGTACAACTAGACAAAAAGGGAGACGGAGCGTTACTGGCACAGAGTGACCAGGTAACAAGGAAATCTCACAGAGGAAGATAGGCAGTGACCCAGAGAGCAAACTGAATTATGCTCTATTTGCTCATTCCCTTAACAAACGCTCTGTGCCAGGGGAAAGTCAGACTAGGGGAAAGCGGGGAAAACGGGCAGGAACCCGTGCCCTCTGCACATGTACTCCCTAGTGAGAGTATAGGTAAGGCAAATAAGGCAAGTCAGCATAACATACAGCATGTCAGATGGCAATAAAGGCAGTGGAGGAAATTTAAAAAAATAGGGAATGATAAGGGGGTTGTGGTTTAAAGAGAAGGTGAGGGAAGTATCTTCCTGAAAGTGACAGTTGAGTAAAGACCTAAACGCATTAAGAAGGGAGTCCTATGGATAAGTGATAGAAGATTATTTCGGACAGCAGACTATCAAGTTCAAAACCTTGCTGGAGGAACATGCCATCATGTTTGAGGAATACCAAGCAGCCAGCAAGGCTGAAGCAGAGAAAGCATGGGTGAAGTCACAGTGGATGAATTCAAGAATGGTAATGAGGTCCCGGTATTGTAACATCTTTAGGCCATGATTAGGGCTTTGATGGAAACTGATTCTCCTAGACCCATATTAGATAAAACCATTTATTGAGAGGTACTCCCTTAACAATGCAGAGAGTATATGATAAGAGCAATTGTGAGAACTATCCTCTGACGATAACTGTGGACATAGTGGGAAGATCGAATAAGGCACTTCAACAATTATTAGGTGAGCAGCTTCCAGTTGTCTGATTTTGTCAGCTTAATCCGGCAAAGAACTACTCTAAGTTCTAAATAAAATATAAAAGGCAGCAATTTGGAGATAATGGAGAATAGAAAAAAAAAAAAAAAAGAAAGGAAGAAACTGAAGTGGAATCCACCATTAAAAGAAGGGAACAGGAGGGATTGAGATTCTTATCTATATTTCACCCCTCCCCCGCAACCCCCTGAGGGCATTTCCAGGTCTCCTGAAGCATTCAAGATAGAGCTCAAGCAGAAAACCACACTCCTATTGGCCTTGAGGAGTCAGAGGTTGGAGTGTTGAGGCTGCCAGAGTAGCTGGAAATTGGGGGAGGAGAAGAGAGATCCTAGGAAGGAGAGAATGGCAGGGGGAAGCCTCCACATCAGCATATATAACCCCCCCTTAAATCCCGGCTGACCCCTGATCTGGAAAAGGATCCTAGGGGAGGAAACAGTTGGAGAGCTAAGAGGTATTTCAGTAACTACTCACTGCAGCAGTGCTGGGATATCTGAGTCCCAGAAAGATAGAGGCACTTAGAAAACATCTTAGGGGGCTCCAGGGTGGCTCAGTTGGTTAAGCGTCCAAATCTTGATTTTGGCTCAGGTCATGGTCTCGCGATGAGTTCAAGCCCCTCATAGGGCTCTGCACTGACATCGCGGAGCTTGCTTGAGATCCTCTCTCTTTCCGTCTCTGTTTGCCCCTCCCCCGCTCATGCTCTCTTTCTCTCTCTCTCTCAAAAATAAATAAACTTAAAAAAAGAAAAAGAAATATCTTAGGATTTACTTTGAAACACGGGAAGGACCATATCCTGGGGCTAAAAGATTCACTCTAGGTGAGTTTATGATGATGTGACCAATGCTATAATCGGGATGTCCTGAGAAAGAGAATGACACAATCATGTTTGGTGAAGTCATCACTCATCTCCTATATGGAACCTGGGATGTGGGAGACAGAAGTGAAAGCAGGAACCTATTGCAGTTGTCCAGGCAAGATAGGATGGTGGTCAGGACTAGGAGAGCAGCTGTGGGAAGTGGAGAGGAGGGGTGGCATTTGCATTGAAGATTGACAACTTTCTGGGGACTTGGGTGTGTGTGTGTGTGTGCACGCACACAAGTGCGTGAGGTGGCGTGGGGAGAAGTCAAGGATACTTCTTGACATTGTCTGGCTTGGAAATATTCACTCCATCAGCTTAAGACAAACTATAAAAGGTGGGATCACACGATCCAGCGGACTGCCGAAGATGGGGACAACGCTGGTGGATGTTCAAGATAGACACGGTGGCAAAACTGTCCAACCGGACAGGCCAGCATACTCTCGAAAAAGATGGCGATGGGCTGCAACCCAGACAAGCCTTCAGTCATTGCCAGGGAGGTCAAACAACAGAGGATCGAGCATCACAGTTGGGACTGGAGCCTAGCTCATGAGAATCAAGGAGCAGATGACGTTTTAAAAAGGGTAGCAGGAGGGAGAAACGGGGTCGGGGCCAGAGTCCTTTGTGGTGACTGACAGGAGGAAGAGAGGGCCTCTGCCTTAGAGGGTCTTAGGTACCAGCAAACTAGCTGCACAGGGAGCAGACGGACCTGACTTTCCCAGTTTGCCGGAGCATATGGGAACTTTGCCCTGGGAAGGGAGAATGTCTAGTTAATGGGCCTGAGGCACCTGCCCAGGCTGAAATGATCAGAAGAAGGTGATCTGGTCTGGATTACCTGAGTTTTGACCTGGAAAGAACCCTTTAAAAAAAAAAAAAAAAGAAAAAAAAAAATATATATATATTTCCAGGATAGTTAACACACAGTGTTATGTTAGTTTCAGGTGTACCATATAATGATTCAACAGTTCTATACATTACTCAGTGCTCATCATGGTAAATGTCTCTTCATCCCTTTTTATCTGTTCAGTCATCCTCCCCCCCCTTTTGTTTCTTTTTCTTTATTTGTTTTGTTTCTTAAATTCCACAGAGGAGTGAAATCATTAGGTATTTCTCTTTCTCTCACTGACTTCTTTAGGTTAGCCTAACACACTCCAGATCCATCCATGTCGTTTCAAAGGGCAAGATTTCATGTAACTGGACAGAGCTCTTGAAATGCCCAGTCTGGAGAGCACAGGGCAGGTCCCGATGTTTAGAGTAGCGCCATCTGCAGGCAAGCCCTTGGAGTCACCTGCTATGGGTGTCACCGCCACAGAAAGACAGGGAACCAGGGACTCAACAGACTTCAGCAGGAAGATTCTCCCTGTTGGGAAAAATGAGAGGAGAGGAGCAGAGCCGAGGCAGGTAAAGAGGTCAGCCATCTGCTGCTGGGAAAAGAGGTTATGCTCCCCCCTCTCCTTGGCTCATTACACCTCGCTTTTGCATTTCCTTATTTACCCGAGCTGCTGGCCTCTTTCACTAGCCCGGATGATGGCCTAAAATGCTCGAAAGTGTGTCTTTCCTGCTGTGACTTAGTCACACTGGACTGAAGAATTTCATTCAAAACGTATATCGGTTTACTTTTTTTTTTTTTTTTTTTTCGGAATATTTTACTCACTTGACCAGCCCTTTATCTCTGATTTTCTTTAGACTTGCTAGAATGTAGTAAATTAAAAGATATCTTAGAGACCTCCAATGTAAACTCTATAGAATGGGCATTTGGTAGTTGGTGAATTTGGGGGGTAATGTTGAACTTCAAGCTTCTTATGTCAGGTTTCATTCGCATAAAACAAGTCTTGCGATTGACTTGGGTTTCCTTCTTCACTGGTCTGTAAGGTCTCAGAAGCCAGGATTTTTACCATGTTTATCTTTCCTCCCCCATGATCTAATAAGGTGACCGACTACATGATAACTGATAAACAAATAATCCTTGAATTAAAATTGGTGTTCACATTGTTCTGTTTTTCTTAATTTCTCTTAGCTTGTCTTTAAATAGTACTTATGGTTTTGATTTTTTTTTCTTTAAGCATATATTTCATGATTTCTAAGACCCATATAATTTAGTCTTCTTTGTTCTTCGAGCAACTTTGTATGCAATTGGACTTCAATACTGTTTATTCAAATTTAGTTTCCCTAAACATTTAGAAGGAGAGTGAGTTCAGAGAGCTTTCGCAAACTACACCGAACTCTATTACGTTATTTTGTGTAGTGTCAAAGCACCTTGCTTTCTGAAATATCTGGCCTTGTCCTTCTCCCTCATTTTATGTGGACAATCCTTTTCTTTTTTTCTGTACTTGGCCTATCTTGCTAAATTTTGCTTTCACTCCCAACACTTTTTTTCTGTAGTGTGGAGCCTTGTACTGCAAGAGAGGCCCTGTGGGTCAGTATCGAGAGTTCATAAAAGGCTGCACAGCTCCAGCCCCCAGGCCTTAGGGGAAAGCACAGGTAGGGGGGCACGGGGCTTGCATCCACCTGCTTTTAGTAACGGCAGCACGGTTCCCACCTTTAACTGTCGCTCTCAGATTAGACTTTCACATTTTTCAGTGGAGCTCCGCAGCTATTTGGAGATTCTCTTGTTCTCGAGTCCTTCAGCCACCCCGGTGGCTCCCTCTGTTTTCCCTGGCACAGACACTAATACACACACGTATGCCACTGGTGATTTGTCTCCACCTCCTTGTATTTCAGGGTCGGCAAGGACACCTTATCTCTTGGTTCTGTTGTCACAGATGTGTCCATGGACTTTTGGTTTTGCTACTTCATTACTCTCTTGGGGGAGAAGGGTCTGTGTGTTTGTCAGTGAGGAGTGGTGAGTAAGGAGTTGGGGGATCGGGGACATGGGAAAATCCTGAAGCTATGCCGCTACCACAGCCACCATTTTTCCAGAATCTCCTTCGAGAGGGTTTTAAATCAATAAACGCCCATCCAGGAAAAGAGACACCTCCATCTTGCTGGCCTTGCCCATCAGATTTTGGACTCACTGAGCCTCTGCAGCTGTATAAGCCCCTTCCTTAAAATCTCTTGATAGCTAGATACCAAGGTGGGTAGGTAGGTAGGTAGGTAGGTATATTTAGATATGTACCTCCTGTTTGTTCTGTTTCTCTAGAGAACCCAGACTAAAACACCACACCAAAATGAAAGCCCCTGAATATTTATAAAATGTCTTCACGCTTGGTCTACTGTTTCTACTACTGCTTGTTTTCATTCCGGAGCATGTCTAGAATGTATTTCTTTTTTTTTTTTTTTTTAATTTTTTTTTTAACGTTTTATTTATTTTTGAGACAGAGACAGAGCATGAATGGGGGAGGGGCAGAGAGAGAGGGAGACACAGAATCGGAAGCAGGCTCCAGGCTCTGAGCCATCAGCCCAGAGCCCGACGCGGGGCTCGAACTCACGGACCGCGAGATCGTGACCTGAGCTGAAGTCGGACGCTCAACCGACTGAGCCACCCAGGCGCCCCTAGAATGTATTTCTTTGAGCAGTGCCTCAGAGCGGAATCTTTCACTGAGACCTCAAGACTTTTCTATGTTCCTGTGTCTTTAAAGTTCCAGAAAAGCAACAGGACACAAAATGATATTTTAACGTTTTTTTTTTTTTCCAGCCTGCAAAAATTCATGAAACATCAAACCACAGAATGGCAGCGCTTTCTAGGTTAGTGCCCATTTCCTTCTACCCTCATAGAGCTCACATGAGGAATTCTTCCCCCCAGCAGCCAAACTATCTTACAAGCTAGGTCCTCATTGTTACTGGTAACTATAGGGCACAGCAGAATATAAGTATTATCTGGAGAAAATATAAAGACTTGATAGAGTCTTTGTCCGAATGCCTGTTACATAGTGCCATTAGTCCAACATCAGCTTTCCAACCCAACACTCACTCAGGACAGCGATATTCATGTTCTATGAAGAGGTTAATAGTGATATCAGAAGTTTTGCATCTTGATGGGGAACAAGCTGGGGTCTTCTTTTTCAGCTTCCAGAAGAGATCATCCCTTCTTCTGGAGATGAGCATCTAAAGCATTCCTATCTCATAGGAAGGCGTAGAAATGAGTTGAGGAGGAACTTCCAGCTCCTGTGCCTTACCTACCTTCCACCTGCCTTTTGCAATTTTCCCCGTAAGCTCTCCTTATTTCACTTACTGTCTCACATTAGGGCCTATGAATCTGGTACTTTGGGGCTGAGTGAAATATAGGTGTCTTCCAGAAGCATTAATAACAGATAACTTTCCAAGTAAAGAATATTCCTCTGCTCTTTGACTTTTTATTCTTGCATTCTCTATCGTCCCGAATCCTTCTACTTCTCTTCCTCCATGTAAAGTTACATCAACCCTGTGCTGTGGTTAGTGCTTCTCCAGCTCAAGATCAGTTCCTTTGGAAAGGACTGCGTCTTGTAGATCTTCTGCAAACTTTGTCTCTCTCCAGCTGCTGAATTACTTGGCCATGGACATACACGCTTTTCTTTGATAACAACACAAACAACTCCTTCGTCATTGTTATATCCGGGGAATAAAATACAATTCACAGAAAGCCAACACAGACAGAAGAAAAGGAGGGAAAGAAAGTCTGGGGTATTAAACAGTGTGCTTTTGACCAAAGCATAGCACCACCAAGTCAAAGGCTTGCCTTCCTTGACTTGCCCATTTAGAAGTGAGCCTGCTGTAGGCCTGGAGATGAACTTCCTTGACCACCATGAGCTATTATACTCCCTAGTGAGGGAATACAGCCTGCCATTCATCAGGTGTACTTCCCACTGAGCCTGGCATGGTCCCAGCGTGAAGCCAGATTACTCTGGAGGCAGGAAATCAACACACCCTTCCAGGTCAAGAGCTTTACTCTCCCTTTAGTGGGCTTTTCCCAGGAGAAACACATGGTCATGCAGGAGCAATATAAAAACAAACCCAGCAACAACATCTTACTTAGAAGCCTAAGAGCTCCTGTTTTGCTATGCTTGTCTTGACATTGCTGTGCTGTGGTCTGGACCCTATGGTATACAAGAGGGAACGGAGCATAATATATGAGAGGAGGCAACTCCACGAAAGGTAACAGGAAGGGAGTTCAAAGTGACAACCAAGGGGCACCTGGGTGTCTCAGTCCATTGACCGTCCAACTCTTCATTTCAGCTCAGGTCATGATCTCATGGTTCATGCGATCAAGCCCTACGTCGGAGGTGCTATTAGTGTAGAGCTTGCTTGGGATCCTCCCTCTCTCTCTCTCTCTCCCTCTCCCCCCCCCTCTCAAAATAAGTAAATAAACATTGCAAAACCCCCCGACAATCAAAATTCTAGTGGACTTTCTCTTTTTCTCCTTCATGTGAAAATAGAAATGTTATAATGTGACTAAAACAGAATTCTAAGAGAATGAACTTTCCCACAACGTTTATTTATTCGTTCATGTATACACTCCACAGATACAGGTCACTGCAGTCAGGGTCAACGGAAAAGATTTGAACCCTGTATTCATGGAGCTTATAATCCCACCCAGCAAATGTGCAAGCGCTTTCTGTATGTTGAAGAGGGTGAAGTAAGAGAGTAGTAAAATGAAGACGGTACAAATATGGTGTGTGGCCACTTAAGCAAATCTGCTTCTACTTCGGCACAGCCCTCATGGTGGGGAAAATGGAAGGGGAGAGGGAAGAAGGGGATGATGGAAGAACGATAGAGACAGGGTTCTTGAAAATAGAGTGGCATTGGAACAAAAGTCGAGTTTCTAGTGGGACAAGACCATGTCTTTTATCACACTTCAGAGTCGTTCCCAACGCTTGGAGAGTGCTGAAAAGCTACTAATTGGCTAGAATTGGAAGCTCTGTAGAGCAGAGACCCTTTATCGTCAGCGGCCGTTATAACTTTCAGAACAACAAACATAGCATCTATAGAGTGTCATCCGCAGTGAGAAGTGAAAAGTGACCACATAAATCCCTCCAAATATTCCGATGTCATGCTTTACTATAATTGGGGGAAATGGTGGTAAGAACAGCTCATTTTCCTATCGCAAAATTTGCACTTAGAAGATATTATCTTGCAATTTTCTAGATTCTATTTTGGCCATCCTATTTAACATTTTTCACTATATTAGAAATAATATCCAGTTCATTTCCTGAGAACTTTTCAACCTTCTAGACTGCAGGTAATTGGTAGTTTCCTACCCAGTGGAATTCTCTGTAGGTAGTTGTGAGTATGAGTTAGTTATTTGATTCTTTTGTTTATGCAACCTACAAAATTAGTTATAAATTATGGTAAAGAATTAAAAAAAAATTCCCTGTTTCTATAGCAATGTAAACCCTGGAGATGTGTTTCAGCAAGTTGGTCTCCTCAATTATTCCCTGGTTGTGACTTAGCAAGCTCAAGAAGATCCATTGATTCAATTAGTTTACTAAGAAGGTGCTTAGTGCTCTGATGGAAAAGATAACTGAACCACTGTAATGCAGCATCCCCATGGCTGAAATTGAACAACTCTTTATTGAGCGAAAGACGCCACACAAAACTCTTTGAGAAATGGCAGACTCAAGGGTCCTATCCTTCTCAAGGAAAAGCTGAAAGTAAACAAACGCAGGAAGGAAATGAATGTAAGAGTGAAACGGTGAGAGCAGGCAAAACTCAGGAGGAAGAAAAAGAAGAAAAGATCCGTGTATTCTGACACATAAAATCCTAAGGAATTTCCAGCGGAGGAAGACCAGTTTACTAATTTTTTTTTTTTTTTAACTTTAGGATACTGAAAGTAATCTCATGTAAAAATCTCCATGCTTAAATCTCATTTAGCAGCAGCTTCAAATGCTGGCTTAAGAATGAACACAGAACTCTCTAGTTTTATAAAGCTCCCCCATCGTATTCTGTTAGGTTGCCAAGTTGGGAACCACCACTGTAGCATCCGGCTAAGGGAAAAACCAGCCTAATATCAAATTCCGCACTGGCCGAAAACTCACGACCTTGCCAGGAAGCATACTCCTTCCTTGGGAAACTGTAGCATAGAGTGTTTTTTATGGTTCTGAATGAAAATTTGCCCATGAAATTTCCATTTATTCATCCTTGCTCAGTGCTTAAAGTCAGATCATGCAACCTCAGTTCTTGTTTCGTCCTGTGATGTCTTCTATCAGGTTTATAGTTTTGTGTTTTCCTTTAGGTCTGTGATCCAGTTTTAGTTAATTTTTGTGACAAGGGTGAGATCCGTGTATTGATTCATTTATTTTTGTACGTGGGAGCCTCGTTTATCGAACGTCATTTGTTGAAAAGATTATTTTTTTCTCCATTGTTAAAGAACAATTGACTGCATTGATGGGGGGCTATTTCTGTCCTCTCTAGTCCAACCCATTGATCTTTTCGTCTGTCGTTTTGCCAGTACGACACTGTCTTGATTACTGTAGCTTGCTACTAAATTTTGAAGTACGGTTGTGGCAATCCTCCGACTTTGTTCTCCTTCGAGATTGTGTCGGCTCTTCTGGCCTTTCCCTATAAACTTCAGAATCGGTTTGTCAATATCCATAAAATAACTTACTGGGATTTTGAATGGAATTGCATTGAATCTACAGATCAAGTTGGAAAAACTGACAACTTGATAATATTGAGACTTCCTATCCGTGAATATCAGATATGTCTCCATTTACTTAGTTCTTCTCTGATTTCTTTCACCAGAGCTTTGTAGTTTTCCTCACATAGGGCTCGCACATGTATTTTTTAGATACATACCTAACTATTTAATTTTGGGTAAGTGCTAATGTAAATGGAATAGCTATTTTAATTTCAAATACCACTTGTTTATTGCTGGCATGTGGGGTGGTAACTGATATTTGCATATTAACCTCACATCCTGCAATATGGCTATAATCACTCGTTAGTTGTAAGAGTTCTTTGGTCAGTTCTTTCCGATTTTGTCCCTAGATGATCATGTCATCTGTGACCAAAACAATCTTATTTCTTCCTGCCCAGTCTGTACACCTTTAATTGGACTTTCTTGTCTTATTGAATTAGTTAGGACCTACAGCACAATACTGCAAGAAGGGGGTGAGAGGGAACGTCTTTACCTTGTCCTTGGTGTTAGGAGGCAAGCTTCTGGTTTCTTACCATTAAGTATGTTGCTAGTTGCAGGTTTTTGTTTTGATATTCTTTATCAAGTTGAATAAATTACCTCCTATTCCTAGTGCGCTGAGAGGTTTGATCATGAATGACTGTTGGATTTTATTACATGCTTTTTCTATGTTATCAAGAGGGTCATGAGATATTTCATCTTTAGCTGGTTGATGTGCTAGATTACACTGATTCATTTTCGAATTCTGAACTAGCCTTTCGTACCTGGGACAAATCTCAATTCATTGTGGTACATAATTCTTTTTCATATGATGTTAGATTTGATTTGCTAAAATTTTCTGGAGGATTTTGCATTGATGTTCATGAGAGATATTGGCCCACAGTTGTCTTGTGGTCTTTGTCTGGTTTTGGTGTAATTGCAATGCTGGCCTTGTAGAATAAGTCAGGAAGTATTTCCTCTGCTTCTACCTTCTAGAAAAGATGGTAGAGAATTTGTATCATTTCTTCCTTAAATATTTGATAAAAATGAAGCATCCGACTCTTGATTTAGGCTCAGGTCATGATCTCATGGTTCGTGAGATCAAGCCCCAAATATATATATATATATATATAAATATATATATAAATATATATATAAATATATATATAAATATATATATATTTGGTAAATATATATATAATATATATATAAATATATAAATATATATAAATATATATATATAAATATATATATATTTGGTAAAATTCACCACTGAATCCATCTGAGCATGGTACTTTCTGTTTGGGAAGGTTATTAGTTATTAATTTAATTTCTTTAAAAAACATAGGTCTATTCAGATTGCCATTTAGACTTAGTTTTAAATTTTTTTCTTTTATTTATGTTTATTTACTTTTGAGAGAGAGAAAGAGAGAGAGCGAGAACTCAAGAGGGGCAGAGACAGGGGGACAGAGGATCCGAAGTGGGGCCTGCAATGATAGCAGAGAGACCAATGCAGAGCTCAAACTCACAAATCATGAGATCATGACCTGAGCTGAAGTTGGACCCTTAACCAACTCAGCCACCCAGGTGCCCCTAGATTTACTTTTTATTTTATTTTATTTATTTATTTTATTTTTTTTAAATATGAAATTTGTTGTCAAGTTGGTTTCCATACAACACCCAGTGCTCATCCCAACAGGTGCCCTCCTCAATGCCCATCACCCACCCTCCCCTCCCTCCCACCCCCATCAACCCTCAGTTTGTTCTCAGTTTTTAAGAGTCTCTTATGTTTTTGGCTCCCTCCCTCTCTAACCTCTTTCTTTTTTTTCTTCCCCTCCCCCATGGTCTTCTGTTAAGTTTCTCAGGATCCACATAAGAGTGAAAACATATGGTATCTGTCTTTCTCTGTATGAATTATTTCACTTAGCATCACACTCTCCAGTTCCATCCACGTTGCTACAAAAGGCCATATTTCATTCTTTCTCATTGCCACACAGTACTCCATTGTGTATATAAACCACAATTTCTTTATCCATTCATCAGTTGTTGGACAGTTAGGCTCTTTCCATAATTTGGCGATTGTTGAAAGTGCTGCTACAAACATTGGGGTACAAGTGCCCCTCTGCATCAGCACTCCTGTATCCCTTGGGTAAATTCCTAGCAGTGCTATTTCTGGATCATAGGGTAGATCTATTTTTAATTTTTTGAGGAACCTCCACCCTGTTTTCCAGAGCGGCTGCACCAGTTTGCATTCCCACCAACAGTGCAAGAGGGTTCCCGTTTCTCCACATCCTCACCAGCATCTATAGTCTCCTGATTTGTTCATTTTGGCCACTCTGACTGGCGTGAGGTGATATCTGAGTGTGGTTTTGGTTTGTATTTCCCTGATGAGGAGTGACATTGAGCATCTTCTCATGTGCCTGTTGGCCATCTGGATGTCTTCTTTAGAGAAGTGTCTATTCATGTTTTCTGCCCATTTCTTCACTGGATTATTTGTTTTTCAGGTGTGGAGTTTGGTGAGTTCTTTGTAGATTTTGGATACTAGCCCTTTGTCCGATATGTCATTTGCAAATATCTTTTCCCATTCCGTCGGTTGCCTTTTAGTTTTGTTGGTTGTTTCCTTTGCAGTGCAGAAGCTTTTTATCTGCATGAGGTCCCAATAGTTCATTTTTGCTTTTAATTCCCTTGCCTATGGGGATATGTCAAGTAAGAAATTGCTGCGGCTGAGCTCAAAGAGGTTTTTTCCTGCTTTCTCCTCTAGGGTTTTGATGGTTTCCTGTCTCACATTCAGGTCCTTCATCCATTTTGAGTTTATTTTTGTGAATGGTGTAAGAAAGTGGTCTAGTTTCATCCTTCTGCATGTTGCTGTCCAGTTCTCCCAGGACCATTTGTTAAAGAGACTGTCTTTCTTTCCATTGGATATTCTTTCCTGCTTTGTGAAAGATTAGTTGGCCATACGTTTGTGGGTCTAGTTCTGGGGTTTCTCTTCTATTCCATTGGTCTATGTGTCTGTTTTTGTGCCAATACCGTGCTGTCTTGATGATTACAGCTTTGTAGTAGAGGCTAATGTCTGGGATTGTGATGCCTCCTGCTTTGGTCTTTTTCTTCAAAATTACTTTGGCTATTCAGGATCTTTTGTGGTTCCATACAAATTTTAGGATTGCTTGTTCTAGCTTCGAGAAGAATGCTGGTGCAATTTTGATTGGGATTGCATTGAATGTGTAGATTGCTTTGGGTAGTATTGACATTTTAACAATATTTATTCTTCTAATCCATGAGCACGGAATGTTTTTCCATTTCTTAGGTTTACTTTTTAAAAGCACAATCTTAATCTTGTCATTGTTGTGCCTAACATTTTCAATGACTATACATTGCTCTTGGGATAAAGTCCAGGCCCTTAAGATGGACAGTACCCTATATGATCTTGCCCCTCATTCCTCTATAGGTTCTGTTTCACATTTGCTTTCCAGATCACAACTACATACATCTTTTTCAGTTCCTTGAAGATGGAATCCTCAGAGGGTTTGCCCCTGGCCTTTCATCTTTCCACAGTGCCCTTCTCCCAGATTCCTTTACCTAGGTGATAAGGCATTGACTCATTCTTCAGATATTTGCTATGCTTTCTGTGTATGTCTGCTTCGTGGTACCTATCAAAATGGAATTAACTCTTGTTGTTACCTGTTTACTGCTTATCTTCCCTATTAGGCTATAAGTTCAGTTATTGTTTTGCTCACTTGTGCATTGTCCTAGATTTGACACAAATGACCACTGTATGCCAGTCATGTAACAAATATTTACTGAAAGTATAATTCTCATGCTGTTTCTATGGAGAAGGTACTTATATTGTCTTTCTTATGTGAGTGAGGAAATTGAGGCACAGGTGAAACAGGCAAATGGGTTAGTTGTGTTACCAGTAAATGAGACAGGCTGAAAGCCAAGTCCGTGACTCTGGTCCCCATGTTATCAAAAACTATCCTGGAGAAAGGCTTCACATAGACTCAGGACATACTGGCCCTCAGGGGATCTTTAAAATCCTGAAATTTCTTTATAAATCATTTTAGATAGGTGGATCTTGAGAAAATGGAGGAGACATAAGTATTATTCATTTTTTAAGATGTTCTGGTTCACAAATAATTTCAAGAACCACTTTCATAGAGAATCATTTTAAGGTGCCATCATTTGGGGGCACCTGGGTGGCTCCGTCAGTTAAGCGTCTGAGTCATGAGTTTGGCTCAGGTCATGATCTCTTGGTTCATGAGTTTGAAGCCCTCATCAGGCTCTATGCTGACCGGAGCCTGCTTGGGATTCCGTCTCTCCCTCTTTCTCTGCCCCTCCCCTTCTCCTGCTTGCTCTCTCTCTCTCTCTCTCTCTCTCAAAATAAGTAAATAAACTTTAAAAAAAGCATCATCATTTTTTTTTCAACCTGTGTACATAAGGCTTGTCAGTATTGTGCTTGCAACAAAGGAAAAACAAAATTTTACTGAGTAATAACCATAATAATGGTTTTGACTTTGGGGGTAAATAGGTGCAAAAATCATTTATCTTCTTTAAAAGAATTAATCTCAAATGCTACTTTAAGAAGGGGTGGGTTTTTCTCTGAAAATTTTCAGTAGTGTTTCAAATTAACCAAAGCTAACCAGCTATTGAAATCACATAAAGAGCTTCAAGAGGAAAATTGTTGAGGGTTTTTAAAAAATCTGTTTTTCACCATTTCGTCAACAAGTGAGGCTTGGTATTTGTTAGAAAAAACTGACATTTTATATAGAAAGAGGTCAGAGAGAGCCATATCTCCTCAGCAGTTAAAAGCATAAACATTTTAAGCAGTAATTATGAGCAATTAAGTAATTGCCTTAGAATGTTTGGACCCTGGCCTTTTTGTATAAGCTCCAGCAAAAGCCTAGCCAAAGGGGAAATGGTTTGGCGATAAGTCTTTAAACCAAATTTAGGATCAAATCCCCTCAAGACTCTGGGAAGGCACTGCGGCAAAATGGATTTCTGGGTCTCTGGAAACAAGCCAGAGGCACTGAGATCGGCTTCTGATTTTTCCTTCCAGATGAGGACGTGACTTTGCTAATGGTTGAATTGCACCAAGAAAACATTAGTGTCTTACATACATAAACATCGCCCTGAAAGGAAACGCATATATTGGGAGCGTTTGGCCTTTCAGGATGGAAATAGAAATCCCAGGCATAAAACTGTTGTATAACAAGAACGGTGATTTCTTCACTTCCGGCAGATCCTTACCTAGACTGAGAATGTTCCTTGAAATTTGTCTAATTCGGGCAAAGCCATACGGAGACATGTTCCGTTAGCTCCTGCACTATGAGGCCTCCCCTTTTTCAAGTTTTGGAAACTTGACTAAATAAACTGGGCAGTTTATAGGGAGATATGCGTGTTATCTCTTTCCGCTGTATGTAATCCACCTGAAACCCTGCGGAAGCCAAAGTTCAAAAGGAGATCCCCTGTGTCTCTCTCTCTTCTGCCTGTTGCTCGGCAAGCACATTCATAACCAGAGACAGAATTCAGAGTTGTATCTGCAACATTCCTAAGCTGGTTACAGTACCACATCTGTTCCCTGGGATCTCCAGGGATTGTTACAGCGGGGGCAAAATGATTTGGAGAGATAGTATCTTTTTCCAGGTTCCATCTGGGGACTCTGTGTTTTCCTTCAACCCACAGACCTTGGCTACAGTGAACCTCAAATGCAGGAGGGAGGAAGCTATTTTGCAACGTAAGTTACAGTTAACACTATCTGTGCTTTCTAGGGGTGGAAGCTTTGCAACTGAAATTCTCAATTGCCAATGTGTATAATAGTTTACAACTATGGGTACCATAATTTACACTTCAGAATAGTTAATGAATGAAGAATGATATTAGAGAGGCTGCAGGATGGGGCTTTGATGGTTTCACAACTCCTAGTACCTCAGAGATGAACTAGGAGAATCAAATGGAGGATAGAAAGTGCCAGTGTGGGCAGGCAGCAAAATGCTGCTAAGAGACAAAGACGAGATAAAATAGACATCTGAAAATAGTAGAAAAATCTATCTGTATGCACGACTGGTGAGACAAAGATCTTCCCAAAATGGATTCCTCCCATAACACTACAAATAAAAGTCATTAACTATTTCATGTGTATAACATTAGTGTAAGTGTCCAGCTGAAAGCAGCAAGAGGATTTTTGGGGAAAAGCCAGTTATCTCAACAATTTGTAAATAGTCCCTAAAAGAACACCATAAACCATCTAATTTTTAATCCATCTTTTTGAGGGAGGGTCATTGATTTAAAAAAAAGTTATTATTGTTGGTTCTCCAGAGTGACTTGTGGACTAACAAACAGATCAGTCTCCTCATTGGGCTTTCCCTCTTATATTGGATTGTAAAACGGACAGTTTTGCTAAACACAAGAAAATAAGACCTTGTTAAAAAAATGTGTGTTGGGGCGCCTGGGTGGCGCAGTCGTTGAGCGTCCGACTTCAGCCAGGTCACGATCTCGCGGTCCGGGAGTTCGAGCCCCGCGTCGGGCTCTGGGCTGATGGCTCAGAGCCTGGAGCCTGTTTCCGATTCTGTGTCTCCCTCTCTCTCTGCCCCTCCCCCATTCATGCTCTGTCTCTCTCTGTCCCCAAAAAAATAAATAAACGTTGAAAAAAAAATTAAAAAAAAAATGTGTGTTTATAGTAGATTTAAAACGTGGCAGGAACATGTTGAAAAACATCCTGGAGTTATCCAGAAGTATATCTTTTGTTTTGACATGCTTAGCTTGCGTAATGGGTATTTCCCCTGTACTTAATGGAATAAACTGAGGAAAATTCTCTAAAACTAAGGCAAACTGAGGTAGGCGTGCATCCGTGTGGCTATGTGGTGAATGAAACTTATCTGAATTGTTTTTTAAAACGGGGTTAGGCGTCAGGGACTGAAAAAGAATTCAACACATTTCACATCACTTGCGATATATTGTAGAGGCATTCGTCAGATGGGAATTTTTCTCTTCTCATACAGATCGTAACATTGCTTTTATCTTTCATGTTCAGCAAGGTATAACAACAAAGCCTCCAAAGATATAGAAAAGAAGCCACGTCGTTAATTTTGTTAATGAAGGAGTATCATCAGTGTGGAGGCTTCTTACTTGCACCTTTGCTTAAACTTGCTTTACCAGCAGCCTTTATGGGGTATTCCTGTGGCATTAAGGGAACCGCGTGACAGAAGAGTTTAGGGGACCGGGAATCCCCTGCTCTGTCTCAAGTACATTAAACAGCACAGACTATTTTCACAGTTTGTCAGGCTTTTTCTGCTTTGTCTCCTTGGCGACTCAGCTCTGGACACTAGTGGAGACTATAAATCTGCCCCTATTGTTACTGCGGTTACCCTCACATTTTTTTTTAATTTTTTTTTTCAACGTTTATTTATTTTTGGGGCAGAGAGAGACAGAGCATGAACGGGGGAGGGGCAGAGAGAGAGGGAGACACAGAATCGGAAACAGGCTCCAGGCTCTGAGCCATCAGCCCAGAGCCCGACGCGGGGCTCGAACTCACGGACCGCGAGATCGTGACCTGGCTGAAGTCGGACGCTTAACCGACTGCGCCACCCAGGCGCCCCTACCCTCACATTTTTAAATTACAAGTTAGAGGGTAGGGGCGCCTGGGTGGCTGAGTCAGTTAAGCCTCTGACTTCGGCTCAGGTCATGATCTCACAGGTTGTGAGTTCGAGCCCCACGTCAGGCTCTGTGCTGACAGCTGAGCCTGGAGCCTGCTTCAGGTTCTGTGTCTCCCTCTCTCTCTGCCCTTCTCCCAATTCACACTCTGTCTCTCTGTGTCTCTCAAAAATGAATAAACGTTAAAAAAAAAAGTGTTTTTTTTTTTAAAGTTAGGTGATAGGAATAATTCCAAACTTGAAAAGATTGCAAAAGTAAAAATAAACAAAGAGCATCCCTATACCCTTTACCCAGGGTCAACTATTATTTTTTAACCCATTTGATTTATCATTTCTCATTTGTTCTTCTGTCTTTTCCTATCTATCTATCTATCTATCTATCTATCTCATATACACATGCATAATTAGTTTACTGAACATTTTGAAAGTAAATTACCTACATTAGAAGCTTTTGTTCCTCAATACTTGAGTTGTTAGAGATAATTCCCTTACATAATCTCACTACAATTCTCAACTTCATGAACTTACACTGATGTGATATTTTGATCTACTCTATCCAGATTCCAATTTTGCCAGTTTCACCTAATGAAGTCTGTTACAGCATAATTGTCTGCCTCCCTCTCCCCGCCAAAAGAGGATCCAGTCTGGAGTCAGGTAGCTGTCCTGATTCCTTAGTCTCCTATAATCAGAAACATTTCCACAGCCTTTCTTTCCTTTGGTAACAATGACATTTTTGAAGAGTATACTTCCAACCCCATCTTTGTATTAATAGAACACTCAGCAATTCATTTTTATGGTATTTCCTTCTAACTACATTAACATTTTACATTCATGGCCAGAGTCCGGCATGGATGACATTGTATCCTTCTCAGGATATCACCTTGGCAGGTGCATGATTTTTATCTATCCCTTATTGGTGCCGTTAATTGGTCAAGATGTGGCCTGATTTCTCCACTGTATGGTCACAGTTTGTTTTTGTCCCTTGCAAGTAATAAGTGGTCTGTGGGGAGACCTGCGGATCATGCAGCTAGGCTGCTCTACACGACAACTTCTTCCTAGATTGTACTTCCGTCGATGGTCTTGATCTAATCTAATCTACACCACGATAGTTGCAAAGTGATGTTTTTCCTACTCTAGGACTCCCTCTTCAATTACCCATCAGCTCTTAGCACTCTACCGCAAGCAAGAGCCCTTCCCTATCTGCTTATTATCGACACGGGCTCACATTTTATAACTCCTTACTGTATATACTGTCAAAGGGAAGGAATTTGAAAATACAACTACTCTTACTTCTGGTTTTTCTATCACCAACTGTTCCAAATCTTCAGCATCCATTTCAACCAGCCATCGCTCTCATCCGATATTACCTCGCTTCCCACGTAATCAAGGAAATTGGGAACATCAGCTGTAAATGACTCAACCTCCCTTCTCTCACCTTGCATATAAAAACGTGTTTACATCTACACCTATTCTTGTCTCCTTTTGTCAAGGCACAGAAGATAAAGCAGTCTTCTTCATGATTAAGGTCAAATGCTTTATCTATGGTTTTTTCCTCCTCTGTTCTCTCTCTTGTTGGAACTCTAAAGTACAGAATTTGATTAATTATATCTTTGTTCCATGAAACATTCTTTGCATTGGTATATATCCCTCTAGGTATATACCTCTATTTCTATCATCTCTCTAGCTAAACTATCCTTTATCTCTTTTAACTAATGTTATGAGTTCCTGTCAACAGACCAGCTTTTTTAATAAAGGGGACCAGCCATACTGAATTAGGATTCCCTTGTCCAGTGACCTCATATAACCTCACCTCTTTAAAATACCTCTCTCCAAATACTGTCGTATTTTGAGATACTAGGGTTTAGGATTTTGACATGAGTTTTGGGGGGTACACAATTCTCATTTCACTTAGCATCTCACATGAGGTTTTTAACTGTCCTCACTGCTGGCAGTCCCAGCCACCTGAAATGCACCAGTGTCCCTAATGTTATCTAACTAAACTACAGAGCAGACATGAAACAATTTGTATATTCTAAATACCACTTCCTTCTATTGCCATCTGAGTTTTTAAAATGTTTATTTATTTGTGTGTGTGTGCGTGTGTGTGTGTGAGAGAGAGAGAGAGAGAGAGAGAGAGCAAGCATAAGCAGGGGAGGGGCAGAGAGAGAGGGAGACACAGAATCTGAAGCAGGCTCCGGGCTCTGAGCTGTCAGCACAGAGCCTGACACGGGCCTTGAACCCACGAACTATGAAATCATGACCTGAGATGAAGTCAGATGCTTAACCGCCTGAGCCACCCAGGTGCCCCAACCATCTGATTTTTAATAGCATCACTGGCGTAGGAGTTGTGGTCTTGATGGATCAAAGAGGTGCTCTCAAAAGTGATGTCATCTGCATACCCTTTGACTACCGTGCACCAATCCTTTTTCAACTTTGTACTTCACTACTTTCAAATTTGAGACGTATTTTCTTTTGAGTTTTTTTCTATTGATCACACATACAGAAAGAACCTCAGCTTAGTCCATAGATTATTCTGAATTTCTTTTCTCATTCACGAACTAGCACAAAGATGCTAATTGTACGAATGTATGGTAACTTCACATATCCATTCAGTGCAGTGAATATCCATAAAGAGCTTGCTATGTTCCCAGCACTCAGCATCCAGCGATGAATAAGACGTGATTACTGTCCTCTAGGAGCCGAAGCCTATATGTGGATACATACATGTGAGAAATAAATGGCAGTTTGGTATGACGGATGAATAATGGATGTTTCAGCAACTTTTCTGGTAAATCAGGAAAACTGCCGTGTCCCATCATCAGCCTTTGTACCTCTCTTTCTTCTTTTAAACTGTCTTTACTTAAAACCTCTTCCCATGTTAATAGTCATTTACTTATTCTTGCATAAACAGCCTATATGGATGCTTACATGTCAATACTGATGCTTTCTGTTAAGCTCTGTGTTTTTTGTTGTTATAGTTTGTTTTGTTTTTTGTTTGTGTGTTTCTTTTGTTGATATTTCACCTTTGACCTATACTATTTCCCCTTTATTTTTCCTTCTCGGTAGTTGCATAAACACTTTTTTATTAAGCGTACTTTCTCTTTTGGTACCATCTCCCCCTTTTTTTTTTTTTTTAATTTTTTTTTCAACGTTTATTTATTTTTGGGACAGAGAGAGAGACAGAGCATGAACGCGGGAGGGGCAGAGAGAGAAGGAGACACAGAATCGGAAACAGGCTCCAGGCTCTGAGCCATCAGCCCAGAGCCCGACGCGGGGCTCGAACTCACGGACCGCGAGATCGTGACCTGGCTGAAGTCGGACGCCCAACCGACTGCGCCACCCAGGCGCCCCACCATCTCCTTTTTTAAATTTATTGGAAGTACCAGCAACCATCCTTCTCTCGTTCTTGTTCTTTGTGTCTTTTCTTTTATCATGTGTCCGTGTTCTGGTCCAAAGGCACACGCTCGCTCGTTGATTTGCATCCAACTCCAAATGCAGCTGAAAACCCTTTTTCCTTTTGCCGTAAGTTCTCTACATTAATGAACATTTGATACTCGAAATATCCATTTTATTTTCCGTTGTCATCGGCACTACTTTCTGTCAGATATAATTATCTTAACACACTGCGACATCTTGAAAGGAAGCAAAGCTTTCATAATTTCTCATGCAATTGTTTATCTTCTAGGAGTTTCCTCATCCTTGCTATGTCAATGCCATATTTTCTTTCTTCTGAGAAAGTTATCCTACTTTTAAACAGTTTGATGCATTTTATTCACAACGTTTATTAGTTTCTGTAAATAAGTCTTATCTGATTTGCTAGCTTTTTTCCTTTTCCTTTCTTTCTTCTTTCTTTCTTCTTTCTTTCTTTCTTCTTTCTTTTTCTTTCTTTCTTTCTTTCTTTCTTTCTTTCTTTCTTTCTTTCTTTCTTTCTTTCTTTCTTTCTTCTTTCTTTCAAGAGTTTTAGGCAGTAGTTTAAGAATATTTGGAGCCTCTTTCTTTCTTCTTTCTTTCAAGAGTTTTAGGCAGTAGTTTAAGAATATTTGGAGCCTCGATTTAGGTGTCTAGGTTCTTAAAAACAAGATCACTAAGGTTTATTCTCTCCAACTCAGAATACATTGCCATTCATTCTGAGAATTTTTATCTCTCAAATGCCCGATATTTAGTGTGGTGAACAGGAAAATACACCCTTATGTAGGGAGCCTTTCCTCAGTTGACTGATGTGAAAGTTCAAACGAATGCAATATTGTTTTATTATATTGTTTGCAAATAAATTCAGTCTGCTTATCTTCACTCAAAGATAACTGTTTACAACACAGATTCCTATTCCTGTTATGTCTTTCACAACATATTTATGCATTTTCACAGCATACTCCCATTTCCTTTCCTCTGGTAGCTTCTCTCATTCAGATTCCCTCTGTCCGGTCCCTATGGTAGTAGGGTACAGTTTCCTCTGGGATTAGAGATTCTATTCTCTTGTAAATTCCCTGAGCTCTTTCTCCACTAGATTTGTTTTCTTTTCCTCTATGAGCTTCAGGCAAAACTGAGTCTCCTAAGGTTATTTTTTTCTATATGCTCCTCTAGTGTAAGAACAGGTTTCTCCCTGATGAATTCTGGTGGGATTGAATTTCGCCTTAGGTGCCTTATTTTGTTCCTTTCCTTCCTTCCTCCCATCTCTTCAACTGTTGAGTAAGAAACATCTTATTTCTCTTTCCTGAAGATTTTGGAACTCTGATAGATTTACCTCCATCTATGTATCACAGGCACTGTCACGGTAGAAGCAAAAACCTATAATTTGGCAAGAGGCAGCACTAAACTTGAGACCTACACCCACAGCTGCATTGAGTAGCTGCATGATCTTGGGAAAGTCACACAGACCTCTCTAAGCCTCAGTTTCCCCATCTGGATAACGAGTATATGATAATAGCACCAACTTCCAAGAGTCTAAGAGGTTTTTAAAATTTCTTTTTAATGTTTAGTTATTTTTTTGAGAGAGACAGATGAGCGCGAGCAGAGGGGCAGAGAGAGAATGAGACACGGAACCTGAAGCAGGCTCCAGGCTCGGAGCTGTCAGCGCAGAGCCCGACAGAGGGCCCCTACTCACCTACTATGACCTGAGCTGAAGTCAGACGCTTAACGGACTGACCCACCCAGGGGCCCCTAGTCTAAGAATTTTTGATGTGATATATGGTAACATACTCAGTATAATTCTTTACAGATAAAAACACTAAATAAATAACAATAGCTTAATTTCCTCGACGTTACCTTCTTCCCTTTTATTCGTGAACTTCCGAGCTGTTTCTATGGTACCTTGCAACAATGCCATTTGTACTATTATACATTTGTGATCTAAAAAATGTGTTTCCTTTTTTTTTTCTTTTGAAGGCAATATAGTATCCCTTCTCTCCACACTAGAATGCTTTTCATGACTAGTTTTTTTAAAAAAATATTTATTTTTGAGAGAGAGCACACGTGCGTGTTTGCATGAGACGGGGGAGAGGCAAAGAAAGGGGGACAAAGGATCCGAAGCGGGTTCTGGTGACAGTAGAAAGCCCAACGTGGGGCTTGGATTTGCAAACCGTGAGATCATGACCTGAGCCGAAGTTGGATGCTTAACCGACTGAGCCACCCGGGGGGGCCCCTTTCATGACTAGATCTTACCCAGAAAATATCGACTTAGTCATGTCTGGCGTAGATTTTATACTGATTGTGAACCCCAAGTTTTCTTTCATCGCAATTGAAGGTGATCTATTATGCGGCTAAAGCCAATACTTCAAGTTCTCTAGTTCTATTTTAAACTTTCAGCGGACCTGTTCAAAACCTAACTGGAACTGATCATTTATCACGATGCAGTTGAGGGCACAGTATTCCCTACAGTCACCACCTCAATTCTGAAGCTTTGGAGCAGAGTCCTTAACACCGTCCCGTCCTTGAAATCAACACTAGTAACTTCTTGCGGTTCTTTTTCACTTATGGCAGAGAATTTAAAGTTTGTTTAGTGCATGAATATTTTAGGGATCAGCAGAAAACCAAACAAAACCCCTGCTTCCATAGGTCTTATATTCAAGTGGAAGAGGAGGGAAGGAATAAGCAGCAAATGTGCTAAATTATGCCGTATATGCACACAAATATGCACGTTACTATCGTGAAAACAAGTGAGCAAGATAAGAGTTATGGGGGGTTATGGGGCTAGAATGTTGAATAAGACTGTCATAAAGTGACATCTGACCAAGATTTGAAGGGGTTGAGGGAGATATATATGGACGTATCTGGTGGAGGGATGGCTCCTATGGAGGAACTAGTTAATGGAAAAGTCCAAAGGTGAAGGTATGGTTAATGTGTTAAAGGACAAGGAAGGAGGCCAGTGCAGCCAGAGTGGATTGAGTGATGGGGACAGTTAACAGAGGAGATCAGATAGGTGATGTGAAATTGATGGTGTGGTGTTTTGTGGCCCCGTGAGGACTTGGGGCTTTACTCAGAGTGAACGATGGCTGCTGTAGGGTGCTGAGGAAAAACAATGACATGTTCTGACATAGGTTTGAAAAGATTACTCTGGCTGTTGTATTAAGAATAGAAAATCCAGGGGCTCCAGGGTGGCTTAATTGGTTAAGCATAGGACTCTTGATTTCAGCTCAGGTCATGATCTCACAGTTTCTAATATCAAGCCCTGTGTCAGGCTCCACGCTGACAGCACGGAGCCTGCTTGGAATTCTCTCTCTCTCTCTCTCTCTCTCTCAGAATAAATAAACTTAAAAATAGAAGAATAGAAAATCCAATTTTACTCTTCCTACAACCTATGTTTGTGTGTGTGTGTATGCATATTTTTAACCACAAGTGTGATCTTTATATCTAGATTAATTTTAGTAATCAAGTTCTCTACAATATTTAAAAAGTTTTTAAAAAATGTTTATTTATTTTTGAGAGAGAGAGATCTCTCTCTCAAAATACTTATTGAGATATTTATTTTTATCTCAAAAATACAGAGAGAGAGAGAGAGAGAGAGCAAGCATGAGCAGGGGAGGGGCAGAGAGAGAGGGAGACACAGAATCTGAAACAGTTCCAGGCTCTGAGCAGTCAGCACAGAGCCTGATACGAGACTTGAACCCATGAACTGTAAGATCATGCCCTGAGCCCAAGTCAGAGGCTTAACCGACTGAGCCACCCAGGCACCCTAAGTTCTTTACAATTTTACATCCTGGTAGAAAGTCTAAACAGAAGTCGTAAAAAGGGGGTGGTGGGAAACAGTGTAGTGAAAGCTTTCTCAGTTCTTATTCTTTTTTATTTTTTTTTATTTTTTTAACGTTTATTGATCTTTGAGAGAGAGAGAGAGACAGCGCATGAACAGGAAAGGGGTAGAGAGAGGGAGACACAGAATCCAAAGCAGGCTCCAGGCTCCGAGCTGTCAGCACAGAGCCTGATGTGGGACTCGAACTCACGAACCGTTAGATCATGACCTGAGCCGAAGCTGGACGCTCAACCGACTGGGCCACCCAGGCACCCCACTCAGTTCTTATTCTTAATAATTAAAGAATATAATTCTGAAAGTGTTTTTGAAAAACAAAGTAACTTAGTAAATAATATTTAAAGGATGTATGCTTTTTAAATCAAGAGAAAACTGAAGCAGTCAAACCAATATAGAACAAATTGTAGGAAAAAAGGAAATTACCAATAAGCATAAAAACAAAAAGCAGAAAAATGATAAAATCGAAATAGGCAAATTATAAGTTACTACAATTGCTCACTATGAGCAAATGAAATCATGTTTAAAGTATCCAATTGTCACATTTAAAAGGATATACATGCAGTTAAAAAAAGACAAATATTACACAGTGGAAAAATTATCAGGCAATGCAAGAAATAAGGGAAGGAGGGAAGAGAGAGGAAGGAAGGAGGAAAAGAGAGAGACAAGGAGGAATGCAGGGAAAGAGCAGTTAGAATCAACCAGTCAATAAGTATTTATTGAGTATGTAAGTGCTAGGCAGTTGATATACAGTATTCAAGACAACTTTTCTGTACTTTCATTGATATTTTCATGAGAGCTGGAGGTTGGGTATTTGTGGGACTGATAGCTAATACTATTTAGTTTTCCTGTTGCTCTGAAATATGATAAGCAACATGATATGGTAAAAATCATGAGCCAAAGAGTATGGTTGACAGGGCTTTCAATCCAAACTTCAGTCCTTACTGGCTTTGTGACCTTGGACAAATTTCCTGAACTTTCTAAGTCATAGAGTTCTCTTCTGTAAATTAGTGATACATAGAGCAGCTTTGCAAAATTTGGTGGTGGTGGCGGGGGAGGGGCCGGAGTTAAGCAAATAATGAGTACCATGCCTGACACATAGCAGATACTCCATATTTATCTGGTGAAAGCAAAAGTAATTTACCAACAGAGAAAGTGGTGCTGCTTAATAATGGTGTTAAGTTCCTCAAGTGACATCTTGTGTTTGGTGGAGCTCCATTTTTAAGTCTGTTTTTTCTGCTGTACTACACAAATATCTGTTAGATAACAGAAGAGACAAACAAGCACATGGCATCTAATTTTTGTGTTTTCCCACTTCCTTCTTTCATTTCTTTTCATTTTTCTTTTCCTTTCTTTTCTTTTCTTTTCTTTTCTTTTCTTTTCTTTTCTTTTCTTTTCTTTTCCTTTTCTTTTCTTTTCTTTTCTTTTCTTTTCTTTTCTTTTCTTCTTTTCTTTTACTTTTTTTTTTTTTAACTTCCAACCTTCTTTCTGTCCCTAATCATCAGAGTTTTTGTTTGTTTGTTTCTCTCTAGACTCCCTGTTACCATTGGCTGTCGGGCATATACTACCAGGTGGGTTCAAAAGGAGCAAAGTCAAGGGCTCACTCATTTGAACCTACAGGCTGTGTTCCCTTCCTTTTTGCTCACACAAGTTCCTTTTCTAATTTTATTCTCCATGTTCTATACTCTTAATAGTATGGCATAGTGAAAGCCGTATGAATCAGGAGGTTGTACTATTGCAAACATTTGACTAAATAACTTTATCTTTTAGACCTCAGATTGCTCATCTCTCAACTGAAGAAATTTGAGAAATGCTAAAATTATCACTAGGTGTTTTCAGCTTTCTAATAAAGAATATAAGGTCACATATCGATGGTGCTTTATTATAGCATCTTATTTAATTTTTATAACAATCCCATAAGGGTTGACCCTTCTCATATTTTTACATAAAATGAGGTTTTTTGCCTCATTGTAAAATCAAATTCTGCCCATTGCAAAATGTTTAGAAAAAATACATTAAAAACACATATAATAGAAGTTGCCCACATTTTCATTATGAAGAGAGGAAAGCCCAAGATTTTAACTCATCCATGGTCCACATTTACCTACATGATACAGCTGAATCTCTATCCTAGGTCTCTTTACATTGTCTACTTCTTTCTGTCCATCTTCAGTCTGCCCATCTGAGATTAGAGCTAAAAGTCTATGCCTTTGGGGGAACTTCTCTTAAGCTGCTGGCTTGAACTACATACTATTATACTCGGGTTCACTCCTTCCCCCCACCTTCACTTCCAATGAGGCTGACATCCTCCAATGCACATCATGTACAGTGTAACTCATCTAACTTTTTTAATGAGTCTGAGAAACAAGGTAGGAATAGTATATGCCCCCATTTATTGATGAATTGGCTGAGGTTCAGAGAGATTAACACTATTCCTGGAGTCATTTAAAGACATTTATCCAAGACTAGATCCCAACCTTCTTAAATTACAATTATCCTACTTTTAAAAGGCATAAAGTAATTTCTTATAGAACAATATACATAAGATAATAGACTAGAAGACAGATGTTTTAAATACTATTAGTTTTCCATCTGACAAAGGAACAACTAGTAGGCTTCTGGCAAACATACCCCCCTTTTTTTTTTAGTGTTTATTTATTTTTGAGACAGACAGAGAGCATGAACGGGGGAGGGTCAGAGAGAGGGAGACACAGAATCTGAAGCAAGCTCCAGGCTCTGAGCTGTCAGCACAGAGCCCGACGCGGGGCTCGAACTCACGGACCGTGAGATCATGACCTGAGCCAAAGTCGGATGCTCAACCGACTGAGCCACCCAAGCGCCCCTAAACATACCCCTTTCGTTTTTACTATCTCAATTTAAATTTTAAAGTATCAAAAGTCCTTGGTTAGGAATATATTCTAAAATGTTGCTTCAAGAAATTACAGAATTTCACAGAAGAAATACAATGGAACCTCTCAAAAACTAGGCAAGCCTAGAGTAAAAATATTGAATTATAGTGTCCCTCTTCCTTCAACCTATTTTCAAGCTACTTACATCGCATCTGGAGTATGAAACAGTTCAGAATTCCCCCAAACACACACCATTTCCTGAAATCGACTGTGGACTTTGTTTTTTTCCTTTATTTTATTTTATTTTTTTTTTTAATTTTTTTTTCAACATTTATTTATTTTTTTTTGGGACAGAGAGAGACAGAGCATGAACGGGGGAGGGGCAGAGAGAGAGGGAGACACAGAATCGGAAACAGGCTCCAGGCTCTGAGCCATCAGCCCAGAGCCTGACGCGGGGCTCGAACTCATGGACCGCGAGATCGTGACCTGGCTGAAGTCGGACGCTTAACCGACTGCGCCACCCAGGCGCCCCTCGACTGTGGACTTTGAATGCATGGTGTCCATAAAGCAGGGGAAGTCCAATAACCATTTTCAGACCTGAATAGACCTTGCAAATTGTCGATTATAGTTCAGTTTTGAAGACCCTAGTCAAAAGCAATGATGTGCTGTTTTCCTGTTGTGATTTAAAGCTTTGTGTTAAGAAATTCAGTCTCCAAAATGCATCTAATATCTAATCTATATCCAATAAATGGTTGAAAATCTTAAACATCTGTTTTCAACATTCGTTTTTGTGAGTTAATATGTATTCTTTTCACTGAAAAATTTATCAGGATATTATCGACATAACCACAGTATACAATACAAGCAACCAATATTTTAGAAAGATTTTTTTTTTTTTAGAAACACTTGTTCTCCATTTGATAAATGGAGAAAAACTAATGGGTTTGAAAATTCATTCTTATTGGAAATGATTAAAGGTTACTAGCTTTCATTGAAAAGGATCCCTAGGGGCACCTGACTCAGTCAGTAGAACATGCAACTCTTGATCTCAGGGTTGTGAGTTCCAGGACCACGTTGGGTATAGAGATTACTCCAAAATAAAATCTTGGGGCACCTGGGTGGCTCAGTCGTTAAGTGTCCAAGTCTTGATTTCAGCTCAGGTCATGATATCATGGTTCGTGGGATCAAGCCTCATGTCAGGCTCTGCATTGATAGCGTGGAGCCTGCTTGGGATTCTCTCTCCCTCCCTCTCTCGCCCTCTCTGCTCACCTGCACATTCCCTAAATAAATAAATAAACATTAAAAAAATAAATAAATAACATTTTTTAACAAAGAAAAGATTCTGAGATATTACATAAATATTTTTAGTAGAAACTTCTGATAGTTTGGTACCGATATTTCAATGTTACCTGAAACAAAATATTCTCAAATACAAATAAAAAACTGAGGGTTGCTGGAGGGATTTTGGGTTGGGGGGGGGATGGACTAAATGGGTGATGGGCATTAAGGAGGGAACTTGTTGGGGCGCCTGGGTGGCTCAGTCGGTTGAGCGTCTGACTTCAGCTCAGGTCGTGATCTCTCAGTTGATGAGTTCGAGCCCCGTGTCGGGCTCTGTGCTGACAGCTCAGAGCCTGGAGCCTGCTTCCGATTCTGTGTCTCCCTCTCTCTCTCTGCCCCTTCCCTGCTCATGCTCTGTCTCTCTCTGTCTCAAAAATAAATAAACATTAAAAAAAGTAAAAAAAAAAAAAAAAAGGAGAGGACTTATTGAGATGAGCACTAGGTATCGTATGTAAGTAATGAATCACTAATCTACTCCTGAAATGATTATTACGCTATATGGCAACTAACTTGGATTTAAATAATAAAAAAGTACTTCTGTTACACTAACCTTTTTTGGGGGGGTTTTAATTTGAAGAAGTCTTTTTTAGGAGATTGAGAAGAAATAGATAAATCCTTTGAGAACAGGACCTAGGTTATCTTCACCCTTAAGATTTTTTTCAGTGAAGGTAAGTGGATATTGACATATCAAAAAGGAAGAAATAAATCAGAAATGCACATTTGGCAAAATCAGCTTACAAAACCAGTTAAGTTACATTATAGTGGATATGACCAAAATATTATAGTTATTACAAAGACTAATTTTCATATGAGGCCATTTTATAGATTCTAAGTTTATACTGTTTTCATTACTTTATGCAAGAATTTCCTGGAGAGTCTCTTTATCTAGCAAGGAAGCATAGTAATTTTACATTGTGATTGGTTTTCAAAATTTAAATTTTAGGACTCTGTTTCAAAGAAAATAAAGTACCCAAGATCCAGGACAATTTTAACTTAAGAAATGAGAGAAAAATTGTTTACTTTAAAGTACTCTGGTCCAACTCTGCAGGCATATCCACAGGAAAAAGGTGCAAAAGATGAGAACGTATATAATAAAGATACAAAATAAAATATAACACCTATGGACTCAAACAAACAGAATGTTCATATACTTTTAAGCAAAAAGAAAAATGGACTTTAAAACATTTTAAATTACTGTAATCGGAGGAAGGAAGCCTTTTTAAATGGCTCTGTGCATTTTACCATATTCCCGTTTATACACAATCAAAAGTTATGTGAAGACATTAATATAACAAATCAGGGCAAAGGCTGGTGGAGGCCAAAAGATTCACATATTCTGAGCAGTAGAATAATTTTACCTCTTAGGACAATGGAGGTAAAAATAGGTGACCTCAGCATCCTGAGAATTAATTGAATCAAACCAATCTGTTCCTACTTTCACCCTTTCTCCTCTAAGAGACATTCTAATTGTGTCTGAAAATAGTTTCTCTGTAGTCATCTCTCTGCCCTCTTAATGCCACCTCTTTCACAAATCAATGCTAGCCCTTCCTCTTATACATGCTAACTAGACAATTTCCAGTCCAGATGTTTGTAATTGATGGCAGAAAAGCTTTTCACAAATGGAGTTTATATGATTCATTCATTCATTCATTCATTCATTCATTCAGCTAGTATTTCCTGAATGTTTGCTATGTGCCAGGGACTATTCAGCAGATACACAGCTGAATATGACAGTTTCTGAATTCATGAATAAGTAAGTTGCCATATAAATAGGTGCAGAGACATACAGGAGGAAGGAAAGATTGGAAGAATGGAGGGGACTCACGCACATTGGTGCAGAAATGTCCACATGAAGATGTTCTGAGGGTCTAAGAATACAGTATATAACTGCATATAGTCATACTGGGGGACGTTTTTTGAGTTAAGAGCTATTGAAAATGTCTTTGGGTCGAGCTGTGTATCCCTTAGCCCAGAATGGTGGCCGATCCTACAACTGGCATAAGAAAGGCCCAGGCCGGGGCGCCTGGGTGGCTCAGTCGGTTGAGCGCCCGACTTGGGCTCAGGTCATGATCTTGCTGCGGTCTGTGAGTTCGAGCCCCGTGTGGGGCTCTGTGCTGACAGCTCAGAGCCTGGAGCCTGCTTCGGATTCTGTGTCTCCCTCTCTCTCTGCCCCTCCCCCACTCATGCTCGCTCGCTCGCTCTCTCTCTCTCTCTCTCTCTCTCTCTCTGTCAAAAATAAATAAACATTAAAAAAGAAAAAGAAAGGCCCAGGCCTCCTGCCACAGGTACCAAAGTAACATCATGGTATGTGGCAAAGACAGCAAGGGATTGATTCAGGATGTTAAAGTGGATAGAGAAAAAGAGACATTGATACCCCTTCCCCTGCTCCAGAAAAGAGCCATAGGTCTACCTTGTGGGTAAAAGATCATGAGCTAATTCCCTAGTTTAGATTTGTAGAAATGCCTTTTGTGTTTAGACCGTAGATGCAGAAATTAATAGCACCTGGATTGAATTGTCAACAAGTGGAGAACCTTCTCTAACCTCACATTCCCCTCGCCCCCCAGCTGTAGCTAAACTTCCAGGAGTTTAAGCTGCCAATGAGAGACAGGCGATTAGGTAGTCATGTGAACTGCAGATGGAGAAGGTTGAATGGATTATCCTGTCTCAGTAGGAGATAGAAGGATGTAGAGCGTGCTTTGATTAGGCCCCTGAGTTGCTGCAGGAGTGGCCTGCTTCGCAGAAGAGCTGGTGGTGGCTGGGAGTTAAGGGACGTCAAGGCTGTTAGAAGTGTCCGGAAGGAACATAAGACAGTGTTTAACGCTGGGGGATTCAAATTCCAGTTCAAAACCAAATGTCAAGAGAAGAAAGGGAACCGTTCCACTCACAGTTGCCTCAGGATTGTTGAAGCACATCATCCAGCAAGATGCAGCACACTCTTTCTTGACAAATCAGTAAAGCCTGAATCCAGTTAGTGTCAAAATAATTGGTGGCCCAACATTAGGGGGCGAACCGGGACTCTACCGCTAACTTGAGGGCCCTTCTGGGTTCTTGCCTTTGTGACAGTAACTACAGAAGTGAAGGATCCAGACACAGCACTGGGACCCACGGAAGCTCAGCAAACATGGCCGACACACAGACCTGGGAGTCAAAATGTCGGAAGGATCATGAAGCGCTGGAGATGAGGGAAATCAGACACAGAAGAGCCTCAGTGAGACGACTAGGGAGACTTTGGGAAGAGAGCCTTTAATTTGCAAGGTACCCTTTACATTTTTACCTCGATGAATTTATTATTCTTTGTTTTCGTTCATTTCCTATATGCATAGGGACTCTTTGCCTATGCCAAGGTCTGTTAAATACATAATTTTTCTCACTTGTTGTGTTTTTCATTTAATCCTTTATGTTAGAGTATAAAGTGAGACATGGATTTATTATTCTCCCCAAGGGCCAAATTCTCCAAGTTATTTTTGGATAATCTAGCCCCATTAGTTTGTGAAGGTCCGTTCTGACTTACATTTTATTACCGAGTTAGGCTGTGTTTCAGGATATCTTTCCCATGTCACTCATGACAGATTTGCAGCAATACCATACTATTTCACCTGTGGGTAGTTTTAGATGTTTTATATTTTGTGGGTGATTTACTATGATAACATTTCTGTTTGAGACTTTTGACGAAAATGACTGTTATTCTTGCTAACAGACTTTAGAATACTTTTTGTCAAAATCGCAAAAATATCATGAGGATTGTTTGTATTAAGCAGTATGTTAATTTGGTGTTATTTTTAAATAATACTGAATTGTTCTAGGAAAGCGTGTGTAACTTAATATACTTGAGCTCACTTTTGTCAACCAAGAAAAGAGGCTGAGCTAAAATAAAAGCATTTGTTTGGGGTGTCAGAGTTGCGACGCGGGGAACACAGATTTGGGCAGCAACTACATCCTGTCCCCCGCCTTCAGAGAATAAAAGTCAAGGGTTTTTAAAGACAATATGTCTTTAAAACATATTCTTTGTCTTTAAAACATATTCTTTGCATATGTTGTTTGCAAAGAATTTTGATTGGTGTTGGGAGCAGAAAATTAATCTTGGCTGAACATAATTGGTTACTAAGGCTACCACTAAGCAAATTTCCTCGTTGCAGGCAAATTGCAGGTGTTCAGGCTGAATCCTTGGAGTTTTTCTCGGTTTGGCCGAGTTCAAAAGTTCATGGTTCTACTTGGTGAGGATGTGAGGCCTCCTTGATGGCCTACGGCTCCATTTTAAAACCTCTTGACATAAGTGACCCCATTGCATTTCACCTTTCGTTTTCCATCTTCAAATGAAATTCTATAGGTTTTTTCCATAGGAGTTGCAAACTTTTCTTGATAATTCTAGATATCTCATGCATTTTTTTCTTCTATGAATGAGAAATATTTTTTTTTAATCTTCCAATCATTGCTGATAGAGAAAAAATCTAGTAATTACTACATTATATATGACAACTTACTACACTAGTTCTGAAGGGTGTTTTTCAATGTTTATTTTATTTTTGAGAAAGAGAGAGTGAGTAGGGGAGGGGCAGAGAGAGAGGGAGAGACACAGAACCCAGAAGCAGGCTCCAGGCCCTGAGCTGTCAGCACAGAGCCTGACACGGGGTTTGACAGGGTTTGAACTCACGAACTGCGAGATCATGACTTGAGCTGAGGCCAGACACTTAACTGACTGAGCCACCCAGGCGTCCCTTAAAGTTTTTAAATTGATTTTTTTTTTAGATTTTAAAGACACATAATTATATGTTCTACAAATAGCAATAATTTATCTCCATTAATTTACTGAGCGGTTTTTTTTTTTGCATATTTTGGCATCTTTGGTAAATTATCATTGTTAGTGTTCTGTGTTGTGGTTATGTTTATTACTGTAAATTATAGCTAGAAAAAAGTCATGTATAATATTTATAGATTGTATCGGGTGGAAAATTGAAATTTTATATTTAATTTGGCTGCCTTTTTTTTAAAAAACTGGAATTTTATTTCTTTTTTTTTTAGTTTTTTAATGTTTATTTTATTTAGTTAGAGTAGGGGAAGGGAAGAGAGAGGGAGAGAGAGAATATCAAGCAGGCTCTGTGCCATTGGCACAGAACCTGACGTGGGCCTCGAACTTACAAACTGTGAGATCATAACATGAGTCAAAATCAAGAGCCAGGTGCTTAACTGACTGAGCCATCCATATGCCCTTAGAATTTTGTTTCTTAAGAACATATTTTGGTGTCACTAGCATTCAGATTCTGTCCAAGAACCAATAAACGAAATGATTGTGCTTTTTAGTGGCCTGAAGTAAATTTTCATCTTTTATGGCCAGTAGAACTTCATTTAAATAAATTGTTAGAACTTCTATGATGGAGTATTATAAAAGGGTATAAAGATAGTGGTGGTTTGCTTTACGACATATGAGGTAAAAGTGGGAGGAATCTTTCAAAATGACTCTTAGCTTTCTTTACTTAAGAGGGGGGGCTTACTGTTTTTTAAGATGTATTCCAAAAATAGATTTGATAAGTTTCTCAGGATCCACATATGAGTGAAAACATATGGTATCTATCTTTGCCTGTCTTATTTCACTTAGCATAATAGCCTCCAGTTCCATCCACATTGCTGCAAACGGCCAGATTTCATTCTTTCTCATTGCCAAGTAGTATTCCATTGTATATATAAACCACATCTTCTTTATCCATTCGCCATTGATGGACATTTAGGCTCCTTCCATAATTTGACTATCGTTGAAAGTGATGCTATAAACATTGGGGTACAAGTGACCCTATGCATCAACACTCTTGTATCCCTTGGGTAAATCCCTAGTGCTTTTGCTGGGTCATAGGGTAAGAAGACCAAGGGGGGGGGGGAGGGGAAAAAAGTTACAGAGCGGGAGGGAGGCAAACCATAAGAGACTCTTAAATACTTAGAACAAATTGAGGGCTGATGGGGATGGGGGAGAGGGGAAAGTGGGTGATGGGCATTGAGGAGGGCATCTGTTGGGATGAGCACTGGGTGTTGTATGGAAACCAATTTGACAATAAATTATATTTAGTATAAAAAATACATCTGCAACTACCATATAAGCCAACAAGTGTATGCCTGGGCATTTACTCCAGAGAAATACAAACTTTTGTGCACAAAAACCTGTACATAAATGTTTATAATGGTTCTCTTTCAATAGCCGAAAACTGGAAACTTGGATAAGCTTCAAAATATGAATAAACAAGTGGTGGTGTATCCATGCCATAAAATATAACTCAAAAATAAAAAGGGATGCACTATTTTAAAAAAAAGTAGATTTGAGGTTAGCTTTTGTAAACGTCCGTGGAGAGGCCAGCCAGTCATTCATTCAGCAAGCTTGTACTAAGTGTCTATTCTGGGTTTAGTACTACCCTATATTCGAGCAGATTATAGAAAATCTCCCCTTGTGTTCAGCCTGTCGATGCTAAGAACACCCTCCTCTTTGTCAGGTTCGGTTTCCTTTGACCATACTTGAAACGTGAGTCTTCCTACTGGGTCCATCACTGGTCCTTCTCTTCTCACTCTACACTCTCCTGTGCCTCTAGCAAACTCCACCAACACAGAGATAGCTTCTGAAATAGCCAGCTTGTGTCCTGATACCTTTCTATCCTTAGCTCAGCAGCTAAATATCAGGTCACCTACCAAACCGGCTCCATTTGTATGTCCAAAATGATTCGTTGTCTCTCTTGACTTAGACTTTTTGTCCCCAGTTTACGTACGTGCCTGGCTGAAAATCAAGTGGAGCCTCAATTGCCTCCTATCCCTTATTTATAACAGTCAGTTAAAAAAAAACTTGCTGATCCAGTCTTCACACCTTTTTATTCTTTCCTTTCCATGCTCTCACCATTGCTGTTACCTCAGTTAAGACTCACAACTTAGGTTACCTGAGGTACCACCATAACATTTTTGGTGCTTTCTGCCCCCCTCCCATAATTTCCCCAAATTTTCTTTTTTTTTTTTTTAAATTTTTTTTTTCAACGTTTATTTATTTTTGGGACAGAGAGAGACAGAGTATGAACGGGGGAGGGGCAGAGAGAGAGGGAGACACAGAATCGGAAACAGGCCCCAGGCTCTGAGCTCTGAGCCATCAGCCCAGAGCCTGACGCAGGGCTCAAACTCACGGACCGCGAGATGGTGACCTGGCTGAAGTCGGACGCTTAACCGACTGCGCCACCCAGGCGCCCCTCCCCAAATTTTCTTAATTCTGTGTTGGGTTTTAATATGACCAAGTCCCTTTTCCACTTAAGATTGCCTAATGGTAGCTGACTGACCCTTTAGATGGAACCTATGGCTACATCATTGTCTGGCATTCTCCCCTTACACCCACACTATCTTAAGCCAGATAATGTGAAGACTTCCTATTATGCAGAGGTCTCATGCTCTCTCATATTTCTTTTTTTTTTTTTTTTTTTTATAGTCTTCTCTCTTTCCCCCAAATGCTTTTCTTCTATCCTTTCTACCTAACGGATCTTTTAAAATTCAGTTTAGTTTTCACCTCCTCTAAGAACCACGCCCTCACTTCTGGTTTTAAAAATATGTCCACAAATTCTTTGGTACCTCTCCCTCTGAGAGGGGAAGCTACTTATCTTCCAGTGAGTGTGGACTGGAGTGGGGACTTGCTTCTAACAAATACAATGGGCAGAAATGACGGTGGATCACTTCCAAGAGTAGGTTCAGAAAGACTGTGGCTTCCTTCTTGGTTGCATTATCTCTGTCTCAGATAACTTTTTCTGTGGGAAGCCAACTGCTCTATCATGAGAACACTGGGGCAGGCTGAAGTAAGGCCAGTAGCCAGTCAGGAACTGGGGCCATCTAACAACGGTGTAAGTGAACTTGGAAGCTGCTCCTCCCCAGGTTGAGATTTCAGATGAGGTGGTACCTCCAGCCAACAGCTTGACTACAACCTCATGAGAGGCCTTATGCCAGAACCACACATCTAAGCCGCTTCCAGATTCCTGACCCACAGAAACCAGGCTTGTTGTATTATTTATCAGCTTCCACTGCTAACTTTTGGAGCAATTTCTTGACCTTATCTACGCTCTCCTTATTTCTTCTTCTCTCTGGTCTCCTCACACCCTGCGCTTACCTGTATGGGGCTACGTATTACATTATTAAATTGCCTGTTAATTATTTTAATTTCTCTATCAGATGGTAAATACGTTGAAAGCAAGAAGTATGTTTTTGAGCTACAGATTGAATGTATAAATGAATATCACAGATGTCCCTACTCTTAAAATTGCATTCTGTTGAGAATAAAAAGACATAGAATAAGAGAAAACAATAAAAGATACTCTATAAAAGACTGTAAACTTAGCACAGATTCTATCCTATCAGAATTCAGGGGGAAAAGAGACAAGTGCAAGAAAGCCTCCTGGGGACTGGGTGGAGCTAAGGTCCTGAACTTGAATACAATGTGGTTAGACAAAGGAAGGGAAGGCTTTCTTCATACAGGGGTTACATTTATCAAAGTCATGGTAAGATGATCGTGTTCACAGAAATATTTGACAGTTAGCTCCAGATAATCTGAAACAAGGAGGCCTATGTGGACCAACATTCAATGTTGAACAAAAAATAAATTAAGCTGGGACCAGACTGTGGGAACCTTGAACTACAGGGGGAAACATGGCAGAGAGGGCCCCTGTGATGGTTAATTTTATGTGTCAACCTGACTGGGCCACAGGATGCTCAGATATTTGGTCAAAGATTATGCTGGCTGTTTCTGTGAGGTTATTTGTAGATGAAATGAATATTGGAACCAGTAGACTAAGTAAAGCAGATTGCCCTTCCTAATGTGGGTGAGCCTCATCAAGTCAGTTGAAGGCCTCCATAAAACAAAAGGGCTAAGCGAGAGACAACCTGCCCTGCCTGACGATTGAGCTAAGACATCAATTGCTCTTTCCTGGCCTTTGGACTTGGACTGAAACATTAGCTCTTCTTGGGTCTTGAGCTTGCCTACTCACCCTGCAGATAGTGAGCGTTGCCAACCTCTATAACTGCATGAGCCAATCAACTCCCTAAAATAAATCTCTTTCTCTCCATGTATTTACATATCTGATTGGTTGTCTTTCTCTAGAGAACCCTGGCTAATACCCTATAATTACTTTCTTCTTCCTAAAGGAAGGAGGCGTAGGTCTTCGTTCACATTTGAATTCTGAGGCTACACTTTGGCACCCCACAGAAAATGAAAAAAACAAATAATAAGAGTGATAGAGAACACTTTGTCTCATACTGAGAAGATACCCCTAAGAAGTATTTTCTGTAATACCTAATGCCTTTATTAGATTTTCTTAAATTTCTTAAAATAACACATTTTTTAAAATGTGCAGCAAATACTAAAGTGACTGGGTTTTAAACTTGGTTTCCCAGGGGTGCTGTAGAGTTCATGTTTCCAGTCATCTTTGTGATCATGCTCTCTGCATTACAAAACTGAACATTCTATTTCAGTTATAGTTTAAATGTTTAAAAAGTCTCAATGGTGATGTGTCTCTTTTGCATCATAACTGGTGTAGGTGGCCCATTACAACTTTAATCATAATTAGTTGTGCGTTCTAGATGCACTGCCTGAGATAATAATAGAATTTAAGGAAAAACCCCATAGATCTACACTTGGACTTCCTTTTTCAAAAAATCTATTATAAACTATTGTAGAGCCCTTCACTTCCTCTCCAGCTCATTCCTTTGAGGAGGCTTCAGCAGGTGCCGACTTTGATGGGCAGTCTCTAACCATATTCTTTTTAAAACATTCCCCACTTATGAAATTACATTTTATTTTGGTGCTGGTTGTCATATTATAGTGGTTGCCTAGCAACACTATTGGCAAAAAAAAACCATTATCTTCTTTTCCCCTACATACAAACGAAATCTCTCCGTGCTAATCAAAACTTCTTTGCTAGGGGGGAGGGGAAGGGGGAACAAAAAGTTACAGAGAAGGAGGCAAACCATAAGAGACTCTTAAATACTGAGAACAAACTGAGGGTTGATGGGGGGTGAGGGAGAGGGGAAAGGGGGTGATGGGCATTGAGGAGGGCACTTGTTGGGATGAGCACCGGTGTTGTATGGAAACCAATTGACAATAAATTATATATGTGTGTATATGTACATAAAATATATATGTGTGTATATATATATGTATATATGTGTGTATATGTGTGTATACACACACACACACACACACACACACACATACTTCTTTGCTTTAAGAACATAAAAACTTTCATTAATTAATTGAGTGAATTGAGTGAGGTAGCAGATGTAGTTTTCAGAAACAGAGGCACCAAGGCCAGTAGGAAGTAAATTGGTCCAGAGAGGACAAAATCATGCAGACATTTGGGAGGTATAAGGACAATTTAAACAATGGAATGCTACCACCTGAATCGTGTGGGAGCAATTACTGTTTCGTGGCCTCGGTGGGGCGGTGGAATTAAAAGTCCAATCAGAACACTGATGATCAGCGGTACACTGGGACACTGTTGTATGTGTAGGAAGATTTCCTTTATCTTCCCTTTTTGAAGATAAAATAAAGCTTTAAGACCCAACTAAAGCCTGAAATTTGTATATCCCAAATAAAACATGAGCTTTGTTTTCTAGATTACTTAGAAATGGACACTTAAGGGGCGCCTGGGTGGCGCAGTTGGTTAAGCGTCCGACTTCAGCCAGGTCACGATCTCGCGGTCCGTGAGTTCGAGCCCCGCGTCGGGCTCTGGGCTGATGGCTCAGAGCCTGGAGCCTGTTTCCGATTCTGTGTCTCCCTCTCTCTCTGCCCCTCCCCCGTTCATGCTCTGTCTCTCTCTGTCCCAAAAATAAATAAACATTGAAAAAAAAATTTATAAAAATGGACACTTACAACATACCAGGTGAAATAGCAAAATACTACGGTAGGAAGTACAAGAAATAAAACCATGTGATCAGACTTAGTTACTAACCTTAAGGAGCTTCCAACAATTACTTTTTTATTTGTGTTTCAATTAACTTAAAAATGTTTGCCTCCAAGGTTATCTCCAGAAGCTCTCTATGAGCTTGACTTTTCCTACTGCTTGCCCTAATGTCCTGCTAAACTTCCTCCTCTCCTGCTGTTCTTCTCCCCACTGAAGTCCAAGTCATCATCAGTTACAACTGACACACGTACACAAACAGTTGACTTACTGCCTTGGATTTTTGCCATTGTACTCCTCCATCGCAACTTACAAAGTGATTACCTTTTACGTACATGATCACATTCAATCACCCCTGTTGGACCAGGAGGATGTCGCTCCTATTTGAAGTTACAGCTTTTAGAATTGAAACACAGCTAGTAAGTAACAAAGCCTTCAGGGGCACCATTTTGCCCCCACCTGTGAGCTTTTCTCCCTAGACCCTCTGCCCTTTGTGAAAGAGGATCATAGCTCTGTGGCTGAAATTGTAAAAGTTAGTTGGGGAAATAGCTCAAAAAGGAATACCGATTTGTTAACACTGTCTGTTGTAATTTGTAGCCTTCTAAAAAAAAAGAAACAAAATTTGTTAAAGTCACTCTCGTCATTATAAACTGTCAAACACTTAGGCACTCAGCAAAAGGTAAAAATACGCAGCCCCGGGAGTCATCATTCTTCAGGGTATTATCACGCTTTTGGTCTCTGCAGATAAAGATGATTGTTCTGTATACTTACAATAACAGTAGCGCAACAGACCAGATGGAGTTGTTTTGCTACTGATTTTATAGTATAATCTTCATTTGGAAACAAATCCTGTAACTGGCCTTCACTTTCGATCTATTGATTGTGCTTTTGTATAATATCATTACAAAGGTTTGCAGCGAGAGAGAAAATAAAAGCCATTATTGTATATAAGTTATATTCTTAACACCAAGGCTACATTATAAAGCATGGCACAGAATGAATTGTAAGATGAATGAATTCTGTGCCATTGATTATTTTTTTCTTTACCGTTAATGAGTGGATTTTAAATTTTATAATTTACTGTATATATTAAGGAAGAGGTAATACTATTTTCTGGGTGGCATTTTGTCCGGCAATATTTATCTTTTATAGGAAATCGAAAAGCCTTGTGCTGCGAATAATAGAACAACATTTCTTCCTCTTGTGTTCACATGAAGAGAATTAGAGCTTTTTCTGTGTTTACACCACTTTGCAGCGCAATAAAGGCAATTTGTGGTATAGTGGACATAAACTCTTGATTGAGAGGTTTTTGATCCTATTTCTATCAATAGTTATCCATCAGAGTGATAAATGATTTTTTTCTTTTTTTAGTAAAGACCTTCACAGTGGACTTGTTGACTTATCCAGCAATAATCATATGAATGACCCAAACCATGAATTGTTTATTCCTGTGTCTACATGTATTCATTAAAAATGCTATAAAAAATCAAAAAAATCCCATTCATTAAATGGGATCTCTTGTATCCTGTCTCTGCAACATCCATCCTTTTGGATTAACCTTTTTGACCGTCTCTAAAGAATGACTAATTTTGTCAGCCAAGTCGCTTTCTCAACTTGTTGCCCATAGCAAGTTGGGAGTCCAGAGGCCTTACTGCAATTTGAACACTCAGGCCTTTTTAACCCAGACCTAATGACTCCTCTTTTGGTATTAGGCTTCTATGGGACTATGCCCTCAAATTTCCTAGAACCCCTTTTGTCCAGCTGAGAAGGCCTAGCAGGGAAGACAAATTTTTTGAGGGTTCTTCGAAAGGCTCTTATAGTCACACACTTGGTTTGATCTTAGAATCCTCGGGATTCGTTTTATGTTGAGAATATTTACTAACTAGGAGACTGGAGGTGAAAAACATCTTTTTTCCAAGTCCACAGTCTACAGGAACCCCCTATGTGTCATTCACATTATACTTGCACCGTAGTGAATTCTCTACCAGCTCATCTCGTTTCAGTTCTGCATCACTCACAGCTAAGAACAGTCAGCTGATGCTTTCGGTGTTCTGCCCAGATACCATTTTGACCAGTTTCAAAGCTCGCAGCGTACTCCTTCTAGCTTTGGAGGCTACAATGATCTGCTTCCAAGTCTTCTGTTCCATTTTGTCTGGGCTCATTCGTGGACCCTTGGTCGTGTATGGGACAAGTAATCTGATGATCTTGACTGGACTGTCTCACATCTTGGGCTTCATTTGCCTCTAGGCTGGTCTAGGATGGCCTCCGTTGGGACAACTTGGTTTTCCTCCACCTGAACTCATCCTCCATCAGGCAAGCTTTTCCATCTGACTGTGGCAAGTTTCCGAAAGAAAGCGGGGAATCACGTAAGACATCTCGAAGCTTATGCAGTCCTGTCATACAGGCATGCTGTCACTTTTCACCACATGCTTTTGGCCAATGTGAGACAAGAGGTCAGCCTGTTTTCAAGGGATGGGTGAAAGAATTCCATCTTTTGATGGGAGTCTCTCCAAGGCCACGTTACAAAATGCATGTATATTGCAGCAATCTTGCATTGAGTCAACCACAGAGGTTTATCCTTTGAAATATTGCATCTACTCCGTTCTTATTTTCTTTCCTTCTGAAACTCTAATAAATTTTTCCCATGTCCTATAACTTTTCCCTCTTTTGAATCTCTTTTTCTCTATGTAAAAGAGTCTATTTCTTTTTGATAGTCTTATTTCTTTTGATATATTTCAAGTTTGCGAGGTACATCTTCAGCTCTAATGTGCTATTCAAATTCTCCATGGACAATTTTAAGTTTGTTTATTTAAAACATTTAATTTTCAGATAAGCTTGGTGATTCTTGATAATTTTCTTCTCTGCGTGTCTCTTTTTTATAATATGCACAGTAATTTTATAATCTGTGTCTGATTATTCAAAATCTCAAACTTTCATGGCTTGCTTTCTTTTGTCTGTTTGCTGGCCCACACAGTGACTTGTTTCCTTGTGTGCCTGATGATTTTTCATTGTGAGATATTTATTTTCCACTAAAAGTGCTTTTCAGGATTTTTTGGAGTATCAGATGATGGTTCATTTATATTTGCTTTTTTCGGGTGACTGGGAAAATACAGGTTAGAATAATTATTTATTTAGTTATTTATTGCAGGCATAATTTGGGCTAATATCCACATGAGGACCTGCTTATGGCTGTAACTGTCAATGATATTTTTACCCTGTTAATTCTGCCCAAGGCAAAGGCAAATCTCCTCTCAGCTTCATAGGAATTAGAAAAATGGAGCATGTTTACTGCTGGATCACTTCAAACAAACAAAAAAATATCTTACTGGGTATATTTTACATATCATATATCCTACCCATTTCTGGGTACTTTGTTCACTTGTAATATGTTCTTGAGGTCCATTGAGGTTTTAGCACGTATCAGTAGTTGGCTACTTTATATTGTTGAGTAGTGTTCCATTATATGTATATGCCACATCTGGCTATCTACTAGTTGATAGGGATTTAGATTTTTCATTTTTGGCGATTATGATTAATGCAGCTAAGAACATTTGTGTGTAAGTCTTTGTATGGATATATGTTTTCATCACGTTTGAGTAAATACCCAAGAGCGGAATTGTTGGTTCTTGTGAAATTGTGTATAACTTTTTTTTTAATGTTTCTTTATTTATTTTGAGAGAGAGAGAGAGAGAGAGAGCGAGCACACATGTGGGGAAGGGGCAGAGAGAGAGAGAGAGAGAGAGAGAGAGAGAATCCCAAGCAGGCTCTGAGCTGTCAGCGTGGAGCCAGCTGTGGGGCTCAATCTCACCAAACGTGAGATAATGACCTGAACTGAAATCCAGAGTCAGATACTTAACCCACTGAGCCACCCAGTCTCTGTGGTCTTTTATTTGAGGAAGGAGTTAAATAAAAGACCCGCTTGTTGGTATATGAGGGAAAATACCAACAAATGCTGTTTAAAATATCTTTCTAAGAGCACCTGGGTGGCTCAGTCAGAAAGCATCTGACTTTGGCTCAGGTCATGATCTCATAGTTCGTAGGTTTGAGCCCCACATGGGGGTCTTAGCTGTCAGTGCAGACAGCTTTATCCTCGATCTCCCTTTCTCTCTGCCCCTTCCCTGCTCTCTCTCAAAACTAAATATATATATATATATTTATACATATATATATATACATACATATATTTATACATATATATATATGTTTTTAGGGTTTTTTTTTTTACATTTATTTTATTTTTGAGAAACAGAGGTGAGACAAAGCGTGAGCGGGGTTGGGGTTAGAGAGAGATGGAGACACAGAATCCGAAGCAGGCTCCAGGCTCTGAGCAAGCAGTCAGCCCAGAGCCCGATGCGGGGCTTGAACCCACAAACTGTGAGATCATGACCTAAGCCGAAGTCGGATGCTCAACCGACTGAGCCACCCCGGTGACCCAAAAATACATAAATATTTTAAAAAGATTGAAAACATCTTTCTAAATGAAATTCTACCTTTTATATAATCTGATAGTACTTTTCAATATCTTCAATGTAATATCCGTTAGTAAATCAGGCATAATTTTTGAAAACACTAAGAAAAATTACGTCCATAATAGAAATGTTATATTTTAAAAAATTAGCAAAGCACCTTGAATTATACTGAAAAAAGTTAACGCTCAAATCATGTAAAGGTAGTACTTTACGTTAGTACTTTTCTGAAAGGAATTCTCATGACAAGTATAGGAAGAATGTATTCATGACAACAGCTCTTTGTATAAACTCTTTGTTTAACATACATTTGTGAACTAACATGTATATTTTGTTAACGAGATACACAAGTTTACCTGCAGGGAAAGATCAACAACATATTTTGAACAGAAAAATATAAACATGGTTTCAGCTGCTTTTATTTAAAGGACAATAGGCTGTCTTACACTACAGTTGTTTTCATAATGTTTTTATTGTGGAGGTTTTTTTTTTTTTTTGTACCGACTTTCAAGTAAGAACTCAAACTTGGGGCCTCTGGGTGGCTCAGTCGAGCATCCAACTTTGGAATTTGGCTCAGGTCATGATCGCAGGGTCGTGGGATGGAGTCCTGCGTCATGCCCCACGCTGAGCATGGAGTCTATTTAAGATTCTTTCTCTTTCTTTCTCTGTCCCTCCAAGTCTCCGCTTGGGCTCTTTCTTTTGCTGAAAGGAAGGAAGGAAGGAAGGAAGGAAGGAAGGAAGGAAGGAAGGAAGGAAGGAAGAAAGGAGAGGAGAAAGCAAGAAGAAAGACAGCAAGAAGAAAGAAAGCATGATAGTTAAATGATAGATAAATAAATAAAGCATGATAAAAAAATATTTGGCAAAAAAGTCAGTAGGAAGGAAAGTAACTCCTTCCTTTTTCCATCTCAAATCCTCCTAGTTGTATAGACTCTTCTCTATAAAGCCAATCCAGCCACTTGAGTGAAAAGGGATTTCTTTCCACTGAAACTGCCAAACATGTGAATGGCATACAGAATACATGAGATGCTTTTTGTGTTTTTAATTTTAGCACATTAGTTTATATACAGATTCTTAAAGAGGTAGAATGAGGCATTGAAGATTACAGGCCATGGGGTTGGTCAGAGGCAAAGTTAGGTGCTTCTGGTGCCTGTGGTGTTGGGTACATTACTCAGGGGCTCTAAAGTCTTGGATAAGTCACTAAGACTCATTTACCACATCTATTAAATGGGGCGATAATACCCCCTAGAGTAGTTCTTTATCAATTAGATAAAGTATTTGGGAAATTCATCACACATGTATGCTGAATAACAGATACCATAGTAGTCTTGCCCTTGGAAGGAGTTTCTAAGCTTTAAGAGAAATGAGCAGTTTTAGCTTAAGGACTTTTCATATCAGAGTCAAGAAAGAGTAACAGGAAATATCAGCTGACAGGGATAGAAATTAGAATCGAATACACTGCACCTGAAATTACTTAGTTAAAGGACAAATGGGCTTTGTCCTCTCATTTTTTTTCCTGAAGATATTTTTCTATTAGCAAAGAGCAGAGTTTCCAATGATTGCCACTAGCTAGGAATGAAGATTAAAATCTGCATTCTCTCTCCGTGAAGAATGTATGTATACTCCTTGAAAATGGCTATTTCTTCTGTATTCTCCAAAGTGTCCATATCTAGCAAGCACCAAAGAAATAAGATTTTTGAAATGTAATCCAGCTACATGTTTTGAAAATGGTAATTAAAGATGTAGCACACCTAAAGAATAGCACAATGAGACCCAGTAATGCTAGAAGTTTGCATAATAAGTCTGTCTCTTGGAAAATGGAAGCTTTTGTTCCATTAAAAAGAAATTGCCCCAGCTGCTGACTTTTTGGCAGCGAGACTAAAATACTTCATTAGTGTGATTAGTGTCAGAGACACATGTGAAACTATAGTGCATATGACCATAATGAAACTAATATAATTCTGTTTTTCAAAAACTAATCATTATTATACATGTTTATAAAAATAATTACAGTAAATGACTACGCTGCACAGGAAAGAAAAGTAGACTTAAAATGAGTATCCAAAAACTTCTTGATTACTTCTAATATAATATTTCTCCCTGATGTCTAATAACCAGTCCTGTAATTATTAGTCTAAATTCACTGGGTGGCAACAATGAATAAGTTACAATCTCTGGCATTAAGTTCGGGGAATCCTTATGAAGTGGAGCTATATAGTCTGCTCATTTTTAAAATGGCATGCCAAATGCTTATTAATTATGACAATAATAACCAAAGTGATTAGTGAATTTTCTTTTCAGAAGCAAATTTAAAAGTAGGTCCCGAAGAATCATACTGTGAGGACATAATAACCTTTATTCAGCAGAGAGACATGGAAGGATCATTCCATTTATTTTAGAAAGAAAGCTACTAGACAAAGGAGGATCTGTGAATGAAGATAATTCTTTCGATGGGCAGGATCTTGTATGAGCGGAAATAATGGTGCCTTCTACTCTGCACATCTAGATATTTTTTAAAGCATTTTACCTGCTTCCATGGAATAGGAGTTTTGAAAAGCCATTCAAAGCTTAATGAAAGCCCCAGTGTAGGAACTGACCTTTTTCTATTCTCCGTTTTTCAGCGTAGATATTTCAGCATTCACCAAAACCCAACATTCAAGAAACATGAAAGAAACTGGCTTTCCACTGATGTTACGGAAACATGTAGGAGTGGTCTCAGGAAAAGCAGCCACACCTGGAAGGAAATGGCAATTAGCTTGTTTAACTCTGAAAGAAATTTATAATGTACATAGTGGAAATGTCACATATGCATATATATATACACACACACATGTGTATGCATATACATATGTATACATATGTACACATGTATATACATACATATGTACACATGTATATACACACATATATACACATGTATATACATACACATATACACATGTATATACACACATATATACACATGTATGTACACACATATATACACATGTATACACACATATATACACATGTATATATACACACGTGTGTGTATATATGTATGTGTATATATGTATGTATATATATGTGTGTACATATATGCATATGAATGGATGTAGACACACACAGATACACATATGTTCTATCTCATTGGTACAACAGAAATCCTTCTCACTTTGCAAATCAGACGGAGTTGGTCTGCTAAGCAGTGTAGGAATGTAGTGAGGACACTTCACTTTCTTTCTTGGAGGTCAGACCCCTAAAATATGTGCTTGTTCTGTCTTAAGAAACAAATATCAGCTAATAGGTTTGAGTCCCCGATAATTTCCTGGCTCCTAACTGCTGCCTGACAGTCTGCTGCTCTGCTTGACCTCTGAGTCCAGCCTGCTTTCTACCTTTACTAGATTATCTCTGCCTGTTGCATAAGCAGCCTTTGCCTTGTCCCTTCTTATTTATATATGGCCTGATTCCCTTGCCCGTTTGGTTTTCATTTCCTTAGCTTTTTGTTCCTGTGCATCTGAGCTCTGACATTTTTATTGTAACAGAAGACCAATTTTGTCTCTTAATGCCTTAAATACATTTGTCAGCAAATAGATTTGTTGAACAATCTAGATCCTGCTTACTAAAATGAAAACGCTATGAGATGAAAATATTCTGTAGAAATTAAACCATTTTTATATATTCAATATAAGAAAATACAATCATAACATATATAAGGATACTAGCTCCATGCATGAAAACTCTATATAGGAAGTACTTTGTATGGTTTATTTCCTTTCATCTTTCCAGAACCACGTCAGTTATTGTTGTCATTGTGGTGCAATTTACAGAGAACTAAAAATTCACACTAGGTATATAGCTAGTAAGTAATTAGGGAAGAATTCCAACTCGGATTTCTCTTCCGTGTCAAGCATATGCTACATAAAATTTAGGGAGCTAGAAAACAATTATTGTGATGTTTCAGTGAAGTCAAATGTTATCAGTAAAAGTGGGGCAGAAGATAAAAGCCTCCCATTTTCTGACCAAAAGTGGACTTTGTGAACATGGTTAGCAAACTCATTCTCTCTAGTTAACTAGACTGTTTTGTCCTTCCTAAGGATCAACCTGCGATCAATGGTCCATGAAATCCCCAAGAATTGAAGGAAGAAAAATCGTCCTTGACTTTTCCCTCTTCTGCATCATCTTCACTCTGTTGTGTCCATCCTCTTTGACCACTTGATAAACTTCAGTTCACCCTTCAAGGAAGTTCCTCTTAATCTCTTCTGTCTTTATGCCCAACTCCCAAGTATAAATATGGACAATTCCTCTACACTGTGTTCCCACTGCATTGAGTCCATATTTCTATCCTACTAACTGTATGTAATTTTTCCTTCTCCTATTATTTGCTAAACTTGAGATCAAACATTTTCTTTTTCATGTTTCTATCTCCAATGCCTGGGATATATCAGTAACCAGGCATAAATGAATAAATGAAAGCCTTGAAGAGGAACACCTGCCAATTACTTGTCAAACTAAATGAAAAATGAAAACCATTTAAATTGTATGATTTTTCCCTAAGTTGCAAACTTCAAGGCCTAAGTTTTCTCTTCTCTACTTGCAATTTCAGAGAGATTCCCAAGTAAAATTTCTAGTGCCAATACATATTTAACAATTTTATTGAGATATAATTTACATTGCATATGATTAATCCATTTAAAGTGTAGAATTCATTGTTTTTTTAAAAATATATTTACAGTTGTGCAACCATTAACACAATCTAATTTTAGAACATTTTCATCACCTTAAAAAAAAAATCTAACACTCTCTGTTACTCTCACCTTGCCCCTATTCCAGCCCTGGACAATTATTAGCACACCTTCTCTCTATACGGATTTGCCAATTCTGAGCATCTCCTATAAATGTAATCATACATGTGTGGTCCTCTGTGTCTGGCTTCTGTCCCTCAGCATAATGTTTTCAGGGTCCTTCCATGTTGTAGTTTGCATCAATAATTCATTCCTTTTGTTCCGTGGGTAATACTTCTATGGTCTAGGTATACTACTTTTGGTTTATCCATTATCAATTGATGGACCTTGGTGTTTTTACCACTTCTTGGCTGCTATGAATAATGCTACTTTAAACATTCATATGCACGTTTTTTGCGAACATGTGTTTATTTCTTGGGTACACACCTAAAAGTGGAATTGATGAATCCTACAGTAACTCTGTGTTTAACTCACTGCAGAAACCATTAAATTTGTTTTCTGTGGCAGCTGCACCATTTTATATTCTCACCAGCAATATATGGGGGTCCTAATTTCTCTACATTCTCCCTACCCTTTTTTGTATCTGACTTGCTAATTCTAGGCATAGTAGTTAAGTATAAAGTGGTATCCCCATAGGTTTTGGGTTTGTATTTTCCTAATGGCTAATGATGTTGTGGATCTTTTCATGTGCTTATTACATATTTTCATATCTTCATTGGAGAAATGTTATTCAGATCTTTTGCCCATTTTTAATGGGATTATTTGCCTTTTTATCATTGTGATGTAAACGTTCTTTATGCGTTCTGAGTACAAGTCATTTATCAGATACATAATCCGTAAATATTTTCTCTCATTTTGTGTTTTGCATTTTTGCTTTGCTGATGGTGTCCTTTGCAGCACGGAAGTGTCTAATTTTGAAGAAGTTCAATGTACCTGTTTTTGTTTTTGTTTTTTTCTGTTATCACTGGCGTTAGGGTGGTGTTTTTAAGAAGGCTTTGCCCAAAACAGAATCATGAAGATTTATTCCTAAGAGTAAGATTGTCTAATAAACTTTGATCCATTTGGAATCAATTTCTGTTTATAGTTTCTAGTGTCAACGTTATTCTTTCCCATGTGGGTACCCAATTCTTCCACCACCATTTGTTGACCAGAGCTGAATTTCCTTTCAGTTGAATTGTCTTGGCACACCAATATAATTTTAATAAACGCAGAATATAGTCATTAAAACCAACAGGGGCGCCTGGGTGGCGCAGTCGGTTAAGCGTCCGACTTCAGCCAGGTCACGATCTCGCGGTCCGTGAGTTCGAGCCCCGCGTCGGGCTCTGGGCTGATGGCTCAGAGCCTGGAGCCTGTTTCCGATTCTGTGTCTCCCTCTCTCTCTGCCCCTCCCCCGTTCATGCTCTGTCTCTCTCTGTTCCAAAAATAAATAAACGTTGAAAAAAAAAAAAAAAAAAAAAACAACAAACAAGTATTCTTGGCTTGAATGGTGACATTAGGCCCCTAATTCCTTTCTCTTTCCCGTTATTACCACTATGAAACTAGGACCTTCAAGACCATAATGTGAGTTGCTTTATTAATACTTTGTGAAATGAAGCTATAAAAAACCAAAAACTTTATTGGTCTTTTAAATTTTCTCTTTGGTCTTGAATCCAAAATGTAGGCAATCTCTCATTTAGCAGTTTGTCCAGTAGTCAATGTATAAGCACTTAAGTGCTTGACTCTTTAATGTTATCTCTATAATTTAGTTCCACTCTGTCCACATCAACTGAATATGTAACAAATATGACAAATGACTTCCAGATAGTCTGCTTTAACAGATGGGATTTATTTCTTGCAACTAGTTAATCCACAGTGACTTGATATAGTTCGTAAATTGTTCATGTGCTACCAATGCAACACGTCTATTTGCAAAAAGACTTACCCATGACTATGAGAAATATTATGGACTATGGTCCAGTGTATCCATTTGTTTTCTTCAGAATCTTTTGGCCACTGTATATATGACCCTTCTCCAAATAAATCCGTTTGCTGTTTTTTAAATTACCACTGGCCTGAATAAATATCTTTTTGGCATCACTGAAAATAGATATTAGAATACAAATTAAAAACTGTATTCCTTGAGGAATTGTAGTTCTTGGATCAATAGGTAAATGAAAGGATCACTAAAACACAAACCAATTAAAAGGTAATTCAACTGTTAGAAAAGTATAGCATAGGGAATATGGTCAATCATTATTGTCTGGTGACAGATGGTGACTACACTTACCATGGTGAGCAGTGAGTATTATATAGAATTGTCTAATTGGCCTGATGTACACTTGAAACTGATATATCATTGTATGTTAATTATATTTCAGTTTTAAAAATCTGTATTTCATCAAAGCAAAAAAATCAACTTGTAGAAGAAAACATAGGGCAAAATCCTCACGACACTGAATTTGGCAATGATTTCTTGGATATGACCCTGAAAGAGCGGACAAGAACAAAACATAGATAAACATTATCAAAATTAAACACTTTTATGCATCAAAGGACACTATCCAGAGTAGAGAGGCAGTCCACAGAAAGGGAATAAAATATTTGCAAGTCATAGATCTATTTAGATATTAATATTCAGGATATATAAAGAACTTCTATAACTCAACAACAGAAACAACAAAACAACAAGCAACCAAATTTCAAAATGGGCAAAGGATCTGAATAGACATTTCTCCGAAAAAGATAGAAATGACCAGTAAGCACATGAAAGATGTTCAATATTCCTAACAATTAGGGAAATTTAAATCAAAACCATAATGAGATACAAATTCATACCCTTTAGGTTGGCTGTTATCAAAACACCACCACCACCACCAAAAAAAGATGGTGGTAAGGATTCGGAGATGTTTGAACCCTGTGTGTTGCCAGTAGAAATGTAATGGCTCTGTGGAAAAAAGTAGGAAAGTTTCCCCCCGCCCAAAATTGAAAATAGAATTACCATATGATCTAGCAATTCCATTCCTGGGTATTCATCCCAAAGACTTGAAAACAGAGACTCCCCCAAATATTTGTACACCCATGTTTGCAGCAGTATTACTCACAATAGCCAAAAAGCAGAAGCAACAGTAAATGGATAAACAAAATGTGATATATACATAAAATGGAATATTATTCAGCATTGAAAAGGAATGGAATTCTGATACATGTTACAACATGTATGAACCTTGAAGATAATATGCTAGGTGAAATAAACCAGATACCAAAGGACAAATACTATATGATTCTACTTACATGAGCTATCTAAAGTACTTAAATGCATAGAAAGCAAAAGTACAATGGTGGTTTCCAGAGACTGGGAGGAGGAGGAATGGGGAGTTGTTCATGTGTACAGAGTTTACATTGGCAAAATAAAGTTCTGGACATCAATAGTAAAGATCTCCTTCCCTTTTCTCCTCCCACCCTACCTTCCTTCCCTCCTCTCTTTTTCTTCTTTTTAATTTCCTTCATATCTACTTACTTATCATCTATCCATTTACCTCTCTACCTATCTGTCATCTATTTATCGTATTTCTAATGTTGGACTACCTATTCTGGTACTTCTGATTTGGGGATTTTTGTCTCATTTATGATTACAGTTACTAAATATAATGTGGTTTATTCCTTTACTGTTGGCTGTGTAAGTTGCATCTTATATTATTGTAATAATGTGATGAATATGTTTATACACATATCTCTCAATATATTTAACCAATGCTCATTTAATATTTACTATGTATATGTTTTAAGTGCTTAACAATCAACTCATTTCAGACTCAAAATGATCCACGTTTTACAGTTGAAGAAACTGAGAAACAAAGATATTAAATAACTTGCGTAAGATCATATAGCAGTTAGATTTAAGCCCTGGCAATCCAGGGCTCCAGCATTCATGCTCTTAACCAGCACAGTAAGCTGCTTGTTATTTATTTGAATTAATTCCCAGAAGCTTAATTATTGAATTAAAGAATGTGGAAATTTTAAACTCTTCCTTGTACCTATTCAACTTACTTCCAGAGTGTTTGGATCGACTTACCATCTCACCTAGAGTATTTGGAGATGTCACTCTGCCTTGCCAACTATGGATTTTTTTTTTTTTTTTAATGATGGACCTAATGTTTTAAATCCAGGTCTTGAATTATTAGTTAATAGGGACATTTCTCACTTGCAGTTATTCTGTGAAATTTTCTGTGCCTATTATTCTATTCTTGCTAGTATAAAGACACTCTGATCTATTGAATATATTATTTTTTTTTACCTCAATAGGAACAATTTTATTACTCTAGCTACATATGGCTAAACTGCTTCATATAATACCTTTGTTAATTTACATGTAAATTTAAACACACACAAGGTATTAAACATGAAAAAGCAAGCCAAGCAGCTGCCCAGGGCCATCATCATTTCCGGTCTGCATAACTGAACACCCTCCCAATTGTTCCTTTTCCCTTTTATTTTGTTTCTCATCACCTGCGCTCTCTCCTAAAAAAGAATGAGATGCTAGAGTGAAATTTGAAGCATGCTTACATTTTTTCATGTTTTTCAGTGGTGGACAAAAAAATAGCCTAAAGTTCTTAGCAAAAGACAAATAACCTTTCATGACTTTTTTCCTCCTTTCTAGTTTTTTGTTTTGTTTTGTTTTGTTTTCATTATTTTTGAGAGAGAGAGAGAGAGAGAGCGAGCAAGCCAGCAAAGGAGGGGCAGAGAGAGAGGACGACACAGAGTTTGAAGCGGGCTCCAGGCTCTGAGCTGTCAGCACAGAGCCCAATGCAGGGCTCGAACACATGCACCTTGAGATCATGACCTGAGCCGAAGTCAGACGCTTAACCTACTGAGCCACCCAATGCCCCCTTTTTTCCTCCTTTCTAGATGCATCATTTCTCAGCTTCCTGTGCCATCCCCTAGATCTGCCTCTTCTGCCTCCCATATAAACAGCTACACTGAACCACAAACATTTCTGATGATGCCACACTGCCTCTTACTGCTCTGCTTCCCCTCATGGGCTCCAGTCGTCTCCTCCTTCCCTGTGCCCGACTGCTCGGGCCTGAAGAGTGAGCTTCTCCTCCTCGGAACCTTCCTCTCCTATGAACTCTGGCTCCCTGTCCCCACCCGCCCCACCCCCAACTCTTCACCGGGACAGAAATGAAGGCTCTTCCTTTGGAGCTTCCATTGGGCTCCCTATTGACTTCTATCGCAGAACTTTGTAGCATTTACTTTGTGTAGGGGAGCCTGCCAAGTGTACAAGAGCTGCACTAATCCCTGTATGCTTCTTGGTCCTGTAACCAATGTCACACCGACGAGAGCATGAGTAATGGACACTTTCTATCTCCAGTCCATCCAGCGAGGTTTGCCAGTTGTTAGCTTTGTGGCCCCTCCGAGCTTGTTTCCTAATCTGCTGAAAGAAGGTAAGTGTGACAGAAATTGATTCGTAGGCTGTTTTGACATTTAAACAGGATAATGTTTGTGGTGTCTTTTTAGAGTTATTTCATAAATGTTTAACAGTCATATTCTATAGGGGAGTCGAAGTTGGGGTTTTTTTTTTTGGGTTATGTCCTCCTTCTCTGAGATGAAAATACCATACCTCTTTGCCCCTTCAATATTATTTCCCTTTCTTACTGAATATGAAAAAAAAATTACACTTTCTCTTTCTCGTATTCAAACTGTGGGACCTTCATTTACCAAAGAGTTTGTATTATATAGGGGTATAAAAATAATTGTTCCTCAGCTGATGTTTGGACATTGTCACGTGAAGCGGAGAAGCTGATTTCAGTAATTCTGACTTGCTGTAAAAGAGTAACATACTATATTTTATTTTATTATTATTTTTTTTTTTCAACGTTTATTTATTTTTGGGACAGAGAGAGACAGAGCATGAACGGGGGAGGGGCAGAGAGAGAGGGAGACACAGAATCGGAAACAGGCTCCAGGCTCTGAGCCATCAGCCCAGAGCCCGACGCGGGGCTCGAACTCACGGGCCGCGAGATTGTGACCTGGCTGAAGTCGGACGCTTAACCGACTGCGCCACCCAGGCGCCCCTATTATTATTTTTTTAACATTTATTCATTTTTGAGAGACAAAGAGAGACAGGTCATGAGCGGGGTAGGGGCAGAGAGAGAGGGACACACAGAATCTGAAGCAGGCTCCAGGCTCCGAGCCGACAGCACAGAGCCGGACGTGCGGCTCGAACCCACGAACTGCGAGATCATGACCTGAGCCACCCAGGCGCGCCTAACATACTATATTTTAAAATTCTGACAATGAAATATCTGGTTTCCTTAAACCTCCCTTTGCCATATTCACTTTGGGCTCCTTACACATCGGTTTGCTGCCTAGAGGATTAATACCCATTGTTACTTGGAATTTCCACAAAATAGGCATAGAAGCCATCCTTCTTTATTTCGCTACCCTGTGAGTGAAAATGATTTCTAAATCTGATAAGATCTACTCCTCCTCAGAGACCCGTCCTTGGGGGGGCCCCGCACATTCTAGAGCACAGTGCTATCTAGTTCCCCTCGAACCTTCAGACTCTGGGTAAGTCCGCTCCATCTGAGTGGCGGTCAATTGGGCAAATAGAAAAAAAGTCCCTCCTTGGCGGTTCTGTTTGTGTGCATGCGCACCTAGCAAACACTAACAACGCTAACAACATTTTGGGGGCACTTGCGTGGCTTAGTCAGTTAAGCCTCCGACTTCGACTCAGGTCATGATCTCACAGTTCGTGAGTTCGAGCCCCGTGTCACGCTCTGTGCTGACCGCTCAGAGCCTGGAACCTGCTTTGGATTCTGTATGTCCCTCTCTGCCCCTCCCTTGCTCATTCTCTCTCTCGCTTTCTCTGTCTCAAAAATAAGCATTAAAGCCTTTAAAAAAATAAAAAAAAAATAAATAAAACACTAACAACATTTTCAAATGTTAATTGAGAAACACTGCCTTACCTCTGTATGACACAGGGTTGTATCACGCATTTAAGATTGACTTCTAAGGAACATAAAAATTAATATTTAAAGGGTAATTTTCTGGATAGACTTTGCCCTTTCTTTCCTCACATCAAATATGTACATGGGTGCAGCAACGATTTTATAAATTTAACAGTGAGACATATTCTGAGATCCAACTGTGGTCTTTGTTACATGATGTCACTTTGAACACTTTCCCCATTCCCAGTACTTCAGGGCTGTCCTTTTCAAAAGCAAACGTCCTATTCTTATTGTGAGTACATAATTTTTCATTGCTTCCTGGGAAAGCTATAAGCATTACTGAAGTTATTTTGAGTCCAAATAACTCTTAAAGACATCTTTCATCTGTCCCAGCCATTCACATTTTTCTATTTCAGAATTCCTTTAATATTAGCTCCATTCTGTTGGAATTCAGATGAACAAGGGCAAGGTTGCATGGGCAAAGGTGAGGAAAAGTTAAAAAGATTGACGTCTAAATTGCCTTCCTTTTCCTTTTCCGACTGCTGGGGAAAAGTCTCCTTTCTTTGAGTACAATGTTGCTATTATACATCATTTGCATTTTAGTCAGGGACTGAAATAACAGAGTGCAGAGATCCCAGAATAGTGTGAACCAGTTTTTTGCAATGCCTTGGAGTAATTTTCATAATACCCTGGAACACGACTTTATGGATACATTGGAGGTCTGGGATGACAGGAACCAGATAAAGATGCTTGCCTTTCAGGTTTGGCAACATTGACTGGTTTGCCTAAGGAAAGCCCTCAGAAGGCATCATCCTGATAATAACCATAACCAGATGCAGCGCCCAATGACAGGACACGGTACGTACTGGAGGGCTTGACTCTCGACTCTTCCTGTGCAGATGCACTGCGAACCTCAGCTCAGCAGAAAGGGAGACTCAGAGCGCAACAACGTGAAATGGTGGCTTCCTTCGACCACGCAGCCCTTAAGATAGTGTGACAGCCGCAAAGCAAGTTGTAGTTATTGCTGTCGGCGTCAGTCCAAGTCTCCAGGGCTAGCTTACGTCTGTTCTAACATTCTTTACGGGGGGTCAGCAGCTCCAGAAGCAGAGGGTTAATTGGCTGACCCTTGTTTTTCTATCATGATGGTGGAGATAAATGTCATGTCCTAAAAATGAGCACGGGGAACTCTCCTTCTCGAGATACCTCCTGTGGACCCGATCCCAATATATGCATTTGACAAATAAGCAGCCCTTGGAGGGAAAGATCACAACTAGTACAACTGAACCACCGTGAGTTTGCTGCTTAGTGAGTCAGAAGCTGCCCCAGGTTGAGCTGTATGTAGCCCAAAGAAAACTTTATTTGTCGCCAATGAGGAGATCATGGGGAATGGCTTCCAGAGCCATGACTTCCTGAGCTAGGATGGATGGGTTTCTTTTATTTAGGGTTAAGATGGTTATTTAGATAGGAAAGTCTTGGCATTGTATGGTGCATGGGTCTTAAGGAAACATGCCTATCCACACATTGTATATTATGTAAATGAGGCTCGCGCTCCTCCTTGGGTGGAGATTTTAGTATTATAATGAGGTAAAGGTAGTTGTTGGTCATTCTAGAGGTCACTCCATGGTCCACTGATGCAGGAGCAAGCCAGGCAGGGGTTAAAGTTGAGCCGGCCTGGGGGGTCTGGGCTGGCCGGAGGTCTTTTTTTTTTTTTTAATTTTTTTTTTTCAACGTTTATTTATTTTTGGGACAGCGAGAGACAGAGCATGAATGGGGGAGGGGCAGAGAGAGAGGGAGACACAGAATCGGAAACAGGCTCCAGGCTCTGAGCCATCAGCCCAGAGCCCGACGCGGGGCTCGAACTCACGGACCGCGAGATCGTGACCTGGCTGAAGTTGGACGCTTAACCGACTGCGCCACCCAGGCGCCCCTGGCCGGAGGTCTTGTCAGGGCGGTTGCTATTGCTAGAAGGGCAGTTTCGCTTCCCGTTTGCCTGAGTTAAGAGAGAAGCTGGAAAGAGGTGTTGAAGGAAAAATGTGGGACAAAGGTTGGTGAGTATAAGCAGATGGGCCGTAAAGGTCAGGTTTTGGGCTCCAGCTGGTAACACTAGTCTTTTGGATCATCCAGTTTTGTGGGTGACATCAAGGGCAGATGAATATTTTGGCCAAGTCTACGTGATTTACTCTTAGCAGAACCTGGGTCACTTGACTCCATAAGTGAGAAAAAAAAACCCGTTTTACACCATGCATTGCGTATGCTTTAACGTGATTTTGGATGACATGGGCAAGATGGGACTTCTTAGTCACCTGGTGCTGTTGTAACAAAATAACATAGGCTGGGTGGCTAAAACAAAGGAAAAGTAGTTCTTACAGCTCTGGAGACGGAAGTTCGAGCTCACGATGCCGGTAGCGTGAGGTTCTTACCTTAGGTTGCAGATGGTGCCATCTTGCTATGTCCTCACTTGGCCTTTTCTCTGTGCAAGAAGGAGAGTGAAAGCCATGCTGTTTTGGTGTCTCTTCTTACGTGGCACTGATCCCATCATGAGTGCTCCACTGCCATGACCTCATTTAAGCCAAATTATCTCCCAAAGACCCTTACTCAGAATATCCTCCATGGGAGGTTAGAGTTTCAACATGTGAAATTTGGGCGGGAATAATTCAGTCCATAACAGGGAGGGAGGAACGGTTTTGGAAAATGGGCCTCTTTAGAAATGGACAGACTTGAGAAGGAGGCTCTTTGGACTATTACAAAGGGGAGTGAGTTTGCTAGTTGGGTCAGGGGCTGCCAAAAGGGTGGAAAAGTAGGGGCGCTTGGGTGGCTCAGCCAGTTAAGCGTCTGACTTTTGGTTTCCACTCAGGGCACGATCTCACAATTTCTTGAGTTTGCAGCCCACATCAGGCTTGTGCATTGACCGAGCGGAGCCTGCTTAGGATTCTCTGTTTCTCTCTCTCTCTGCCCCTCTCCCATTCATGCTCTTTCTGCCTCTTTAAAAAAAAAAAAGGGGGGGGGTGGAAAGTAGCCAAAGCAGCGTGACGTATGTAGGCAAAATTCACCATTTGATTTTAGACCTACTAGAAACCACTGTTTCTCCTAACGTGGAACATCATGTCGTACGAACTGCTGTTGTCTGTTTATGCTGACGCCTGCCTGTGGTCGCAACTTTTCAGTGGCATATGCACGGCAATTTCTTTCTCCACCCTGCTCTGTCTCCCAATGTTGGTTATGTTTGATTAAAATAACTACTTTCTCCCTTCAACTGTAATGACAGTGCCTCCATCTTATTTTGGTCACCTTTTTCTCCACTCAGCGCATACATAGAATGCTTTCCTCTCGGAGCTGTGCAGAATTCTCCCTGGAGGACAGCGACCGGTACTCTGTGCTTTGGGAGGAGTTGTACCAGCCAGAAAGGAACTCAGTGAGGCAGCGGGTGGCTACAGTGCAATTAGCAGCAGCTAGGAGTTCCCCTTGGGCTCTCCTCTGCCCTTTAATCCTCTTAGAGCTCCTGCCAGCAGCTTTTTGGGGCTATATCTTTGTTCTCGTTCTGTTCTAGTTCTTTTCATATACCCTGCAGTAGATGTCAGCACACTCTTGTTCCTATTGTTTGAAGTTGCCCAAAGCCTTCATCTCTGGACTTGAGATGGTGTTTGGGAGAAATAGAATGACATCAAACGTCATGGTTGTGAGACATATACATCAGGAACTTTGTAAGATCGTGTTCTCCCCGAGTGTACTTGTAGTGCTTGGTGGAAAATATCACTGGTAAGCACGCTCGAAACTTGTGTGCCTTCCTGGGTATCTGTAGCTTTTATGTTATTTATAATTCAGGTAAATTAGGTACTGGTTTCTTCTGTTGGTGGATAATAATTAAGAAAAAAAATGTCATTGGTTTTAAGTTGTCTTGACTCTAATTCCATGTACTTTATTATAAACACTGGCTTACCAATTTGTTCTTTTTATGTCACCACGTTCTGTTCAGTGACTCACCATGAAATCCCCTCAAAATGATCCAATTTTGGTTTCATTTATGTTTCCCTTTTTAGGCAAATAACCACCTAGGCCATTGCAAGTCTCTACTAATTACACTCAAGAGCATCTGTTCTTTAGTCAGTCAAGGCTTTCCCCAGTTTGGCCACCGATCACCCTTCCTTTCAGGCTGCTTCTCCCGCATGGAAAAAGGCAGCTCGTGCAAAGCATCATCCCTGTCCCAACAATTAAGGATGGCCTGCAACTGACCTCTTACTTATGGGGTCCAAATACATTGTTAAAATGAGAATAAACCCTCAACTGGCAAAGAACTACGATAGAGCTTTGCTTAGGAAACCAAATAGGATTCTGCCTGAAAAATCGATAGAAACTTTGCCGAATAATGGACAAAGAAGATAATTTTATTAATTTAAAAAAAAAATTTTTTTAACATTTATTTATTTTTGAGACAGAGAGAGACAGAGCATGAACGGGGGAGGGGCAGAGAGAGAGGGAGACACAGAATCGGAAGCAGGCTCCAGGCTCCGAGCCATCAGCCCAGAGCCCGACGTGGGGCTCGAACTCACGGACCGCGAGATCGTGACCTGAGCCGAAGTCGGACGCTTAACCGACTGAGCCACCCAGGCGCCCCAAAGAAGATAATTTTAAAGCAATTTAAAAGAGTGCTGTAATGCCTTCTAGGGAGAGGTCAGCATTCATTCATTCAATCATTACTTACTAAGTGCCCACTTTAGGCAAGACATTGTGCCAGGCATTGTGCTCCCTGCTGGGAATAAAGCTGCGAACGAATTCCCCGAAGAGCAGGGAATGCTTATCACCGTCAAATGTTTGTGGCCTGCTTTCAGTCCTAACCAGGGCGTTTGTGTTTCAGTGGACGCCAGAGAACCCAAAGGGGAAGTAGCGAAGCGTGGAAACACATAGGCTGCTTGACTTGAAGCTCTGGCACTCACTAGAGGCCAAGTTTCGGGCCTCCTTTTTCTCATCTCCAAGATAAGGATATGAATTGTGCATACCTTATGTAGTTGTGCCATAATGAACTCAGTTAGCACAGGTAAGCATTGGAAATAGTGCCTGGCATAGTGCAAGCATTCAATAAACAGGTAAAATCTCATCTGGGAATATGCTGTGAGGAAAAGGATTCCAAAGCCATACGTGAGATCAACAGCAAAAAGTTTTTTATGCCTGTCGAGCAACACTTGCAATGAGCATGAGAACGCTTAGATCTTGCCTGCTCTTTGCCTTCCTTTGCGGCTAAAGAAGTTACAACACAGAAAGGGTAAGACATAGAACTAAGGGCAGACACCTAGTTAGGAACAAAGTTAGCATTGCAACTCATGCCTCTATGCTAATTTTCTTAGCCCTGCAAATCATTTATCATGTGTAAAGAAATGCTTTGTTTTCTTTCCTTTTGTTTTGTGTTTCTTAAAGTTTTTATTTTAATTCCATTGAGTGCACATTACAGTGTTATATTTGTTTCAGGTGTGCAATATAGTGATTCAACAGTTCCATACATCACCCGGTGCTCATCACAGCAGATGCAGTCCCTAATCCCCATCACCTATATCACCCCCTCCACTCTGGCAACCATCAGTCCTCAATAATTACGAGTCTGTTTCTTGCTTTGGCTCTCAACATCTCTCTCCTATTTTTTTCCCTTTGCTTGTATGTTTCGTTTCTTAAATCCCACATATGAGGGAAATCATGTGGTGTTTGTCTTTCTCTGACTTACTTCACTCGGCATTATACTCTCTAGCTCTATCCATGTCGTGGCAAACAGCAAGAAGAATATTAGCCCACAAAACAAGCCTCAACAAATTCAAGAAGATTGAAAAGCAATGATTTTCGGGGCGCCTGGGTGGCGCAGTCGGTTAAGTGTCCGACTTCAGCCAGGTCACGATCTCGCGGTCCGTGAGTTCGAGCCCCGCGTCGGGCTCTGGGCTGATGGCTCAGAGCCTGGAGCCTGTTTCCGATTCTGTGTCTCCCTCTCTCTCTGCCCCTCCCCCATTCATGCTCTGTCTCTCTCTGTCCCAAAAATAAATAAACGTTGAAAAAAAAAATTTAAAAAATAAAAAAGAAAAGCAATGATTTTCAAACAAAGATATGTGAGCAGTTTTCAAATGGAGAGAAGATCTTACCAAATGTCTATATGGCAGCAATATCCAGAAGCGATAAGTAGAAAATAATTTACTTAATTTTCTGTATTTATTATTTTAGAGAGGAATTCGATGAGTTAATTGTTGAGTTGGTTCCTTACAAACTCTATTTATATTCTCTTTTGCTTACTAGTGACTTTTAAACATAACTGGCTAAAGTCAACTTAAGGTCATTTTCATCCGCTTTTCCATAGCACCATAAAATGTTTCTCAAATTATATGCGTAAGAATTTCTGTAGTCATGACAATGTGCACAAACTGGTTGGTTCTAATAGACAAATTTATGTAGGTTGGCATCCTTGAAATTATGCACCTTTTTTTTTGGCAAATTACAGCGTATTTAGTAACAGATCTAGGTAGGAAATTAAATTAACCCATTAAACCTAGTCATTGAAACTTTACTCCTAGTTTCTCCTTTCTTTGTAGCTGGGGAAATTAAGACACAGAAAAGTAAATTTTCTGTGAAATGAACCGTGAAAAGCAGAAATAAAACCACGAGAAGTGCCTTCCCATCCAGTGTGCTAACTATGCACCCTCTTACAAGTTGCCCTACATTGTACTCTTGGCAGAAAACCGGAAATTTATGGGTGAACATTCCTAAGACAGGAGTATTATGTCCCTTTGTTTTAGAGACAAAGAAAAACAGCGTAACATAGTGCCATCAATGTGTGGTGCTCAAACATTTTTAGCTTGTGGTGTGACAATGGAGCTGTTGTAATGTCAGGTACAAAGTGAGTGCCAATAAATTGTTATTAAAGCCAGGTGACTAAGGAGCGCTGGTGGGTTAAAGGATGAACAAACATACAAACGTTTTTACTTTATGAAGAAGCAGTGAACAACAAAGCACCTGGTTCTAACATCCATATTAGCTCATTTAGGGGATAGATATTGGTGAACACACGCCCATGCACACACAAATAGAAGTGTGCTGCACTGTAGCAGAAATTCTCTATAAAATCTTATTAAACAATAAATAATGTGGGGACTTCACACTTAGAACAACAGGAACAGAACCCCTCAAAGTCCTGCGTGCCTAGCGGGATTGTTTCTTCATTTTTCTTTTCTGCAGGCATTTTCTCTCCAAACATTCTCCACCCCCCCACCCCCACCCCCCACCCCCAGTTTATGCGTGAGGCGTTACCTTTGCCTTCCGTTTGTGAGTTTGGAAGAGAGGCTCATTACGGGTGTGCACCCCCCCTATGGTGGAAATGAGGCCTGGCATGTGACACCAGCTGAGCCAATCAGATTCTCTCTCCTAGGATCCTGGATCTGTAGCCGCAACTGTGTCAGCAGTGACTTGTCCTGTCTGCTGACTTTGAAACCTCTCTCTGCTTTCTGTTTTTTCTCCTTTTGTCCATTTCCAAGCCAAATCTCTGCCAGCTTCTTTCATTTTATTAATATCTTTATTGGAGTATAGTAAGCATACAATTTAGTACACACTTTAGACATTTGACAAGTTTTGACACGTTCTCTGCCACTTTTGGTTGGTTTGCATCTTATGAAATGTTGCATTCATAGAATCAATGAATTTTTTTTTATTGTCCTCTTTGGCTCAGCACAAGTATTTTGAGATTCATCTATTGTTGTAACACACATCAATAGTTTATTCATTTTTACTGCTGAGTAGCATGCCATTGTATAGATACACAATGATTTGTTTATTCACCCGTTGGTGGAAATGTAGATTATTTTCAGTTTTGATAGATGGATGTTTAAAAAAATAAATTCCAAAATGATTTTCCCAGTTTATATTCCTGTCGGAAATACGTGAGAGTTCTAGGCTCTCCACATGTTAACTAACACTTGGTATGGTCAATCTTCGCTAATTTTAGGTAATCTAAATGTGTAGTGTTACCTTGTTATGGTTTTAATTTGAATTTCCCTCATGACTAATGATAACGGATTGTCTTTCATGTGCTTACTTTCATTCTATACATTGTCCTCCAGGAAGTGCCTGTTCAAATCATTTACCTATTTATTTATTGAGTTGTGTTCTTCTCTAATTAAGTTCTGAGGGTTCTGTAGCCTTGTTGATAGTTCATTTTTAACCCAGTTAAAAACTGTGTTGAACATTTGACCTGCAGAGCTGCAAGACAACGTTTGTGTTGTTTATGCCTCTAAAAAAAATAGTTCTGAGAGTTCTGTATATATTTTGGATACAAGTATTTTTTAAATCAGGTATATAATTGGGAAGTATTTTACTTTTGATAAACCCCAGTTTAGCAAATATTCTCATAATGACTTGTGGTTTTGGTGTCACATTTAAAAACTCTGTGCCTCCGGGCGCCTGGGTGGCTCAGTCGGTTAAGCGGCCGACTTCGGCTCAGGTCATGATCTCGAGGTCCATGAGTTCGAGCCCCGCGTCGGGCTCTGTGCTGACAGCTCAGAGCCTGGAGCCTGATTCAGATTCTGTGTCTCCCTCTCTATGACCCTCCCCTGTTCATGCTCTGTCTCTCCCTGTCTCAAAAATGAATGAAATGTTAAAAAAAAAAAAAACTCTGTGCCTAACCCAACGTTTTGTCCTGTAATTTCTTTATAAGTTATGTCTTTTAGGTTTTCTGTTTGGATCTATGATCTATTTTGGAGTTAATTTGTATCTATTTTTAATTTTTGTTTCATGTATTTATAAACTATTATTAGGTATATAACCATGGAGGGTTGTTATATAGTTTTGATTAATTAACCCCTCTATCGTTATGAAATAGCTTGCTTTATTCTTTGTAATACATTTTGCCTGAAATCTACTTTGTCTGATATTAATATTGCTAATTCAACTCTCTTTTAACTAGTTTTGGCATGTCATATCTTCTTTCATCCTTTTACTTTAAACTTTTATGTGTCTTTATATTGTCTTATTTGTTTTCTCCAGACCTACAATATCTTCTTTTAATTGGTATATGTAGGCCATTTATATTTAATGTAATTATTGCTATGATTAGGATAAATCCATTTTACATTTAATGTGAGTATTGATACAATTATGGATTAAATCCATCATCTTGTTCCTTTGTGTTTTTTTTAAATGCTTATTTATTTTTGAGAGAAAGAGAGAGAGCAGGAGAGGGGCAGAGAGAGAGGGAGTCAGAGTATCCAAAGTGAGCTCTGTGCTGACAGCAGAAAACCTGATGTGGGGCTCAAACTCCTGAACTGTGAGATCATGACCTGAGCCAAGGTGGGATGCTTAACCAACTAAGCCATCCAGGCGCCCCACTACTTTGTTTTATCTAACATGTTCAGTTATCTTTTCTATCTAGAAGTTCAATTTGAGTCTTTTAAAAAAATGCCTTTCATGTTTTAACAGTTTGTGTGGGTATTCATTTTTATATTTATTTATTCCTATAAATATTTATATTTATTTACTTACTCCTCTCGAGCTTCATTCTATGAGGTATTAAGTTATTTGGAAAGACTGATCCTTTTGAGCAGATGTTGGCCAACTTTTTCTGTAAAGAGCCAAATAGTATATATTTTAGGCTTTGTGAGCTATACATGATCTTTGTTGAATATTATTTATATATTTTTTATATAATGTTGAATAGTATAAAAAATAAATTTAAAAAATTAAAAAAATCTTAGCTTACAGACCATGCAAAAATAGGCTACAAACGGGATTTGGTCCACAGGCCATAGCTCACTGACAACTGCTTTTGAATCTTACTTTTGTGAGTTTTCAGGCAGGACCAGAGCAGAATCCAGGCTAGGGCTTATTATTCTCCACTACAGAGGCAAAATCCTTGTGTGGATTCTACTAATGGGTTAAATCAGTCAGAAGAGGTACTGTTCCTGGCTCAGTACTATTATCTCTAATCCCTTCTGATGGATCTTTCCAGCCTTGGAAAGTCTCCTTATATGCAGGCCATGATCATTACCCACTCGGATACTCAGGAGGACCCTCTGCAGTTATCTGATATCTGAGATTCTGTCTCTGGGCATCTCTCTCTTCTCTGCCATTTTGTCCTATGAACTCTAGCTGCCTTGTTGTAGAGTCTGACTTATGGAGTCCTCCTCGATGGATTGCTTTACGCTAGAGTCTTCCTGGGTTCCCCCTTACTTGTACTGTTGCCTGGCAACTCTCTCTAGTCTGTAAGCTGGAACAATCATAGGACTCACCTCATTTGTTTCCTGTCTTTCAGGGATCACTGTTCATTTTCTCAAGTCAAGAGTCTTAAAAGCCATGATTTCCTATGTTTTTATTGATATGTGAGAATTTCTAGTGGGAGAGTAAATCTTGTCCCTGTTACTCTTCCATCTTGGTTGGAAGCAGAAGTCCCTCCAATTTCCTTTTGATTCTGCTATTCCTCTGCCAGTTCTGCAAGGCTAACTGATTTTTCCAATAAGTTTCCTTATCCCAAGTTGAACAGTGATTTCTATAGCTTGCAAATAAGATCTAAGCAGATAAACTATATCAACAGTGTGTGATTAAGATAATTCCGTCATACTCTATGGGGAAAAGAAAAGCAATGTGTTGGTCTCCTGCTGCTCTGAAGAAATTGAGGGTTTGGCTTAGGTTTGGGATTTTGTTTTATTTTTCTTCCTTTCCTTCTCCTTCTTCTCCTTCTCCTCCTCCTCCTTGTGAGAATATAACAGTGGTTCTTTAAAGGTCATCACGTAAAGTCCTTATATATAAAGCATTTAAGAGTTACACAAATTTTAAGTGCATGCAAATTTAAGTGTATGAAAACACAGAACTGTCTGTAAACATGGTCCAGAGATCCCATCTTTTTAATCCATTAGTGATTTGTTGATTCCCCTTGTGATGACTTTAGAAGTTCACAGACGTTCAAGGGCTAGAGAAGCCTGAAGAACATGATTTCTGCACCGTCAGGAGCCAGGGTCATTTAAGGAACCAGCCTCGGAGCTATATAACAGACGACTCTTTTTTTTAAGAGATAAAACTTGGAATCTCTTTTTTTTCCCCATTGTGTTCACATATTCAGAAGCAAACCAGTGAAACAAAGTCAATGCTTTCAGTTAGGATTGAGAAAGGGGAAGAGAAATTACAATAGTAAGTTAAATCCTTCCATTGTTGAAGCATGTGGCAGTAGATGAAAATAACTGTCTGGAGCTAGAGACATTTAAAGAAGGTCAAGTTCATAACTGTGCCTACAAGAAGGCATGGCAACTTTGATTTTTGATGAAAGGTAGAATAAAATAAATAATGAGAGATCGGAAGCCTATATTTGAAAGAATTCTCTAGCATGTGGGTAACTAGTGGCACCAATTCCTCTGACAGCCGTACCAGGCTGTTCCCAAATGCCATGCTAACCCTTGGTGCTCTGGTTCACTGTCCCGAGCATGCTGTTGAGCAGCCTATTGTTTTGACGGCCACCAAGCCACCAAGCTCTTAGAACATTGGTTCAATGTTGCAGAAAATGAAGGACCTACTGGTGCAACTCACTCCCCACCAACAGTATTCTGCGATTTCCAGAAAGCTTTGGTATGCTTGGAGCTCCTGATTGAGTAGCTGCTGGTTTTGCATCACTTCTACTGCATGAATGGGGGTCTAGAAGGGAGGTGCTTTGACTGCCCAGACCCTATCTCTTAACCCTGTGGCCATCTGCATCATAGCCTTTTGTTTCGGGGCTTCCTGCTGCTATTAGACAGTGTCCAGCCAAAATTATAAGGGTGCCTCTACCCACTAGAAAAACGCCCAGTGCAGTTAAGGGGGTTTAGGAGAGGAGAGCTGTGCATCTTTGCACAGGAGCAGCTGTCAAACCAAGGGCCCAGTGAGACTCAATGTCCCTGATATCCCCAGATTCTTAAAATCAACGTAGACAGCATTTAACTGCCTACCTGACCAGATTTTCCTCCTTTCTTTTCAAATATCACTCCCCCTATTGAGATGTATGTGATAGCTGTATACATTATCAGCCATCACCTCGTGTAGCAATAAAAACATCTCTTGTTCTTCAAATACTAAACAAAAATTAAAGATTTGATCAGCAAAAGAAATTAATATTCCTGTAGTTCCACCATTCAAAGGAAATTATTTTGAACAACTCTTTGTCTATTTTATGGCTTTTCCATATATAGTGTGTGTGCCTATATAATCTGTGTATATCGTGCACGTGCATAAACATTTTCTTTACAAATATAATTAACATAATTTTTTTCCAATTTTTGTGGTAAAATACACATAACATAAAATGACTGTCTTAACCATTTTAAGTATATGGTTCAGTGGGATTAATGACATTTAAATGTATGCAACGATCTCCATCATCCATCTTCCTAATTCTTTTCATCTTATAAATCTGAAACCCATTAAAATATTAACTGCCCATTCTCCCCTCCTCCTGTCCCTAGCAACCATCATTCTACCCTCTGATTCTATTCTCTGTCTCTATGATTTTAAGTACTCTAAACACCTCATGTAAGTGGAATCCTACAATATTTGCTTTCAGGGATTGTGTGTGTGTGTGTGTGTCAATGCGTGTGACTGGCTTATTTCATTTAGCATAACATACTCAAAGTTCATCCACATTGTAGCATATATCAAAAGTCCTTTCCTTTTTAAGACTGAATAATATGCCATTGTAGTATTTATTACATCTTGCTTATCCATTCATACATTCAAGGGCTCTTGACTTGCTTCCCTATTTTAGCTATCGTAAATAATGCTACTATAAACAAACACTGGTATATAAATACCTCTCTCTTGGGGCGCCTGGGTGGCTCAGTTGGTTAAGCTCCGACTTCGGCTCAGGTCATGATCTCACAGCTTGTGAGTTCGGCCCTGCGTCGGGCTCTGTGCTGACAGCTCAGAGCCTGGAGCCTGTTTCAGATTCTGTGTCTCCCTCTCTCTCTCTGACCCTCCCCCGTTCATGCTCTGTCTCTCTCTGTCTCAAAAGTAAATAAACATTGAAAAAAAAAATTAAAAATAAATAAATAAATAAATAAATAAATAAATAAACAAATAAATAAATAAATACCTCTCTCTTGGAGACCCTGCGTTCATCTTTTTTTGAAGATGTACCTAAGTAGAACTGCCTGAGGATGTGGTAGTTCTATTTTTAACTTTCTGAGAAATAACATATTATTTTTGACAGCAAATCGCGACATTTTATGTTCCTACCAGTAGTGCACAGGGTTCCAGTTTCTCCACATCTTCACCAACACATGCTATTTTGTTTGTTTGTTTTCATAGTAGCCGTCCTAATGGATGTAAATTGGTGTGATACAGTTTTGGTTCATTTCCCTACTGATTAATAATGCTGAGAATATTTTCATATGTTTATTGAACATTTGTATATCTCCTTTGGAGAAATGGCTATTCAAGTCCTAAGCCCATTTTGAATCAGGTTGTTTGGCTATATGTTGTTGAGTTTAGATGTTCTCTCTATATTCTAGGTATTAATCTCTCATCAGATACAGGCCTATCTAGGAGATGTTTCAGTTCTAGACCATGGCAATAAAGTGAATATGCAAAAACGCAAGTGAAAGGGATTTTTGGTTTCCTAGCATATATAAAGGTTATGTTTGCCCTATGTGGAGCATAGGCTTTATTAACGGTGCACTAGCATTACGTCTTGAAAAATAATATACATACTTGAATTTTAAAAATACTTTATTACCAAAAAATCCAAACCATCATTTGAGCTCTCAGAAAGTCATAATCTTTTTGCTGGTGGAGGGTCTTGCCTCGGTGTTGATGGCTGCTGACTGATCAGGGTGGTGGTCGCTGAAGGTTGGGGTGGCTAAGACAACAATAAATTTTGCCACATTAATGGACTCTTCCTTTCATGAACAGTTTCTCTGTTGCACATAATGCTGTTTAATACCATTGTGCCTACGGTAGAATTTCGTTTAATCCCCTCAGACCCTGCTACTGCTTTGTTGGCTACGTTTATGGACTATTCTAAATTTTTTGTCTTCATTTCAACAATCTTCACCGAATATTCACCAAACGTAGACTCCATCCCAAAAAGACACTTTCTTTCGTCATCCATTCAAGTTTTATTATGAGATTGAAGCACATGCAGACTCCACTTCTAGTTCTAGTTCTCTTGCTATTTCCACCACATCTGTAGTTAGTTCCTCCGCTGAAGCTTTGAACCCTCAAAGTCTTCCATGAGGGTTAAAATAACTTCTTCCAAACTCCTGTTAATGTGAATGTTTCATCTCCTACGAATCACGAATGTTATTCTCTTTTTTAAAAAGTTTATTGATTGATTTTGAGAGAGAAAGTGCAAGTAGGGGAGGGGGAGAAGAGAGGGAAAGAGAAAATCCCAAGCAGGCTCCACACTCAGTGCGGAGCCTGATGCAGGGGATCAATCCCACAACCATGAGCTGAGCTGATATCAAGAGTTGGACACTTAACTGAGCTACCCAGAAGCCCCAATTCATGAATGTTTTTTTTCAATATATGAAGTTTATTGTCAAATTGGTTTCCATACAACACCCAGTGCTCATCCCAACAGGTGCCCTCCTCAATGCCCATCACCCACCCTCCTCTCCCTCCCACCCCCCATCAACCCTCAGTTTGTTCTCAGTTTTTAAGAGTCTCTTATGCTTTGGTTCTCTCCCACTCTAACCTCCTTTTTTTTTTTCCTTCCCCTCCCCCATGGGTTTCTGTTAAGTTTCTCAGGATCCACCTAAGAGTGAAAACATATGGTATCATGAATGTTTTTTGATGGCATTTAGAATGGTGAATTCTTTCCTAAGGTTTCCTTTCTTTCTTTTCTTTCATTTATTTCTTTCCTTTTCCTTTCTTTCATCCCTTCCTTCCCTCCCTTTCCTTTCCTTTCTTTTCTTTTTTTTATTTCATTAATTAACATACAGGCTGAAGGTTTTCAATTGACTTTGCCCAAATGCATCAGAAGACTCGCCAAAAGTTACCAATGGCAGCTATAGCATAATGAATTGTATTTCTAAAACAATAAAACTTGAATGTTGACATTAATTCTCGAGGCATGGGCTGCAGAATGGATGTTGTGTTAGGAGGCATGAAAACCAATTTCATCTCATTGTACATTTGCATCAGAGCTCTTGGGTGACCGGGTACATCGCTAATGGGCAGTAATATTTTGCAATGATTTTTTTTTCTGAGCAGATCTCAACAATTGGCTTAAAATATTCAATAATCCACATTGTAAACAGATGGGGTGTCATCTAGGCTTTGCTGTTCCACTGACAGACCACAGGCAGAGTAGATTTAGCATAATTTTTAAGTGCCTTAGGATTTTAGGAATGGGAAATGAGTGCTGGCTTTAACTTAAAGTCACCAGCTGCAGTAGCCCCTAACCAAGAAAACCAGCCTGTCCTTTGAGGCTTTGATGTTTTCTAGCTATAAAAGTTCTATATGGCATCTTTTTCCAATATAAGGCTGTTTTGTCTACACTGAAGACCTGCCGTTTAGCGTAGCTACCCTCATGAATCATCCCGGCTACATTTTCTGGATGACTTGCTGCAGCTTCTACGTCAGCACTTGGTGCTTCCCCTTGAAGTTTTATGTTCTGTAAATGCATTGTTTCCTTCAACCTTATGAACCAACCTCTACTGGTTTCAAGGTTTTCTTCTGCAGCTTTCTTACGTCTCTCAGCCTTCATAGAATTGAAGAGAGTTACAGTTAGACGTTGACCTAAAGGAATGTTGTAGTTGGTTTGATCTTCTATCCAGACGACTAAAACTTTTTCCATCTCGGCAACAAGGCTGTTTCTCTTATGATTTGCCTACTCCCTGGAATAGCCCTTTTAATTTCCTTCAAGGACTCTTGCTTTCCATTCACAACATGGCCAACTGTTGGGTGCAAGGGGCCTTGCTTTTGGTCTGTCTCGCTAAGCTTAATCACTTCTAGCTTTCAATTTAAAGTGAAAGATGGGCACTAAGCTTAATCACTTCTAGCTTTCAAATTAAAGTGAAAGATAGGCAACTCTTTCTTTCACATACACACTTACGGACCATCATAGAGTTATCAATTGGTCTAATTTCAACATTGTTGTGTCGCGGGGATGGGAGGCCTGAGGAACGGGAGAGAAACTGGGGAATGGCCAGTTGGTCAGTGAAGCAGACAGAATGCTCACGACATTTATCTGTTGACTTTATCATCTTATATGAGTGTCGCTGGTGCTACCCCAAAATAATTACAATAGTAATATCCAAGAACACAGATCACTGTAACAAATGTAATAATATTGGAAAAGTTTATAATACTGTGAAAATTAACAAAATGGGATACAAAGACACAAATGAGCAAATGCTGCTGGAAAAATGGCCTGTCATGCAGGGTTGCCACAGACCTTCACTTTGTAAAACAGTATCTGTGAAGCACAATAAAGCAAAGCACAGTAAAATGAGATATTCCCATATATCATTTGCAAATATTTTCTCCCATTCTGTGGGTGCCAGTTTGCTCAAGTCTCTTTTGATGCATAAATTTTTTTCATATTCTTCACTGGAAGTTCAATTTGTCTATTTTTTATGATGTTACCTGAACCTTTAGTGTCACAGCCAAAGAATCAATGCCAAATCCAATGTTGAGTTTTTCCCTATGTTTTCTACTAAGAGTTTTATAGTTTTGCATCTTACATTTATGTCTTTGGTCATTTTGAGTTAATTTTTGTATATGGTAATAATGATCCAACTTTTTCATACTGATAGCAACTTTCCCCAGCAACATGTGTTGAAAGACTGTCCTTTTCCTATTCAATTATCTCTGAACCCTTAACAAAAATCATTTGACCATATATGTGAGAGTCGATTTCCGGGCTCTCTATTTCCTGTCTGTCTTTGTACCGGTGGCACACTGTTTTGATTACTGTAATTCGTAATAAGTATTGAAAATCAGACGTGAGTCCTCTATATTTATTCTAATTTTTCAAGACTATTTTGGTTATTCAGGGTCCCTTGAGATTCCATAATTTTTAGGATGGATTTTTGCAATTTCTGTAGGAAAAAAAAGTTATTGAGGTTTGAATAGGGATTACATTGCATCTGTAGATCACTTTGAGTAGTGCTAACATCTCAATAATTAAGGCATTCAATCCATGAACATGGGATGTGTTTCTATTTATTTACATCTTCTTTCATTTCTTTCAGCAATGTTTTATAGTTTTCATTGTACAAATCTTCCACCTCCTTGGCTAACTTAATGCCTAAGTATTGTATTCTTTTTGATATTGTAAATGGAATTGTCTTCATAATTTCCTTTTCAGAGTGTTCATTTATTTTATAGAAATGCAACTTATTTTTTGCATGTTGACTTTATATCCTGCTATTTGCTGAACTTATTTGTTATTTCTAACAGTTTTTTTTTTCTGGAATCTCATTCTATATATGAGAAAATAATCTGCAAACAGAGATAATTTTATTTCTTCTTTTCCAGTTAGGTTACTTTTTATTTCTTCTTCTTGACTTAATGCTCTGGCTACAACTCCAAATGCTATGTTGAATAGAAGTGGAAAAACTTGGCATCTTTGCCTTGTTTATCGTCTTAGAAGGAAAGCTATCAGTATTTCACCATTTGAGCATGATGTGTGCTCTAGGCTTTTCATAATGGCTTTTATTATGTTAGGGCAGTTTCCTTCCATTTTTAGTTTGTTGAGTATTTTTATCTTAAAAGGGTATTATTGAATTTTGTCAGTTGCTTGTTCTGCATCAGTTGAGATAATCATGTGTCTTTCCCCCTTATTATGTTGATGTGGCATGTTATACTGGTTGGGTTTAGTATATTGAACCATCCTTGCATTCCAGGAAAAAAATCCCACTTTTAATATGCTTCTGAATATTGTTTGCCAGTAATTTCTTGAGGATTTTTGCATGAATGTCCATAAGGATATTGGTCTGTAGTTTTATTTTTTTGTAGTGTCTTTGTATGTCTTTCATTTAATAGTAATACTGGCCTGAAAAATGAGTTTCCAATTCTTTATTATTTTGGAAAAGTTTGAGAAGGATTGAAGTTAGTTCTTTTGTAATGTTTGTTAGAATTCATCAGTAAAGTCATCAGGTCCAGGGATTTTTTTAATAAAGATTTTTTTTTTTGATTACTGATTCAATCTCCTTACTAGTTACAGGTCTATTCTGATTTTTTCGTGTGTGGCAATTTAGTCTTGCTACGTTTTGTTATTCCAGAAATTTGTGCATTTCATCTAGGTTATCCAATTTTAAGTATAAAATTGCTCATGGTATTCTTTTATAATCTTTTTTATTGCTGTGTAATCAGTAGTAATGTTCCCACTTTCATTTCTGATCTTAGCAATTTGTCTTATTTTTTTTTTATAATCCATCTAGCTAAAGTTCTGTCAGTTTTGCTGATCTTTATTCTCTCCTTCATTTATCTCTGCTCTGATCTTTATTATTTCCTTCCTTCTGCTAGGTTTTGGTTTAGTTTAGTTTTCTTTTGTTTTGCTTGTTCTTTAAGTTATACAGCAAGTTTGTTGATTTGAGGAATTTCTTGTTTTAATGTAAGCATTTATACCTAAAAATTTCTTCTTACACCCACTCACTTCATTCTATAAGTTTTAGTATGTTATGCAGTCATTTCCAATTGTCTCTAAGTACTTTTAGATTTCCTCTGTGATTTTTCTTCTTTGATCCTTTGGTTGTTTTCTAGTTTTATTTCTGTTATTGATTGATATTTTGTTATATATTGATAAAACTTTATCCTTTTATGGTTGAAAAAGATACTTTGCATGATATTTATCTATTTAAATCCACTGAGACATAATTCATGTTCCAATATATGGTCTATCCTGAAAATGCCCACATGCACTTCAGAAGAATGTTATTGAAGAATGTTGTTATTGTTAGAGTGTTGTATATGTGTCTGTTAGATTTAGTTCTTTTTTTGTGTTGTTTAAGATCTCTATTTCCTTACTTATCTTCTATCTGGTTTTTCTGTCCATTATTGAGAGTGGAGTATTGCAATCTTCAACTATTATTATAGACTATTTCTCCCTTCAGTTCTGTTTTTGCTTCATATATTTTGGTGGTCTGTTATTAGGTATGCAAATGACTATGATTGTTGTATCTTCTTATTCTGAAACTTGTATTCACATGTAATGTGCTTTTGTCTCTTGTAAACATTTTTTATCTAAAGTCTATTTTACTAATCTTAATATAGGCAGTCCTTTTTTTGTTAGCTGTTTTCATGGAATATCTTTTTCCATCTTTTCATTTTCAGTCCATTTGTGTATAAAACGAGTATATAGTTGTATTGTTTAAAGTTTATTTTGATAGAGAGAGGGAGGGAAAGAAGGGGAGGGGCAGGGCAGAAAGAGAGAATCACAAGCAGACTTTGTACCACCAGCACAGAGCCCAATGTGGACCTCAAGGTCATGAAATGTGAGATCATGACCTGAGTCAAAGTCAAGAGTTGGATGCTTAACAAACTGAGCCACTCAAGTGCCCTGGGATCATTTGTTTTTATCCATTTTGCCAATCTGTGCATTTTGATTGGAGACTTTAGGTCATTTACATTTAAAGTAATTACTGATAAGAAAGGACTTATTTCTGTCATTTTGCTATTTGTTTTCTACATACCTTACAGATTTTGGCCCTCATTTCATATATTACAATCTTACTTTTTTTAGTTGATTTTTTGTAGTAAAATGTTTAAATTTGTTTCTCACTTCCTTGTGTATATATTCTATAGTTATTTGTGTGTGTGTGTGTGTGCGTGTGGTTGCTATGGGGTTTGAATTTAACATCCTAAAGTTATAACACTCTAATTTGAGTTTATAAAATACTAAAACTCTATTTAACAGCTCTATCCCCACCTGTTTTTATTATTGATGCCACAAACCTACATCTTTCTACATTGTGTACCAAAAAAACCATAAACTGATAACTATCTCAAATACATTAATCTCTGAAATCATGGAGAAAACAAAATGTTGAGTTATAAATAAAGTTACAATAATACTAGCTTTTAGACTAATCTTTTTTTTTTTGAGAAATGCATTAGTCTCTAAAATCACGTAGAAAACAAAAAGTAGAGTTGGAAACAATTGTTATAATAATACTAGCTTTATAATTGCACATATATTTACATTTATTAGGATCTTTATTTCTCCATTTCCAGTTAATATTTAGTGTTCTTTCACTTCACCCTGCTGGACATCCTTGAACATTTCTTGCATGGTAGGTCTAGTGGTAATAAATTCACTCAGCTTTTATTTATTTGTGAGTGTCTTAATTTCCCCTTCATTTTTGAAGGACAACCAGGTAGAAGATTCTTGGTTGACAGCTTTTTGTCCTTTTAGAAGTTTGAATACAGCTCATGACTTCTGGTCCCAAAACCTCTGATGAGAATCTGCTGATAATTTTTATTGAGGATAATTTTATTGAGGATCCTTTATATGTGACAAATTACTTCTCTCTTGCTGCTTTTGGATTCCAAAAGTTTGACTATGTTTCTCATGGTGGGTCCCTTTGAGTTCATCTTACTTGGAATTCATTGAGCTCGAATGTTTATATTCATCTATATCATCAAATTTGGTAAGTATTCAGACAATACTCCTTCACATATTCTCTCTTTTTCTCTCTTTTTCTTCTCCTACTAGGACTTCCACAGTGTGTATATTGACCCGTTTAATGATGTCTCATAGGTCCCTTAGGCTCTGTTCATGTTTCTTCAATATTTTTTCCTCAAACTCAATAATTTCCATTACTCTAGCTCCAGTTCACTGATTCTCCCTTTTGCCTGCTGAAATCTGCCTTTGAAGTTTTCATTTCAGTTATATTCAGGAGCTCTATAATTTCTTTTTAGGTTATTTATCTCTTTATTGATATTTCTATTTTGTTCAGACATTGTTTTCTTGACTTTCTCTACCTCTTCCTTTACTTTTTTGAGTATCTGTAAGATAGTTGTTTTAAATTCTTTGCCTTGTAGATCTACCATCAGGGTTTTTCAGGAATAATTTCTGTTGATTAACTTTTTACATTTTAAATGGACCACACTTTCCTCTTTGTTTATATGCCTTGTGTGTGCATGTGTGTGGGGGGGTGGGGGGTGTGTGTGTGTGTTTCTGTTTTGTTGTTGAAAAACTGGATATTTGAACCTTATATTATGGTAACTCTGGAAGTCAGATTCTCTTTTTCCTCCAGGGCTTGCTGTTTTTCGTTTGTTTTGTTTTCTGTTTTTGGTCTTGGTTGTTGTGGGCTGTCTCTGTGCTAAGGATCAGCCTACAGTATAAACCTAAGATCTTCTCAGGTCTTGTTGAGCCTGTGCCTTTCCCAGATATCCACAGTTTCTTGTTTTCTTGTTTTCAAACACTTTCTTGTTGTCCTCATATATACAATTGCTTTTCAATGTCCAGCTATTAATATCTGCCCCCATAAGAGAAAAAAAAGAGAAAACTGAAGGAGAGAGGGATAGACACCAGCCCTTTAGGTCCCTTGGAAATCACTTCAACCGAGGATCAGAGGCTTGCAACAATGAGAAGAGGTTCAACAACAATCACCACCTGCGTCTTTGCATTTCAATGTGACCAAAGCACAGATCCTTGATATTTGGAAGGCAGGGTCTCTTTTGGCCAATTCTGGCTCATGCAGTCTGTGGGCAGGTTGCTCTTGGAATATGTACATAGCTGCCTGACACATCTTGGGAGTGGGGCAAATGGATAGTTTCTACTATGCTAAAAACTAAAATTGACCAAAATTAACATCAATAATTCACAGTCCAAAACTATCCTGGTGTTATAAGCATTCAGTAGATGCCAGGGTTCCAAAAGAGTTACAGCAGACAGATTGTGCCAGAGTGATTTTTGTCTAAGTGAGGAGATAGATTCTGGGTACTTCCTACTAGGTCATCTTCCCCAAATCCCTTAACTTTCTTTTTGAGCTCAACCCACAATGGTATTATTTTATTTTAAAAGTAATGTTTACATTATCATGATTAATGACTACATAGTATTCCATTTTCTAACCAGGGATGGACAAATTTCTTCTTTAAAGGGCAAGGGGGCAACTGTTTTGGGCTTCACAGACCACATAAGGCCTCTACTGATGCTTCACCTGCTGCTCTTGTGGCTTTTTCTTCCTTTTGTCATACCATTTCAAAAATGTACAATTCTTAGCTCAAAGCTCATCGTCTAGATATAGTATCAATTTTAGGGTAAGTAAGATTTTTTCCTCGTATCTGCCACTGTAAACATCACCATAAAATGAAGTAAAATAGGCAATAGCTATAGTTTATAGAATAGGGTAATTTTTCCAATCTTCTGCCTCCAGCATTTGTATGATTTTGGTGATAATTAGAATTTCCTCACTAAGTCAGGAAAAGCGTTTTCCTACTATTTCTAAATCTTGTTAACCGTATACCAAAATGTTACAAGATGATTCGTTCAATGATTAATTCAACACACATTTACTTTGAGCCCAGTAAGTAACCTGCAACCTACTGGTAGTCTTTTTCATCAGTGGTTTTAGTAAAATGAGCCCTCAATTCAAAATAGAGAATATTGGGGCACCTGGGTGGTGCAGTCAGTTAAGCGTCGACTTCAGCCAGGTCACGATCTCGTGGTCCGTGGGTTCGAGCCCCACGTCGGGCTCTGGGCTGATGGCTCAGAGCCTGGAGCCTGTTTCCGATTCTGTGTCTCCCTCTGTCTCTGCCCCTCCCCCGTTCATGCTCTGTCTCTCTCTGTCCCCAAAAAAATAAACAAACTTTGAAAAAAAAATTATAAAAAAAAAATAGAGAATATTAGTGACATCATTTAAGCTGTCCTTGTACTGTATTTTGTAAAACATCTTTAACTCAGGGTGTATTTTAGTTTTGGGGCATTATAAACTTTTCGAGGAATTGGTGTCCACAAAAAGGAGGTAGCAAAAAATGAAATCCGACATGTTGATCCCCTAAATAACCTCTCTGCCCTTAAGGTAACTGCAGGTTACTTTCTGCTACGAGAATATTTCGATTTCTCCCTTCTACATTAATCTGAAATGACCTTGTAGAAGCCGGTTCGCAGGAATATTTGGAACAAAAGTGTCATGCTTTTGAAAGAAAATGTTAAGTTGAATTTGCTGCATTGTTTCAGCATGCTGACAGCATTGTTTTAAAAATACATTTTTTTTAAATTGTATGTTGAATAGAAAAAAAAAACAAGGCTGTTGGAATCCAAGTATAGTGACATCAGTGACATAGTGAAATGCAAGGTAAAAAAAAAAAAAAAGAAAATGGTAAATGGCATTTTCATTACTCATTTGATTACTGGATTATGTCTTTGGGAATAACTTGGAGATGGGGGGTGGGTATGGAGTTGTTCTTAATGTCCAACACCTTGGGCAGAGAGTGGACTAAGGGATCAAATCTGTCCAGAAAGCCAGTGGCACAGACACTGGGGGTGTGTGTGTGTATCCTGTCAACTTGTTTAAACTTTTATATACAACTTAGGGTTTATATAGTTACTTTTTGTTGAAATTGAAAAAAATAGAAATTATCTTTTTTTTCTAAATCTAGGTCCTTTAGGAACAAAACTCTAAACTGTAAATAAATTGTAAAATTTGAGATTGTAACCTATGTGTTTGCTATTCCTTAAGTTATTTTCACACATCTGAAATATTTGAAAACGACTGAAGGGTCTAGTCATTGTCAGGCACTACTCTGCGTGCCGTGGATACATTAGTGGACAAAAACAAAACCAAAAGCAAAAAACAAAACCCCTGCTGTCGTTACCTTGCATTGCAGTGGAGGGAGACTACACACTGAAAATAAGTAAAATAAATACAGCGATAAGGTCTTTGGATAAAGATAAGGCCCTCAAAACAAGGAGTATAAATGCTTAGGGCTCACTGTCAAAGTAATAGCTTAGGCTTCACTCTCAGGGTGTATATGATATTTTTGATGAGACCTGAAGAAAGCAAGGAGGTGAACCCTGCAGATATAGAAGGGTGAGGACTTTGAGGTCAAGGCCTCAGGCAAGAGCAGTCTGGACTGTCTGAGCACCAGCATGGAGGGGGCAGTGCCTAGAGCATGCTGCATGAAAGAATGACATCTGGGTATTTCAGGCCCAGACTGATGGTCTCATGGGCCAGATAAGGGTTTGGCTCTCAACAAGTAAGATGGGAAGTCACTAAAGGTGGATGAGCAGAACAAAGGCGCAATCTCACTTCTAATGTGCCATCTGAGGGTTACGTGGAGAAAGCAGGCAAGGATACAGTCAGGTGAAGCACTTAGAGCCTTTTGAAATAACTCAGACAAGAGATAATGATGGTTTGGTACCTGATACTCATACCTGGAGTTGATGAGTGGCGCTGGCAGGAAAGATAGAGGAAGTGAGAGATCGACAGGAATCTTGGTAACTTTCTTGTTTAATTTTATTCTTTACTACTTAAGGCTATAAAATAATCTACAGCAAATATCATAATTCGGTCCACGTGTTTTTTCTTGAGATTGAGTAAAAAACAGATATGTGCTATGTCTTTTTCTGTCCATCATTATACTGGAGGTGTTGGCCAAGGCAGTAAGAACATAGAGCAACAAAGCCTTAAAACTTGAAAGAAGAAATTAAAATGTTATGATGTTACTGTGCTTGATATACAGAGAATGCAAAATATTCTGGAGACACTTTGTTAAATACTTAGAAACATATCCCCCAAGAGATATGCAAGATGCAACAAAGAAAACTATAAACTTGTAATGAGAGAAACATCTAAAGAAATATGGGGATGAGGGAGATACAAATCATGTTCACGGATTGGAAGTCTCCGTATTTCAAGAGTGGTCAATTCTTCCCTAAATGATTTATAGATTCAATACAATCCTAATAACAATCTGAATACTTTAAAACAAGTTTCTGTTTTGTTTTTGGTGAATCTTAAAAAAACCTGACTCGAAAACTTAGAGGAAACTATGATGAACAGAAAATAGCAGAGAACTCTAGAAAAGCAGAGGGGAGAGGACCTGCTCCATCAAGAGTCAAGCATTAGCCCAAACTATATGGTCCTGTGTCAGAGATAGAAACACCAAGTGCAGCAGAACAGACAGACCTAGGTGTCTATGAACACTTGATTGATGATGAAAGTAGACAGTGGAACAGGGAGAGCAAGGTGGTCTTTTCAAGAAACGATGCCGGGGGGCGCCTGGGTGGCGCAGTCGGTTAAGCGTCCGACTTCAGCCAGGTCACCATCTCGCGGTCCGTGAGTTCGAGCCCCGCGTCGGGCTCTGGGCTGATGGCTCAGAGCCTGGAGCCTGTTTCCGATTCTGTGTCTCCCTCTCTCTCTGCCCCTCCCCCGTTCATGCTCTGTCTCTCTCTGTCCCAAAAATAAATAAACGTTGAAAAAAAAAAAAAAAAAAAAAGAAATGATGCCGGAACGCTTGGCTATCCATCCTTAAGGGGAAAAAAAAAAAAAAAAAAAGAACTCTATCTCACTTCATTGTCAAAAAAAAATCAGTTCATATTGACAGTAATATAATATAGGATATCTTCATTATCGCCAGATAAAAAAAACATTTTTTTAAAACAACAAGACTCAGCATTAGTCAGTAAGACAAAAACGTTTGAAATCCATGAATGGCAAAATAAAGAGGACACATCATTAATTAACAAAGGGCTTGCACCAAAATGTGTAAATATCTTCAAAATTAATAAGAGAAAGGAAAGGAATCGAATTTTTTTTCAACGTTTATTTATTTTTGGGACAGAGAGAGACAGAGCATGAACGGGGGAGGGGCAGAGAGAGAGGGAGACACAGAATCGGCAACAGGCTCCAGGCTCTGAGCCATCAGCCCAGAGCCCGACGCGGGGCTCGAACTCACGGACCGCGAGATCGTGACCTGGCTGAAGTCGGACGCTTAACCGACTGTGCCACCCAGGCGCCCCAGGAATCGAATTTTTAAAAAATGGCATGGGATATGAACAGGTACTTCACAAAAGAGAGTTTCAACAGGACTAATAGACCTAGAAGGAGGCTCTCAACCTCATTAATTATAGGGAAGTACAAATTAAAACCAAAATGAATTTTAAAACTATCATAATACGAGTATGAGTCTACAAGATTGGCAAAAATTGAAATGTTTGACAACAGCAAATGTTGGTGAGGAAGTGAAGCAACTAGAATTCTTACAGTTAATGGGACTATAGGTTTATAAAACCAGTTGGAACACAATTTGGCAGCCCGGACTACAGCTGAGGATACATCTGCCCTTTTCTGTTCCTCATTTCACAGTCTCTGGAAATGTGTGTTTAGGGGCTTCTGGGTGGCTCGGTGGGTTAAGTGCCCAACTCAATTTTAGCTCAGGTCGTGATCTCCCGGTCGGTGGGATTGAGCTGTGGATCTGAATCCATGCTGACAGCACGTGGGCGTGCGTGTCTCTCTCTCTCTCTCTCTCTCTCTCTCTCTCTCTCTGTTTCTCTTTCTCTTTCTCTTTCTTTCTCTTTCTCTCTCTCTTTCTCTCTCTCTCGCTTCCTCCCTCCCTCCCTCCATCCCCCCAAATAAGTAAATAAACCTAAAAAAGGGAAATGTATGTTTATATGCACCAGGATACATGCAAAATAATATAGAGTGGAATATCCAAAAAAGGCCCAGACAGGAAGCAAATGCCCATCCAGAATATAAGAGATAAACACAGTGTGGTATATTCAAATTATGGGGTATTACATAGCATTGGAAATGAACTACAGAAACACAATAGCATGGACGAATCTTGAAAACATAATGTTGAGTAAAAGAAGTCAGACACATTGGAATGAACACTGCATCATCCCATTTGTATAAATTTCAAACAGAAGGTAGACATCGGGACGCCTGGGTGGCTCAGTCGGTTGAGCCTCCGACTTCGGCTCAGGTCACGGTCTCACAGTTCATGGGTTCGAGCCCCAGGTCGGGCTCTGTGCTGACAGTTCGGAGCCTGGAGCCTGCTTTGGATTCTCTCTCTCTCTGTCTCTCTCTGTGCCTCCCCTGCTGCTGTCTGTCTCTCTCTCAAAAATAAATAAATAAACATTAAAAAAAAAGAAGGTAGACATCAACTATACATGTTAGAAATACATATGTAACACAGCTGTGAAGAAAAACAAGGAGGGGGGTCCCTTAAAATTCTGAAGAGTGGCTGTTGCTTGTGGGCAGGAAGGAGTGATGGTTGAGAACATCACCTGGAGGAGATGGTTATTTTACATCTCCGGCCAGACGTTCTGGTGCAGACCTGTTGTTTTATAATCACTTGCCAAGCTGAAAATTTGCCTTTTGTGTACTGTTCTGGTTGTTCCTCATATTTTTTAAATGAACAACACAAACTGAGGCTCAGAAAATCAGAAGATTCCTTCTGGGTGACCAAACCGGTAGACGACAAGGCTGGAATTTGATCACCATCTCGCCTGCTTCCAGGCAGATGCCTTTTCCAATATAGCATTGGTTCTAAAATTACTTTTCATGGACCGACCACATAAGAAAAAAAAAAACAACAGAGGTCCTTATGAAAACTGCACATTACAGAATTTCATACAAAACTAACTGGATCAGCATCTTGTATGTTGGATCCATGAATGCGCATTTATCAAGTTTCAGGGGTGGCTGAGTCACAGTGAGGTTTAAAGCGATTGCACTAAATCATACTTACCTTTCCTCAAGAGGAACTGACCAAGAACCCATCCTCTCTGACGATCTTAGATCTTTCTCTCTATTCCAGGAAAGAAAATTATTTTGATCGTTAAAAAAAAGGGTGGGTGGGTGGGTGGGTGGGAAAGGTGACCGTATCTCCTGGACCCAAAAAAAAGGAGTTTAGGAGCAAGTAAAAACTGCTTCTGGGATTCTGCGGTTAAAAAAAAAAAAAAAAAAAAAAAAGGAAACAGACAAGAGCAAGGGACTCAGATAGTGTTTGAGGCCACACATTAGGTTTGGATCTAGCATGAGGTTCTCTTTTCTTACCAGCCTTTGTATGCAGTGCAGTGTTTCCTGAGTTACAGGAGGAAGGTGCTTCCTTATGAATTTGGTGTTTATTTTCATATGTCCCCTTGGTGTTTCATAAATTCTCCCTGAGTATTACAGTTTACCTTGGCTATTCTGAGAGTAACTCTAGAAAGATCCATCAAGGGATAAAAACTAAAGAAGGCTTTTAAATGCTGCCTTCCTTCCTCCCATCAAAGAGGACTTCCCCCTTGATTCTCTCAGCGTCTTCCCCTCTCTGCACTTGCGGAAGGGAGCTGCCCGACCAGACCGATTATGTGTGTCTGTGTGTGTGTGTGTGTGTGTACACGCACGCACACGTGCAATGTAGAATCTTGAGGAAAGACTGTGGAAGCAGGCGGAGAAAAGAGTATTGTATAGAATCAGAGATGAATAATTTGTTAGAAGTACGGAAGCAGGTGAAAGGTGTCCGTACGTGGAGGAGAGATCCAAAAGGAGTTCAAGCGAAGCAGTTGAAGAATTCCAGGGGATTGGAGCTTAGCTCTGGGTTGAGTTTCTGTGATCCCAGCACCACTCAGAGGCCAGGCCACCCTGGGCACAGCTTTCTCAACAAACTGGAGCCAGAGCTTGAATGGGGAATCAGGACTCCCCTAGGCAACAGTGGGGTGCCCTGGTGGGACCAGAATTGGGGACACAACACCAACACAGCGTGCAGTTCAGGGGTGAAGAGGTGTGATGGCTGGTGGCTGTCCTCCCCTGGCCACCCCGGTAGATGCTGCAGCCTAAGACCAGTCCAGCGGTTGTGTGGACCACACCTAACGCTTGTTAGGGCTTCCCTCTCGGAGTTGGCGAACTGTTGGGTTTTGTGTTTAGCAGCAGATGAACAAGATGGCATTTTTACTTTATAGAAACACTGCTTTCACTAAACCACCTGAGTGGAAGCATCCTTTCACACCGACAAAATTGTCTTGTTTGGAGTAACTATAATAGAATATGCTGGATATTGTGCTCACAGCCAAAGAACAGAACAGTTTCTTCTTTATTCCCGGAACACGGGTCCAAAGCATAAGCAAACAATTCAGAGGTTGATTTTTATATTCTTAGATAGAGCCTCTGTATTTGTTCAAAAGGACCATTTTCTATGTTAATGGGCTCTTTCCAAGAAGCAAAGTTAACCCATATTGTGTTCTCCAATCTGAAAATGATTTAGGATTAAAAATCACATCTAATATTTGTACATACTTTATAATTTACAAAACCTTTTAGGAATATTTTCATAAATGATCCCCTTCTCAATACTGTGAGGTAGCATTTACTATTCCCATGCCACACGATGAAAAACCTGAGCGTAGGACATGAATAAATTAGGCTGAGGTCACTTGAGTAGGATGTCACCAAGCTGGACAGGAACCACATCTTACTCTGGGTCCTCAGTACTTTAGCTCCCTACACACACACACACACACACACACACACACACACACAGAGCTATTTTTCGGGGACATGGTCCTCAGTGTTCTCTTCAATGCCTGCCACGTCTTGGCATTTGGTTGACTGAGATGGTAACTAACCTAGAGGCACGAAAATGTCAACTAGGACTGGGACTTTAAAACGATCGGGCAGAATTGTTTGGACTTCTTAAAGCTAACACTGCCTTAAAACGCAATCACCATCTTAAACGTGATGGATAGCCACCATTATTTTTTCCTCAGTTTGACAGAAGGCTACCATTCAAAAGACCATTATCTTTTGTATTTCTTATAGTACCTACTGCTGCTGGTCATGATAAAGCGAATGGATTTAGCAGACCAAGGCTCAGGTTCTGGTCCTGCCACAAGCTATGTTTCCTCATCACAGGAACATAACATCTCCGAGGCTGTGTTTACTGACCTGTGAAATGAAGGAAATAGCATCTAACCTGTATATAGGACAAATTAGATGGTACATGTGAAACTATGTTTCACTTGCGATGTGTTGTGCAAATACAAGGCATCATCAGTCAGCATGAAATGTGTTCTGGGTGACTAGATGTGACCCGTGGTGCTTCATCAAGAAGATCTTAGTACAGGTGTAAGGACTCTTTTAAATGTCAAAAAAAAAAAAAAAAAAAAAAAAAAAAAGATCACAGGAATAAAGGCTATTTTGAAAGAGCTTAGAATTCCCTTTTGTAACTCAGATAATAAAAATAAGGCAGTGGGTCTTTATGAATTTTAAACACACAATACAAAATTGAAATCTGTGATAAACGTATAAATTAACTTGGAATGAATATAGAAGGCTGAATAATTTTTCTGAAAGTAGACTTAATAAGAGATCCTACCTCTGTAGATTAATTTTACTGAAATGTCATATTGTTAAGTGCTAACCAATTTTTTGATATTATGAATAGAAAATCCAAGAACAATATGTTTGTTTTTCAAAAACAAAAGGTTTGGGTGTTTTTTTCAGTAACAAAAATACGAAAGCTGTAGATACCATACCATACCTGTGTAGCTATGGTGGGACAGTCTCACTTCTGAGATGCGTGAAGTGCAACGAACCTTGAGAGAATCACGTGGTAATTTCTTTGCCTCGCTGCCAAATCTGTGAGAAAGAGAGGGAAGAGAGAAACTGAACTAGCTCCACAAGTATAATGTATCCAGCAACGGCCAAGTACGCAATGCAAACTGTTTTCTTGAAAGAATAAGCTTGCCGTGGTTATAGGAAATTATTCATAATAGGAAAATCAAGAGTACTCAACTTGACCTTGTTTCCTGTGTAGTCCTGCGCCCAAGAGGCTATCTGTACACTGAAAGCAATCTATGAAAACTCGATTTACTAAATCTAAGTCAAGTAAATTGATCTACAGATAAGACCAAAAAGTGATAGTGCAGAGATATAACATTCGCTGATTTTTTTTTTTTCCCATCTTAAATGATGGTTTCTGCTTTAGGCCACCATAGACCATAACACAAGGGCATATAGTGGTTGTGGGACCAGCAGCAGATCCAGGTACAAAATCTTCCATATTGCAATTTTACACTGGCCAGAAGTTTCAACCGCCCTATTTCAGGACTTCCTCTCATTCTGTTGACAAGTATAGCCAATGATTTTAATCAAGATAGAAGTACTTACAAAAGACAGAGTTTATACAAAGCTGTAAACAGCTGTACATTAAGTGGCAGGTGGACAGAACAAAGTTGACAATTTAGAATTATAATCTGAAATAAATAATAAAATTAGACAGTTAAAAAATAAAGGCCCCTATTATAGTTATGCAAATTATGGCATGAAATAGTATGAGAAAGTCTGGTTTAACTACAGGCTCAGAGGGGGAAATGCCTTTCTTCTTCATATTTCCGTATCAAGAGAGACCTCCAACATGGTGACATTACTTGTCTCGTAACCCATGACCTAACTTGCTGGTAAGTGACGATCATTAATTCATGAATTGGGGGGGGGGAGCTGCGAATGTCTATAAATGTGTAAGTGCTAAAAGTCATTATGACTTCTCCATCGTAGGTCATTGCAAGGTAGCAATTAAGGGTAAGTGCATCTACTCTACAAAACCAAATTCTTCATGATTACCTGTCCCAATACCCAGGTTCACAGGGGCTGGGTACAAGCAGTAGCAAGCCCTTGTATCCCAGACTCAAGCGACATACTCTAATTCAGGTTGTATATTTAATGCATTTCCATCATGTGACTTTTTTCCATGACAAAATTTTTCAATTTGTCTAAAGTTACACGGGCATTATTATCTATTGTGCTCCCTTAGACTCATATAAACATGTAATATAAAACAGCTTAAATATATTAATATTTAGCCAAGCATGTAGGTGATATGAAGGTAAAGAATAATAGTGGTTTTTAAACATGTGAAGGGCTGTCTTTTAGAACAGGGCTTATTCTGTGTAGCCTCAGAGGGAAACATACTTTTACTAAATAGAGAAAAAAACATTTCTAGCAATTAAAGCAGGGGCAAAAGTATTCATTCCAGAATCTACCAAGAGCCAGTCCCAGTGTAAGTTACTAACAATACAACGGTGATCATGCCCAGGATGTTGCCTCCCTCGTGAAGTTTGCTCTTCAGAAGGAATAACAAACAGGTAATCACAACACTTGTCATGAGCACCATGTTAGGGAAAGTACAAGGATCTTACTGAACACATGTAGTAGAGTGTATGACCCAGTCTAGGGCACACGAGAAGATACGTGATTTTAAAAAGAGTACACCATGGGGGCACCTGAGTGGCTCAGTAGGTTAAGCATACGACTCTTGATTTCAGCTCAGGTCACGATCTCATGATTATGAGATCAAGCCCTGCACTGGGCTCCATGCTGAGCACGGAGCCTGCTTAAGATTCTCCCTCTTTCTTTCTTTCTCTGTGCCTCTCCTGCTCACTCTCACTCTCCCTCTCTCTCTCTCTCAAAAAAAAATTACGTATCTGTTTTATGAAGAAGAAAGGCTGGCACAAGTAAAGGAGTGATACAGACTGAGTACATGGGCATAGACAGAGGTGGAGGAGAAGCATAGAATATACGTCAAATATAGGATGAGTGACTTTTCCGCCGGTGGGCTCTCCCATCACTGGAAGGTTTCAGAAGATGCTGAATGACTATTCAGTAACAAAGGTGTTATATATAAGGGCATGTATTGACTAATCATGCAGTAATCTAAAGGATACTGTTGCTTCTCGAATCCTTACTGCCTAGGTTGGCCACGTGGACTTGAACTGGGGGAAGGTCATTACCCACTGAGATTGGAGGTGTTGGAAAATGTTCAGCCAAGTGAAGCATAACAGCTGTGGGTTTTTTTTCCCATCTACCCAAATCTGGGGTGAATTTCTGATGTGGAGGTGGTGAGGACTGACATCAGTACGATGAGATGAATTTTTTGACATACCTATTTTCAAAAGAATATTATGACTTAGAATTTAACATTTCCTAGAGAACATTTGGAGATAGAATTGATATTATCAGGGGCCATTAGAGATAACTGGAGGCAATCTGCTACAATTATAGCTGGTGGTTCTACTTATGGATATATACCCTAAAAATTTGTTCTTCAAATTTTCAGCTCTCATCAAAGCAATCTGATTTTAACAAATCAGATTAAACCAGGTGAAAACAAGCATCTCCTTCCATTCTCCACAAACCTCAAGCCCTATTCCCTGGAGATATTCCCTTTTAATTCTTTTGGCCATTTCTTCTGGCATTCTTCTAATATTTATTTTTCACTTGTCTCTTTTAGAAATTATCTGTTGGCTTCAGTTATAATTGATACAAATTTAAATCCATTTCCATCTTCTCAGGTTTAATTTCATCCTCTGTAAAAGGAAAGAAAACAGTAAGCATTGAACCTCTAGATCACCGTGAGGCTCAAATGAGCCCTGTCACTGTCACTGTTTCAATGGTTCCATCCACGGAACCATTCTGCAAAGACAACACCTGAAAACACAACCAGGCAGCAGGATATAAGGATTCTTAGTCTCTGGATGATCTCAAGAAGCAGAATTGTTCTCAACGCCATTACATCACCAGTTTGCCACCAATTTGGGTCACTGATAGAGAAAATACGATGTTACCTTTCTATCATGTTCTCCTATAACCTGTAGACTATTATGTGGCGAAGAAATGTTTCTATTAAATTTCTTTGAATCAGTATATTTCAGAGTACCTTTGTTTTTTGTTTTTTGTTTTTTTTTAATTTTTTTTTTCAACGTTTATTTATTTTTGGGACAGAGAGAGACAGAGCATGAATGGGGGAGGGGCAGAGAGAGAGGGAGACACAGAATCGGAAACAGGCTCCAGGCTCTGAGCCATCAGCCCAGAGCCCGAGGCGGGGCTCGAACTCACGGACCGCGAGATCGTGACCTGGCTGAAGTCGGACGCTTAACCGACTGCGCCACCCAGGCGCCCCCAGAGTACCTTTGTTACACCACCTTATCCTATCTATTAACTATTGGGAACATTTTGTAAACTTACCAATGTCTAATGTTCACGTATAATATAGTTTGGCTCATTCACATAAAGTCATTCACAATAACTGCTCGTTCACTGTGCCCTACCAAGTTCCTATCCCAACTAAAATTTAGAGCAAGTCAGCCATGCAAATTAGCCCAGAACTGGCAATTTACTAAATAGGTCCCTTGTGGTTTTAAAGAGTTAATATAGCTTCTAAAAGCAGCTAACCAAGCCTGCTCAGAGTTTGAGTCCTGGAAGGACCTGGCTCATTACAAACTAGTACTTTTAAGATTTTGATAGTAGTTTTATAACATCCAGCTATTTGGAGGAGAACAGCGAAGGAGTTCAAAGGCAATTGGTTGTTCAATCTAGCAAGCATGAATTGAATAACCAAAATGCATATAGCACTGACATAGTACATTTCACTCGACGGGATGAGAGCAGTTATCTCCTGGGAAAAGATTAAGAAATGGAGACTTTCGGGAAGGAGTTGGTTGCCAAGGCCTAAAGTAACTAGGAGGTTTTGTGGAACACAGAGAACAATGGCAGTTAGGCAGGCACTTAGGAATGCATGCTTTCCACCTTCATCCTGGAGTCAAAGGGAATATTAGGGGGAGAATTCCAGGAAACCAGCTGGTAGAATTCCACTTTAGAGAAAGGTTTATTTGTCTTGCGCAGTAATGGTACTTCTCTTTCATAGTGATAGCCCGGCATATGGCGTTTTGATATCATTATGGCACGTACCCCTAATACGCTTGATTTGAGTTTCTCAGAGGCATTTCTAAAATGAAATAATCGATTTGAATTTATCAATCTCCCTCGATTATTTCACATGTATGTATGAAATATAGATAATAATTATAAATATATATATATATATAACAATTATGTGTGTGTATGCATGTACATGTGTGGGTTAGTGATAGTTTGCATTTATGAAGTCTGTCGTCCAATGACTCTATGAAAATAAAATGATTCTATTGTCAAGTGGTAAATTTGGACATGCTAGCTGATACACATGAATATGTGGGGGCTGTAAAACTGAAATTTTATTTTATTTTATTTTATTTTTTAACGTTTATTTATTCTTGAGACAGAGAGAGACAGAGCATGAACGGGGGAGGGTCAGAGAGAGAGAGGGAGACACAGAATCCGAAACAGGCTCCAGGCTCCGAGCGGTCAGCACAGAGCCCGACGCAGGGCTCGAACTCACAAACTGCGAGATCATGACCTGAGCCGAAGTCGGACGCTTAACGGACTGAGCCACCCAGGCGCCCCTCTTCCTGGAATTTTAAATAGAGGAAGGCCCAGAAAAATTCGTGTATATAATTGGTATTACCATGTTTTTATACTAGTATCAAGCTACTATCCACATAAAACCCAGATAAGGATAAGATAGTTGCTCTGGATTTATAATTAATACAAGTGTTACTTATCACTTTGTTTTTAAAGTTGGAATTCAACCTCATGTATATTTTAAAGAATCATAATTTATAAGGACAAGTGATTTATTATTTCAATAAGATCTATGTTCTCTGCCAAATAGCATACAAGAGAAGGAATAGTCTTTGGAATGCTAGCGTAACCCACATACTATCTGCCCGCTGGTAAGGTTCTTAATATTGTGTCAAAAGGAGCATATATTTCAGAACAGCGAATTTTGCAATACCTCAAGGTATTTACCTATTTTAGGTGTCACAGTAATATGAAATATGACTGTGGTATGATTCTACACTGGTGCATTTTGGCTTTTGAATCTGTATTAAAATCTATGATAAATGCAATCAGGGGTTACAGTTAGGCCGACACAACTTCTTGAGTTCTTGTTTTAAAAAAACACATTATTTAGGCCAATTCACATACCCATACAACTCATGACTTAAAGTATAAAATTCAGTGATTTTTGGTATATTTCCAGATATGTGCAATCATCACCACTGTCAATTTTAGACTATCTCATCCCTTCTAAAAGAAACTTCATGCCTGTAGGGTCTACCTGTATAGACTTCCCTATTCAGGGCAGTTCATGTGAATGGCTTTTGTGGCTGATTTCTTTTGCTTGGCATGTTTTCAAGAGTTATCCATGTTGTAGCATTTATTCCTTATTCTGAAACCTTATTCCTTTTTATGAAAAAAAATGTTCCATTACATGGATGATCACATTCTGTGTATTTCTTGACCAGTTGACAGGCACTTAGTTCTTTCCCATTTTTGACTACCATGAATAATGCTGCTATGAAATAGCAGTGACTATTTTCCCAATGACTAATAATGTTGAGGATCTTTCCATGTGCTTGTTGGCCATTTGTATTCATTCCTTGGAAAAGTGTCCCGTCAGATCCCTTGTCCATTTTTCAGCTGGGTTATTTGTCTTTGTATTTACCATAGAGTTCTTTTAATTCCATCTAATATTACATACTCCGTGGATACACAGCTTCTCGTTCTTTTCACCAAAAAGGAGTTGAAGTGTTTTCTTCAAAGGCTGGAGTCTTTTTAGAACATTTATTTCCATGTGGTAAACTTGTCCTTTTCTGGAGAGCATCAGAGATTTTTATTGCCTTCCTTAAGGCTCCATGACATGACTAAATAAACCTAACACAATTCTTTTCTGCACTAGTAGTTAGAGTTTTCCAACCAGAACATCTTTTATTGGTCCCTAGGGGACCAGCTGAAAGAGAATGACAGTGAGTTGGAGAGCTAGGTAAGCTTCTAAAGTGATGACAAAATTTTAGTGGTTTTCTTTCGCCTTCTTCCAATTCTAATGTATTTTTCATGGTCACTTTCAAATTTTGCTTTTTATGTTCTGGATTCAGACCAAAAAAACTATTTCACAAACCTTGCAAAGTTAATTTAATTATGGGTAAACGTTAATTGTGTTGTGATTTGTGTGCATTTGGCATTTTAATAAGGATTCTCCTTTACTATAAAGATGTATTTTTCATGGAACTTTTATGTGCTGAATAAATTACATCGATATAGAGGAGTAAAAAAAATATGAGAATAGACAAAACCAACAGTAATGGGAGACTCAAACATAACATTTTAAGTTTTGAATAATAAGCAAAATGAAAATTTAAAAAATGATAGCAATCTGAATAAAATCATAAGAATACAATAGAATTGATAAACAATTGTTTAGAAGAAGCTAGTTGTCAAGCAATGAAAAGTCAAGAATGGGTCTTTTCATCAAGAATCTTTCTGAAAGATTATTACAATAATTTTCCTTCCTATTTAAAACCCTCAAAAGCCTTCCCATTGCCCTTAGGAGAAAATTGCCAGTATTTCACAAGGTGTTAGAAGGAAGCCCTGCACAATCTGGGCCCACATGGCCCCTTATGCTTCATTTTCACCAGATTCTTCTCGAATTCTCTCAATTCCATCCCACTTAGCCTTCATCCAAATCATATTCGAATGCAAGAAGCTCTTTCACAATAAAAGCCCTTACACATAAAGCTTCTGAGAACACATGGTGAATTTGCATTTGTATTGAATGGCATTAGGGCCAGAAACCTAGAAACAAATCCAGCAGAAGCTCTTTTTCAAAATGCTCTCAAGGGAGTTACCTAACAGAATAATGACCCTGGAACACACAAAAAAAATTATGGCACTCATATAGGTTTGGGCCCCAATCTCATCCGAACTCTGGTTCACTGAGCTAGAATATGCGTCGACTGGGCTAGTGAATTCATTGGCCTCTTATCTCCTAAGGCAAAAGCCAGATCTTGATTGATCATACACAGAACGATGCCAGGGAAGACAGAAAGCAGTGAGTGAGAGCAAGTCAGCCTGCGATATCATAAGGGCCACTCCAGGTCAGGCAAACATCTCAAACAAATGGGTAAAGAAGGAAAAAAAAAGAACCTTCCTGCCCACGGGTCCTGTCCGTGCTTTAATAAATCACCTTTTTGCACTAAAGACATATTCAAGAATTCTTTCTTGGCCATTGGCTCTGGACCACCCCACCATCACCTCAACACTTCATCAGTGTTAGAGAATATATTTGAAAACTCATCTGTGATGTCAACATTATTCCCTTTTCTGAGATTATTTAAACCTTTCCAGTTTTAAAATACATAATAGGCTCAGGGTCAAAGGGGTGGGGTGCAGAAAACCACAATGAGCAAAAACATGGAGGAAAGTCATAAAATTATTTTTTCCCAAATAATGTTAGGGCCTCAACCCAAACTGACTTACATGTAAATGTATTGAAACACTTAAGCAAAGGTACTGAAGTTATTGAGGATTTTTAAATCCCTAGCAACCTAAGTAAAGCTTCTCAACTTATTTATTAATGATGAAATACACCAAATAGAGGTATTAAAGTTGGTGTCTTTAGCTCACACTATACCGAGATAAACCTCAAGTGAGTAAATGGTTTCAAAATCTTTTAAATGCCTTAAAAGTACTAGGAGAAATACACAGCAATGTTGTTATAAATGTGGGATGTGGACCTATACCCCAAAATAATTAACAAAGAAGAAACAGGCAATAGACCTGAATACATGACAGTTTATATTTCTGTATGGACACATCATCATAAATGACCTGAAAATAGAAGCTGGGAAAACTACTACAATTTATATAACTGAAAATGCATTAAAAAATGCATAAAGCGGTGCTTGAGTGGCTTAGTCATTTAGTGCCTGACTGTTAATTTCACTTCAGGTCATGATCTCATGGTTCATGAGATCGAGCCCTGTTTCAGGTTCTGCATTGCAGAACCTGCTTGGGATACTCTCTCTCTCTCTCTCTCTCTCTGCTCCTCTCCCACCAGTGCTCTCCCTCTCTCTCTCAGTAAATAAACATTTAAAATGAAAAAATACATAAATAACGAAGACCCAAGTAGAGGAACAGATGAAGCAAATATATAGACCGTTCACAAATGTGAATTATAAACTTGGGGGAAATTATTTTTTATAATACATCTAACTGATTAAAAATTAGAATGCATATAAAAATTAGTAAGATAAAGAGTAAGCACCCAGATTGACAAATAGATGAGGCTACTGTAGAAACAATTCATGAAGGTTTCATAAATATACAAGAACATGTGCATTGGACAGGAGCATGGTGAAAATAACACTACTTCAGATTTTCCCAGGCATTTCTCTTGTCTGTCTGCTCAAATAAATCTAGGTCTACTACTACCCTCCCCTCTTAGATCCTCTCAACAATGTGCTAGAAAGTGAAAAGGAAAAGGGGAAGGAGGAGAACATGGCCTGGGGAAAGATTTGGGTTGTTTCTTTCTAGTTTGTGGAGGAGACAGATTCAGAAGCAATTGTGATACACGAGAGAAAGGAGGGGAGAAGTGAATTTTCTAACGTATTATTAAAGATTTGCCGGAAACCACTAGGGAATTTATTTATATTTTCCATTGGCTTCCTACACTCAGTTCTTTTTTGCAGTGCTCTTGGAATAAACTGTGTGGGTCACAGCCTTATATGATTTATACAAAACCTGATAGACATGGAATGAGTGTCTTTGTAAAGATTTGATGCCCTCCAAAAGGAGCGAGGGAGGGAAGGACCAAATGCTCTTTGTTATTTCTGGATGGATGTATGATAACCGATGTTTTTTTCTTTTGGTGTTTCTCCTATATTTTAGAAATGATACATTTATTTCTTGTTATTCTTTCCTCAAAAACATACTTAAAAAGTAGAAAATTTAAGACATTTTACAGGTGGGCTCTACCATTTTTAAGGGTGGCATTGCCTTAGTGTGCTTTTTAAAGGAGTTATTTTTAGGACAACAGAAACGTCCAAATAATGGAAGGTCAACTTACAGGGTTTTAAAATAAATTTAATATTTTCCTGAAATTAATGATTAATCTGTATGATTCACATCCCACTTATTTTAGCTTTAGGATATTAAAAACAAGTTGAAGTTTGTATGTTTTTAAATAAGAATGTTGACAAATATTGAAACCTTTGGAAAGACTGAAGGGGAAAAGGGACATATTTTCATGGGCAGTTTCTATATGTTATTGAGTTCTGCCTTAATATTTTCTCAGTCAATATAAACCCTTTTCACTATAACTAGATGTCTTTTCACTCTCCCCACAGCATTACGTCAGACATCAACAATGAAAAAGTAATAGCACATAGACGTTGACGTTGACGGTGTCTGTTCTAGTCCTGGTATGCTTGAAGGTCTGTGCACCAATAATGTTCTCCATGTAGGTTTCTGGCTTTTAGTCCTCGGAGCAAGTAGGGATGATTATTAAAGATGCTGCCTAAGAACACAAAATAGAACACAGAAAATAAATGGAATGTGTACTAGATACACAAAAGCTATAGGCGTGTTAAATGTGGGCAATTTATCATTAGTTCATGTAGATGAGCGAAGACTATATCCAATTCTAAGAGCAGTAATACCATTCCAAATTTTTTAAGTAGGCAGATTTTTCTAAGGCCTACTAAAGGAAATCTGGCAAAAATTCCAGCTTGCTTAGGAGCTATGCCAAAACATCATATTTTAAAAGTCAGAAACAAATCTCTGTATGAATGTTAGCCTCACACAGACTAGACCAGCAGAATCATTATTTAAAAACCTGCAGGGTTTCTGCCCATTTGCAAAGACTTCACAAATGCTTTGTGCAAGAAGGAGGTAGTAAAAAAAATCGATGACAATTCCTATATATAGTATGTATTGGAGGGGACTGAAATTAAAAATTCAGTGGAGTTTGGAAGCAGGAGTGAAACTATGGAGAAGTCACAAGATCTCTTCAACCTCATTTTGTAGATGAGGCAAAAGTTACCTATTATCCGTGATGGTTCTGGAATTTTCAGTGTCAAACTCTAAATTGTATACTGTGTAGCGCTCAGTGTTAGGTGGAAGAATGAATGTATAGTATTTTACATTATGTTACCTGGAGTAACTCTATAAGAAGATAATTTGCCTCATATTTCAGGTATTAGTAGGAGCTCGTAGAAAAAAACTTATTCCACTTGGCGATATAATCCACCAAATAGAGTATCTGGGGCAGGTGGCTCAAATCTGGATTCTGTAGAATAGGAAATGCTATATGCTGACTACAATTTTGGGTAATTGAAGATGCACATTCGCACGTCAGTGGCTTTCAAAAATCCTACAGTAGAGGGACGCTTGCGTGGCTCAGTCTGTTAAGCATCCGACTCTTGGTGTTGGCTCAGGTCATGATCTCACGGTTCATGGGTTCGAGCCCCATGTCGGGCTCTGCATTGGCAGTGTGGAGCCTGGTCGGGATTCTCTGTCTCCCTTCTCTCTCTGCCCCTCCCTCCTTTCAAAATCAATAAATAAGCTTTAAAAAGAATCCTGTAGTAGGTACATCTTTTAACTCTGCTTACCTCACTGTTTCCCAAGATTACTTGACTCTTGTTTTAATCAGTTCTGGCTTCTAGAACAACATGCCAAAGACTGGGTGGTTTATAAACATCAGACATGTATTTCTCACAGTTCTGGAGGCTGCAAGTCTGAGGTCAGGGTGCCCGCATGGTCACGTGCTGAGGAGGACCTTCTTCCAGGTTGTACACTGCCGATTTTCTGTTGTATCTTCACATGGTGGAGGACAGGACTGTGAGCTAGAACACTAATGCCATTCATGAGGACTCCACCCTTCCTTATGACTGAATTCCCTCCCAAAGATGCCACCTCCAAATACCATCATATTGAGGATTAGATTTCAACATAATGAGTTTTGGGGGACACATACATTCAGTCCATAACAACTATGACATCTTTCTGGGTTTTTTTTTTCCATATAAAACACACTATCATTTCCATCAGTATGTATTCTTAGAAATATTCTTTCAAGAAGTCAGATCAAGGGAAAGGCCCCGATTAGAAAGTCAAATTGTCTTGACACTGACTAAGTACCATCATTAAAATACTTAAAAATAACACAGTGATTCAGGATCCAGTACAATGTTGTGATAGGTGATCTCCCACAGCTGACCCAAGAGTTAATTAGTATACACAAAAATGCAGAGTCTCAATTGTCAAGGCTCAAAATACACATCCTGTTCTCTTATCTATTAGAAGAAAGAACATAAGCAGAGACCCCGACATTATCTCTCGAAAGATGGCAGGAAGTCATGAAAAATGATCCATCCGTGAGCCAACCTGTGAATGTTAGAAACCATTTCCAGACCCTACCTTAAAAGAGAAATGGAGGGGTGCCTGGGTGGCTTAGTCGGTTAAGCGTCCGACTTCAGCTCAGGTCACGATCTCACGGTCCGTGAGTTCGAGCCCCACGTCGGGCTCTGGGCTGATGGCCCAGAGCCTGGAGCCTGGTTCCGATTCTGTGTCTCCCTCTCTCTCTGCTCCTCCCCCGTTCATGCTCTGTCTCTCTCTGTCTCAAAAATAAATAAACGTTAAAAAAATTAAAAAAAAAGAGAGAAATGGAAAACTGAATCAAAGCAATGGAGTAGCTGAATCAAGGCTGTTGTCTATAGACTATCCCAAATGCTCTTTCCTAAGGCAAAATAGGATATTTCCGTTGGCTATGGTCTTGATACGGAAATGTGGGTAAAATTCATTCAGTGAAATGTCATAAGATAAAATAATCTGAAAGGATATTTAAAGAAATTTTTTAAAAAGCACAGAGTAACTTTGCTTAAGATCACAAATTTCCCAATGCCTGGCGGAAGAAGAAAGAAATGAAGAAACATGTGAAACTTACATGTGATAGAGTAAAAATCATAAATTGCTTCATATATTTTTTCCCCTTTTTGTCCCAATGGTTTCTTGCTCTATTTTTATTTATCTTTTACATTTCAGGCTGTATCAGTCAATGTTGAACCAGAGAATCAGAACCAGTTGGAGATACGCATTAGATTTATTGTAAGGAGTTGGCTTATGTGATTTGAGAGACTGGGCAGGCGTAACACAAGTCTGTATGGCAGGATATCAAGGCATGAGGAAAGGCAGGCTGGAATTCACAGACAGAAGTGGAAACTACCATCCATAGGTAGAGTTTCTACTGTATCAGAAAGCCTGAGTCTCCCTTAAGCCCTTTCAAGTGATTGAATCAGACCTATCCAGTCGATCTAAAATAACCTCCCTTACTTAAAGTCGACTGATTACAGACTTCAACTCTATCTTCAAAATATCTTACAGCAACACCTGTATTAGTGTTTGATTGAACAACTGGGATAAAAGCCTCATCTAGTCAACACATAAAATTGACCATCACAGGGACATATGAATTCGTAGATGTACCACAATTTTTAAAAATGATGCGTGACTCTGAAAATCTATAGACAAGATATGTTTTTACCAACCAACCACACACACATGTGCACACATGCGCGCGCGCACACACACACACACACACTCCAGTCACACATTTGTTAGGATTAGGTTGTTTTTTTTAAAGATATTTTATTGCTTTTTAACATAAAAGCAGTCTGGAGGTACACTACCCAGGACTGGTATGGTGGCTCTTGTGTCTCACCAGTGATTTAGGGTCCCATTTTTTACGTACCTTTCTACTTTACTCTTTTTAGTAGGTCTCTTCCATTATCAAGGTTAACTCACAGTCCAAGGAGACTTCTGGAGCTCCATTCTTGATTTCTGTTTTCTCAAAAACAAAAAGGACAAAAGGGAGGAAGGCTGTCTGCCTCTCCTTTAAAGGGTCCTGGAAGTCTCCCATGTCTGCTGAACCCTCGTTGGCCAGGATTTGATCACGTGGCCACATATTGCTGTGAGGTCAGGTAGGGAATGTAGTCTCTGGGTCCAGGAGACTGTGTCCCTGGCTAAAATTTGGGAGTCTATAACCAAGAAGCAAAAGGAAATGGATGGTCTAGTACACAACAAGTATCCTTTGTATCACAAGGTAGCTTTAAAATCCTTGAGAACATTTAGCCTTGCATTGATATATTAGTATAGCCTCTTTGAGACGAATTTTGAAGAGTGGGTTGAGTAGGCATTATAGACATATTTACCAAGTATACTTGTGTTTGTTTTTTTTTTTAATTTTATTTATACCTGTGTTTTTTTATTAGCTGTTTTGGGCTTTGCTAGGTTAGCAACTTCTGCCACTTTTCCTTTTTTTTTCCTATTTTTATTTTTTGACAGAGAAAGAATGTGCATGTGCACAAGCAAGGGAGGGGCAGAGGCGGAAGGGAAAGAATCTTAATCAGGCTCCAGGCTCAGCTTGGAGCCTGATGAATGGCTCGATCTCAGGACTGTTGAGATGGTGACCTGAGCTGAAATCCAGAGTTGACACATAACGGACTGAGACACCCAAGCACCCCGTGCCACTTTTCCATTTTTAATGTCTACCATTCTACCCAAAATGCCCAACTTAACTTTGAAGCTCTTATTTTGGAAACAGTTTCAGGATCTATGACCAACTCGTTTGGAATTGGTATCAAGTTAGTTTGGCTCTGACTTTGTGCCAATTCTGGCAACTGGGATTTTGTCTTGCTCACCAAAGTAGTTCTTAGCATAGGACCAGTTTTATCCAGGTAATTTGTATGTGTGCGTTTCTTTCTGTTTTTATGGTTCTCTCTCACACGTATCTTAGATTCCGTGTTAGATGAGGAGAGGGGTGGTCCTGCCTTGCTTTTACCAGTATGACCTTAGGCTTTGATATGCTTCTGATGATGTTATTGGCTTGAATAGAAATTTTTTTTGCCAGTTCTGATTTCTCAAAATCATTTGAAGGACTGCATTATCCAATATTTGCCTTCTCCCTTTCTCATCAGTTACCCACAGTGAAATTTCTTTCTTTAAATATTGAGATAAAATTATTACTCTTGTGTTCAATAAAGGAGGCTTAAACATGTGACTCTCAGAAGTGTGTCATACAGTGAGTGGCAGTGTTTTAAAAAGGACCATAATTTACTTTATCAAACCTGCAATGGATTTTCGGGGGGGAAGGGGTAAACGGAAATATACAGTTCTATTTGTAAGAAGAAATGCCTCATTTGTTCATTACTAATTTCTTTGACTAATATTAAAGTGCCTTGATTGTGCAAGAATGAGGTTGGATACCTTTTGCTTATTGCAGTAATTTGTAATCATTTGCAAGGTTGCTGAGTAATAATTTTATCATTGTGAGGAGATGAGTCTATTAGGAAACAGTGATTGCCAACTGTGTATTCCTTATAGCAGCATGGAAAGAGAGTTATGATACCAATCGCTTTTTTCCTTGAAACATCGGTCTTTAATTGGTGATAACAGCTAGCAGAGAACTGCTTAAAGGTGTGTTTTTTCCCCTAGATGGTCGTAAAGGGACCATTGTCTTGCTACAGTCTAAATAGCACTTAGGCCTGCGCTTTGTATTCTCTACGATTTTGAGCATTTTTGTTTCCTCCCTTTGTTTTGGCATACTCCTTCTTTGGCATAACCTTTTGAAAAACACCTATGAAACTATCATATAGTTCATTCTGTTTATCACATGTAAGCAATTCATAAATTGAGACCACCGTTTGGTTTCTGCGCTGTTGGAGACGTTCCCCCCCCACTTTATTCAGAAAGTGGATGAGTGATTTGAGGTTAGGAATGTGGAGAGCAACACTCCCACTTTACAACAAAAGAAAATCTGGACACACTGCAGAGGAATGAATGTTCTGAAGCCCATCAGAGAACGGAGGTAGCAGGGCCAGACTCCAGAGGATACACGTTGTGTGATACCATTTACATGGCATTCTCTGAAAAGCAAAACTCTAGAGATGACAAATAGATGCGTGGTTGTCAAGGGTCGAGGTTTGGTGAAGGGTGCGGAGAGACTGCAGAAGGGAAATTTTCTTTTAAGTTTCTGTTTAAATTCCAGTTAGTTAACATACAGTGTAATGTTAGTTGCAGTCGTACAATTTAGTGACTCAGTGCTTTCGTACGTCACCCGGTGCTCATCACGACAAGTGCACTTTTTAATCCCCATCACCTAGTTAACCCGTCCACCCCTCTGGTAACCATCAGTGGGTTCTCTATAGTGAAGAGTCTGTTTCTTGGTTTGCCTCTGTCTCTTTTTTCATCCTATGCTCGATTGTTTCGTTTCTTAAATTCCATATATGAATGAAATCATCGCAGAGGGGAGATTTTAAGATGATAGAAGGAGGGACCCACTATTCCTGTTAGTTTGCTCAAGACTGTCCCAACTTGAAACCAAAAGGCCTGTGTACTAGGAATCACTCTTATTTCCAGGCAAACCAGGATTACTGGTGACTCTAGAGGGAAGTACTCTGCATGGCCATGGCTTGGTAGATACTTGGCTCTATGTCTTTGTTATAACCAAAAGGCTGTATGAAAGCTTCTGTGAAAGTGTTTTAAAAACTCTCTGCTAATGTCTCCAGGATCCCAGGGCTGTGACAAATCTAACTGTATTGAAAATGAAGAGAACTAGATCAAAAATTGGAATCTGACCACATGAGTAAAAATGAAGAGCGGATATATGGAGTTTTAAGGAGCACATGATAGGAATCTGCAAGTATTTGCAGGGCTATCATGGAAAAAAATGGCAGTTCTGGCGACATGGTAACTGATAATCCTACATTTGTGCAAGACACGACCTGAATGTCTGTGTTCCGTGGTTCCGCATATCGGTTATTTAACACATCGGTGCTTTGGGTTTCTCTTCTTAGAATAATCAGTTTAATGGCATCCACCTCCAAAGCTGAGGTAAAGGTAAAGTGAGGTTATATATTAACTAGCACCTAGTGAAAATAGACAATGTTACGTCTGATATACTTTAAGTGGCTTGCTAGCATTCTCATTTAGCCTTTCTGGTTTTTAGACGTATGTAATACAGAAGATTGTTAAGAGCTAAAATACCAAAATGGACTCTCTTTTCTGCTTAACAAAATCAGGGTCGCAATTGTTGTGAATTTAACTTTGTCACCAACGTACAAGAATGGAATTGACGAGGACGTAGAAGAATGTTACAGGCAAGAAATAGTTACATAACAGAAAAACAGGTAACAAACAACAGAGTTATTTTCTTTTGTGTGACATTGAGTCAGGTCCTTTTTACCATGAGTTTAGACGTTCTTGTATTAAACACATAGCAGAATTAAAGGGCCGAAATGCTTCTTTCTACTCTGCTTCTGGAAATCTACAGAAAGCTACCACAGACAGCTGTGCAATTGCGAAGACAGTAAGCAAGGACCTGTAGTTTCTGGTTTCAGATGTAAGGAGCTCGGAAGTTTTTACCCCATTCTAACAAGTAAAAAACTGAACAAACTGAAAAATCAATATCTCTTGTCAGATTCTTAAGGGAAGGGAAGGTATCGGACAACAAACTGAAACATCAACAACTCTCGTGGGATTCTTAAGAGAGGGGAAGACATAGGATGAACCACCGACCCTCAAATCGTAGAGACGGGCGAGTATAAGTTACTACCATTTCACCAGAGTAGAGACTCACCAGCAGAAACTTTGTGAGAACCAGTGCCAGGGTAGGAAAACCCAAACCATACTCGATGAATTCCTGGAGCCTCACTGTAGACAACAATTAGGGTTAAAAACTCTAGTGGAACTCAGTCATCATAGGAGGCCTCATGAGATAATGAGACTTAGCTTCAGGACCTCCATTAGGTTGGCACAGTACATATCACAGTAAAATACCACCATGCACCTGGCAGGGGAAGAGGAAAAGCAACCATTCTAGGAGGCCAATGCCTTATCCATTAGGCCCCTGGGCCTTCTGTAAAGGAACCATTCGAAACCATTCTGAACAGAGCACTCTGTTCTTATTAACAAAAGCTTCCTACAGGAGACACTGGTGAACCAGAGCCTAAACTACTGGGGTTCGATCAGAGCCTGACGGACCTAGGAAGGAAAATACCCAGCTCCTGCCCACTCTAGCCTTTTTGTCCCATCTAAGCGGTGAGAAAAACACAACTAAGAAATACTTGTGAAGTTCACAGTCCAGAGGCCACAGGCCCATGGAAAGACTGAAACCTAATCACAGGGCTAGCGAACACTTCTGCTCTCCCTGCACTCACCACCACAGGACTAAAGGCTGAATTATAGTAGTTCCTTTCACTCAGTATATCATATCTGGCTATCAGGAAACAATGACAACACTGTGTGGAGCAAAAGTACCAGCACCAGGCATGGCAGTGATGGCGGAATGGTCATACGGAGAATTTAAAAAACAAACAAACAAACAAACAAAAAATGTGATTAATATGCTAAGGACCCTAATGGATCAAGTAGCATGCAGGAACAGATGGGTGATGGAGAGGGAGAGGTGGAAATCCTAAGGTCCAAAAAAACACAGTAACAGAAATGAAGCATGCTTGTAATGGGCTTATTTGACAGGCTGGACATGGCTGAAGAAAAAAGTAAATGACCTGAAGGACAGACCAATGGAATGCTTGAAAACCAAAAAGCAAAGAGTGAAGTAAACATAAAAATATCTAAGAACTCTGGGACAACTACAGAAGGGGTAGCATATGCATGATGGGGATACTAGAAGGAGATAAAGGAACAGAAGAAATTTTTGAAAGAGTAACAACTGAGAATTTCCCCAAATTAATGTCAGATATCAAACCACAGATCCAAGAAGCTCAGAGAACACCAGGGAGGATACATGCCAGACACAAACAAACAAATCTATAACTTGGCAAATCATTTTCAAATTACAGAAAATCAAAGATAAGAGACAAATCCTGAAGGAACACGGAGGGGGAAAAAAAAGCAGCTTGCCTGTAAAGGAACAAAGATAAGCACATTTGACTTCTCCTCAGAAACCATGTAATGAAAGTGTGGAATGAAATATTTACAGTGTTTAGAGAAAAAAAAATCCACCAATCTAGAATTCTTTAAAATTATGCTTCGGAAGTAAGGGAAAAACAAAGACTTTCTCAGAAACACAAAAATTGACAGAATTTGTTGCCAACGGATTTGCCCAGCAAAAAGTGTTAAAAGAAGTTATTTAGGGAGAAGAAAAATAATATAGGTCAGAAACTCATATCTATGTAAAGTAAGGGAGAACACGAGAGAAATAGTAAAGAAAAAAACTTTCATTTTTAAAAATTTAATATATAATTGTTCAAAATCATTATACCAATAATGTGTTTGATTATGATTATATATTTGCTTATTCATGCTTATATATAAGTGAAATGAGTGACAGTAATGACATAAGGAATGGAAGAAAGGAATTAGGGGGTTTTGTTATATAAGGTATAGTGTAAAATGACATAGTATTATTTGAAAGTGAACTTGGATATTGGCAAATTCTAGCACAACCACTAAAAGAAGTAAAAAATAAAGTATAACGGATATGCTAAGATAGGAAAGAAAATAGAAATCTATTAAATGCTCAATTAAAATGATAAAAGGCAAAAAAAAGAATGGAAGACAGAAATAGCAACAAAGAACAAGAATAAATAAGAATAGCAACAGATATGGTAAATATTATTTCGACAATATCAATAAGCACTCTTAATGCCTCTGGTCTAAATGCATCAATTAAAAGACAGAGATTGTCATAGTGGATCAAAAAACACAACCCAACTCTATGTTGTCCACAAAAATACACTTAAATATAAAGACCTGTATAAACTGAACGTAAATGGATAGAGAAAATAGACCGTGCTAATATTTTTTTTTTTTTAATTTTTTTTTTTTTCAACGTTTATTTATTTTTGGGACAGAGAGAGACAGAGCATGAACGGGGGAGGGGCAGAGAGAGAGGGAGACACAGAATCGGAAACAGGCTCCAGGCTCCGAGCCATCAGCCCAGAGCCCGACGCGGGGCTCGAACTCACGGACCGCGAGATCGTGACCTGGCTGAAGTCGGACGCTTAACCGACTGCGCCACCCAGGCGCCCCAGACCGTGCTAATATTAAACAAAGCAAGAGCAGCTATATTAATTTCAGACAGAGCAGACTTCAAAGTAAAATGCTATCTGGGATAAAGAAATATCTTACATAATAGTTAAAGGTCATTTATCCTAAGACACAGCAATTCTTAATGTCTGAGCACCAACAACAGAGCATCAACCTACAGGAGGCAAAAACTGGTGCAACTACAAGGAGAAATAGATGAATCCACTACCCTCGTTGGACACTCATCACCCCTGTCTTAGAAATGGACAGCAAGCAGGAAATCAATAAGGATAGAGTTGAACTCAGCAACACCATCAATCAATGAAACATAATTGACATCTACAGACTACTTCATCCAAAAACCGCAGAATAGATCTTTTTCTCAAGACAGTAAGCAGGAAAGTCTAATCTTCTTGGTTTATTGCCACTCATTAGAAATATGTATATATATTGCACTGAGTAGGGCACATGCACATTGCTAGTTGTAGAAGTTACAAAAATGAATATGGATAGATACATAGATCAACAGAATAGAGAGTCCAAAAACTAGTCCTCATAGATATGCTCAATTAAAAATTGGACAAGGGTACCAAGACAATTCAATGGACAAGAAAGATCTTTCAACAAAATGTACTGAGTCAATTGAATGTCCACATGCAAAAAATAAAATTGACTCGTATCACACATCTTATCAAAAATTAACTCAAAATGGATCAAAGACCCAAATGTATGCGTTAAAACCAAATAAAATGCATAGAAGAAAACACAATTATAAACCTCTGTGGCTTTGGATTGGTTTCTTAGCTATGACACCAAAAGCACAAGTGAAAAAAGAAAGCATAGATAAATTAGGCCTCAGCAAAATTTAAAACTTTTGCATGCAAAGGACACCATCAAGAAAGTGAAAAGACAACCCCCAGAATGTGGCAAAATAGTTACAGGTCATATGCCTGGTAATAGACTTGTATCTACGGTACATGAAGAACTCTAACAGTAGTGAAAACACAAATAACCTAATTAAAGGGTGGACAAATGATATGAATAGGCATTTTTCCAAAAGAGATCTACTCTTTTGGAGTAGATGAAAGCACATGAAAATGTGCTCAATATAGACTAATAACATCATCATTAGGGAAATGGAAATCAAAACCAGAATGAGATATCACTTCATACCACACTAGGATGGCTAGAATAAAAAGACAGATGATAAGAAGTATCAGAGGGGAACATAGAGAAATTGTGTGGTGTCACCACTTTGGAAGACATTCTAGCATTTTCTTTCTTTTTTTAAGTTTATTTTGAGAAAGAGAGAGAGAGAGAGAGAGAAAGCATGAGTAGGGGAGGGGCAGAGAGAGAGAGAGAGAAAAAGAGAGGAAGAGAGACAATCCCAAGCAGGCTCTGCAGAGCCCTACAGGGGGCTCAAACTCATGAACTGTAAGATCATGATCTGAGTTGAAATCAAGAGTTGGATGCTTAACCGAGTGAGCTACATAGGCGCCCCCTCTAGTAGTTTCTTAAAAGACATTATAGCACTTTCTTAAAAGGTTACACGTAAAGTTACCACATGACCCAGTATTTTATTCTTAGGTATATAGTTGTGAAAATTAAAAACTTATACACACACACACACACACACACACACACAAATTTGAACATTAATGCCAGCACTTTTCATAATAACCCCGAATGAGAAACAACTCAAGTGTTCTCCCACTGATGAATGGATAAATAAAATATAGTATATCCAGACAATGGCATAATATTTGGCAATAGAAATGAATGAAGTACGGATACGTGCTATAACACGAAGGAAACTGGAAAACATGCCGAGTAAAAGAAGCCAACCACGGGAGGCTACAAATGTAGGATTCCATTCATATGAAATGGTCACAGTAGGCAAATCTACACAGACAGAAAAGTAAATTAGTGGTTATCTAGGACTAGGCAGAGGGGAGCTGGGAAAAAGAGGAGAGATGGCTAACATTACAGAGTTTCTTTTAGGTGTAATGAAAATACTCAAAATTCGATCGTGGTGATGTTTGCACAATTCTGAGAATATACTAAAAAACCTCTGAACTATGTGCTCTACACGGGTGAATCCTATCATGCGTGAATTGTATCTTAATGAAGCTGTTATTTTATGTTTGTTTATTTTTGAGAGAGAGTGGGAGCGGGGAAGGGGCAGAGAGAGGGAGACACAGAATCCAAAGCAGGCTCCAGGCTCTGAGCTGTCAGCACAGAGCCCGACTGGGCTCAAAGTCACGAACTGTAAGATCATGACCTGAGCTGAAGTCCCTTAAGCTACCGAGCCACCCAGGCAGCCCACGAAGCTATTTTGATGAGCCCTTTCATTAAAGAGCTCCTAATCCGACTAGGTAGACTGGCAAATGAATACATACTTAAGTGATAGTGGAAGAGTAAATAAAGCCCCCTCGGGGCAGGGTGGAGAGGCCGCACGTTATCACCCTCTCATGTAAGTGTGTGTTTGCCCTCATAATGCTGGGGGATTGAGTTTGTAAACTCAGCGCCCTAGAAGTGCCTGTACACTAAATTTACCCCAGATAAAAAGTATTTATTTCAGACTGAAATATAGATTAAAAAGTCATCTTTCTTTCTCCATAAAAATTGAAAAGAACAAAAGCAAAAACCCATATCATGACAATTATTTTGTAAATACATACATTGTCCCTGTACATGCTTATACATGTTCCTAATCAATGTCATTATACTAATTTATATCTTATAAGATAATTTTATCCTTATATCTTGATATATTGATATGTATCAACATATTTTAATCTTAGATATATGCCAATATATTTGGTGTTTTGATGTATTATATATATATATATATTGATGTATTTTATATATATATATATATATATATATATAAATTTAGTGATGGAAAAAATTTAGTTTTTATCATTTAAAGGGATACTAGTTTTATCATACAATCAAATAAATGTGATACAGTCAACGTACATTGATTATACATCAATGTACAATCAATGGAAAAAACATAGAAAATGGCCCAGAATATCCCTTCATGTAAAATTGACAAAGTAAAATCGGGGAATAGTAGGATTATAATAATGACTTAGTAGCTTCTAGTCTAAGTCTCTTTCAGAAATAAAAGTCCCACTTATCATATAGTTGTTAAATACCCAGTTAATGCTTTGATATCTTCAGTATGAGAAGCTCACTCCTTTACCAGTCCGCCTGTCCCAACACCAGCCAGCCCTAATTTCTTGGAAAATATGTTGAGAATTCCTCTCTTTGCAGTGGCTCCAGTATGATTTAGGTTTGCCATTTGGAGCATCTGAAAATAGGTTTATTCCGCATTAAAATCTTACCTATGTATCATTCCTTAATACCTTTCCAAGCGGTTTTATGTATATCAATCACCTCATGTTATTCTCCAGTAAGGTTTGCAGAAGTGTGATTATCTCAGCTTTGCAAAGAAACAGCAGAGGCCTCTGTGATCAGCATTCATAAGGAGAAACAATTGAACCCCATTTAAGTGGGGAAATCGTATTTGGTTATTTATATGTTTGTTTGTTTTTCAAAATGTTAGAGAGCGTTCAGAAACTTGGTCAACTCTGTAAGAACAGGGACATAAAGCCAACTGGGACAACCCCCAGAACCACATCTCAAAGCGGTTCCGGCAGCACAGCCCCATACCAGTGCCCTCCGCTCAGGCAGCTGGATTCTGACCTGACTTATGTGGATGCACCCCAGAGGTGGAAGATAAGGTACATGCCGGCACTTTAGTAACCAAGGAAGCTAAGAAATGTGGGTTTTGCTGAATTTTACACGGAGAAGGTAAGACGACAATAAAAGAAAGTATCAGAATGTGCAGAGAGTGATTACGTGACTTTGAGCTGTCAAAAATGACAGATGCCGACTATGACTTCCTAACTGAGTTTTCTGATCCTGAGTTCCCCCTCCCAAATGATCTTGTAAGCTTTTCTGCTCTGTTTCTATACATTTTAAACCTGCTCATGGAACTTGACATCTTGTATCTGTTTAACTTAAATTTGCTAGCTTGGGCTCATCGCTTCAAATTTTTTGGATCATGTCAAAACCAGTTTTTTTCACTCATCATAAGAACATGTCAAACCAGTTTCGTTTATTAAGACCTTGGGTACGTATCCTTCTTTGGGGCATACCAGAATCTTTCTCGGGCAGTGATGATGGTTTGAAAAACAATACCACAGTTACTTGAGTTATATTGTGTACTTTAAGAATCGCTACGTTGTATACTTTTAATATATTTGATTTCTCAATTATACCTTAATAGAGCTGAAAAAGAGATCATTGTTAAAAGAAACTGAATGTAGGCTATACAGGAACTCTCTGCCCTATCTTTGCAACTTTCCAGTAAATCTAAAATTATTCCCAAATCAAGGTTTATTAAAAATATAAAACAAATGAATTACTACTTTGTTGTATAGCTATTCAATCGTCCATGGATTTTGTCTTTCTTCCCCATACCTCTCAACCCTGTCTTTAGGAATGTCATGAAATGTCAGGTCACCTTTGCCAGACTCCCCAGGTTTATTACCTCACTGCTAAAGTCTTCACTTCCACCTGCAGAATTTTACTTACAGTAGGTACTTGTCCCACTATTTTTTATTCTGACCCACAGCATTTTAATTTCTAGTTGTTATAAGTGTTTTAATGAATATCGGAAGTGTGGTACGGGGCAGGAGTTAGAGAAATTTGGCCACTTCAAAAAAATGTCTAATATTCTAGGAATGATTTTACTGATGGACTGACTCCATTCATTCATTCAAGAAACAATGACTGAGGTCAGAGAGGGAAAAAACCTCTCTAACCTCAGCCGCAGCAATTTCTTACTTGACACATCTCCTAGGTCAAGGGAATTAAAAGCAAAAATGAACTATTGGGACCTCATAAAGATCAAAAGCTTCTGCACTGCAAAGGAAACAGTCAACAAAACTAAAAGGCAACTGATGGAAGGGGAAAAGATATTTGCAAATGACATATCAGACAAAGGGCTAGTATCCAAAATCTATAAAGAGCTCACCAAACTCCACACCTGAAAAACAAATAATCCAGTGAAGAAATGGGCAGAAAACATGAATAGACACTTCTCTAAAGAAGACATCCGGATGGCCAACAGGCACATGAAAAGATGCTCAACGTCGCCCCTCATCAGGGAAATACAAATCAAAACCACACTCAGATATCACCTCACGCCAGTCAGAGTGGCTACAATGAACAAATCAGGAGAGTATAGATGCTGGAGAGGATGTGGAGAAATGGGAACCCTCTAGCACTGTTGGTGGGAATGCAAACTGGTGCAGCCACTCTTGAAAACAGTGTGGAGGTTCCTCAAAAAACTAAAAATAGATCTACCCTATGACCCAGCAATAGCACTGCTAGGAATTTACCCAAGGGATACAGGAGTCCTGATGCATAGGGGCACTTGTACTCCAATGTTTATAGCAGCACTTTCAACAACAGCCAAATTATGGAAAGAGCCTAAATGTCCACCAACTGATGAATGGATAAAGAAATTGTGGTTTATGTACACAATGGAATACTACGTGGCAATGAGAAAGAATGAAATCTGGCCTTTTGTAGCAACGTGAATGGAACTGGAGAGTGTTATGCTAAGTGAAATAAGTCATACAGAGAAAGACAGATACCATATGTTTTCACTCTTACGTGGACCTGGGAAACTTAACAGAAGACCATGGGGGAGGGGAAGAAAAAAAAGAAAGAGGTTAGAGAGGGAGGGAGCCAAAAACATAAGAGACTCTTAAAAACTGAGAACAAACTGAGGGTTGATGGGGGTGGGAGGGAGGGGAGGGTGGGTGATGGGCATGGAGGAGGGCACCTGTTGGGATGAGCACTGGGTGTTGTATGGAAACCAATTTGACAATAAATTTCATATTAAAAAAATAAAAAAATAAAAAAAAGAAACAATGACTGGGTATTGTGGGGAATAACCTTTCCTTGGGGAAACCAGCCTCTCCACCTCACGGGATGAAGTTCCCAGTCACTGTACCTTCCCCTAGTCCTGAGACAGAGGGGTAATGAGAGCCAGGTTGAGACTGTCAGAATCATTTTGTGGGATTAATATGTGGACGGCCTGCCCTGTGCTTAGGGCCAGATGCAGAATGAAGCGGTCTGATGACAAGCACAGCCCAGCGTTGCAGGGAAGAAGAGAGCCTTGATGGCCTCCTCTGAGCCCCGAATCCTGCTGTATATAAAGGCAATGCCAGCTTTAGGCTTTTCAGTTTAATGATCTGATGAATTCCATTTTTGTTAAGCTAGTTTGTGTTCCACTTCTGTCACTGCAACAGAAAAGGACACTGAAAGGACACTAAAAATATTCTATCCTCAGTCTGACTTTTAGGTGTATTTGTGAGTTTTCTCTCTTTCATCTTCAAAAGTATATACTGGAAATGCAAAAAGGCTATGCCAGGGGCTATTCTATTCTGTCATATAGGGAGGCGTTAGTAATAATGCATGGGGTAATGGGCGAGGTTAATGGCAGCACGTTTGAAGTATTAAAGGAATATCAAGGAAAAAAAATGACCAAATGTAAAAACACAGAGCCCACCCCATCACCACCTTCCTCCCACTCAATGCCTTTCGCCTGTTACTTTGTTACAGAGTCAGGGCCTTGATCAGTGCCTCTGCCTACTCTCAGATCCTGCTCCCAAATAAGTTTCAATTTTCCTCCGGGCAGCACTCTGAGGTCTCCGGTGAAGTAAGTTCTCTTTCCCTTCCCCCCTAGAATTAAATGTTGGAGGTCTTTTTCTTTTGTTTTGTTTTCCGGTAGAGTTTTTATGTTGCCTTTGGCAATATCTAGTCTTGAAGGTTAATGTATGAGCTTATGTTAATTTCAGTGAAGGTTGATACATTTTTTTGACCTTCACTTGAATAACCTTTCAGGTAGTTTTTTCTCTTCCATTGACTGTAGATCTGTAGATGTCACTGGCTATTTAGTTCACCTTGGTATACTCAGAGAGAACAAGGAGGGTAGGATTTAACCTTTCATGTAATGATTAGAAAATAGTTACTCGGTTTGGAACAAGTCTTAACTGCCTTCATCGGTTGGCTAATTAGCTCTAAGTCATATATTTTTGACCTTTTAGAAAATGGCAGTGTTTCATTCTGAGTCATCAGGCTGATTACTCTTTTGCTTTAAAAAAAAAAAAAGAGATTCTTGTATTTTAATTAACTTAGCTATATTGTTTATGGAGAATTTAACACCCTTTGGCTCTGACCTACAGTTCTCGCCAATGGCTAAAATTTTCTAATGTGCAGTAGAACTTGCACTGCGGGACTAGCTCACGGGGTAATGGCATTGATGAACTGATCTTTTTGAAGATAATAGATTAATTTTCTGCCCACAATTTGTGAAACCCAATGGGATCATCACCATATCTTGATCATATTTTATCCCTCAAGCGACTAGCAGGCTTTCTGGCACATAACATGAGCCAAGTAAAAGTTTTTACATGAATAAATCAATGAATGGATACACTTTATACATTTTGATGTTGTATTGAGTGACTCATTTTCTATAAAGTATACAATGTTCTCTTAGACTGAAAGAAATGACTTATGTTGGGTGTTCTTTTAGGTAAGGAGGGATGAAAAAACAAGTATTCTCTACAACCAATAGACCTTTGCCATTTTGGGTATAGTTCTCCTTTATAATAGGTGTTTTGAAAGCTTTTTCTCCAACTCTTTGTATAAAAATGTCTCTGTATGCCCTATGCTGTACCTACAATTTTGCTATGTTTCTGCTGATTCCACATACAATAGCTGAAATATTATTCACAGATTGTTCCCTATAATCTTAACAAAACAAGTTAAAGGTTATCCAGCTTAATTATTAAAATAACTATAAAGCATTATGTGAAGATGCCTTGTTATCTCATAGAACAGAAAAATAACGACATCAAAGAAAATGTGTGAATCAACTAATAAAGAATCCTCAGAGAATTCATCTTCTTACATGTTATTAAGATAGTCTGATTTCTTCTCATGTCATGTATTAATCTACATTGATTAGGAATCAGAACTGAATCATAATAGGACATAGTAAGCAATAAACCAGTAAAAGATTATCACAAATGCAAGGAACAAAAATGTATTTATGTACTTTGACAAATAGTATCAGCTTAATAAAAATAATATTCAACATTTCTGAAAGTGATTGTATGTGTCATTGTACTTAACCCTGCATTTTCATTGATTTCACTTCTCCCGAGTAAAACTGCCTGTGTCAGGAAGTTCACAGTTCGGCTGAATCCAGTGCTGTTTGTCTTATTATCATGCGCCTCTCCTGGTTCAGGTGCACAATCTTTACGTACGGACATTTCCTAGGGAGGTTGTACAAGTGAGAACTTGGACTCTAGGAACATAGTGATGCCTTTAAGTCTTATTTCAGCCTCTAGGGCAGGTTGATGCAGTGTCACTAAAATCCAGTTTTCTCATGTGAATTGTAAAAGTCATAACAAGTTAGATGCTTTAAGAGGCAAATGAGAGAATATATTTAAAGGACTCATTGTGGTATCTGGCATAGTGAGTGATAAGTTATAAGAATAACTATTCTTAATGCAGCACAGGTGAAATCTTACAAACCATGAAGCAGTAGTTTTGTTTGATTTCTGAAAAATTTTACCAAAAAATTGGAATCGTGAATTTCTAAGCATAAGGATAGAAAAGACTTAAGAAAATCATAGTTTCCGGGGCGCCTGGGTGGCGCAGTTGGTTAAGCGTCGGACTTCAGCCAGGTCACGATCTCGCACTCCGTGAGTTCGAGCCCCGCGTCAGGCTCTGGGCTGATGGCTCAGAGCCTGGAGCCTGTTTCCAATTCTGTGTCTCCCTCTCTCTCTGCCCCTCCCCCGTTCATGCTCTGTCTCTCTCTGTCCCAAAAATAAATAAACGTTGAAAAAAAAAAATTAAAAAAAAAAAAAAAAAAGAAAATCACAGTTTCCTAAATTTTCTTTTTTAAATTTCAAACACATACAAAGCTTGCATGGTGGTACAATGAACACTGTATATTTACCAAGATTCACCAACTCTTCACTTTTTGTCACATTAGCTATATCTGTCCTTTTTTATGGTTTTTTTTTTTTTAAGTTTATTCATTTTGAGAGAGAGAGAGAGACTGGGGAAGGAGCAGAGAGAGAGGAAATGAGAGAGAATACCAAGCAGGCTCCTCACTGCCATGGCGCTGTTGGGCTCAAACCCACGGACTGTGGGACCATGACCTGAGCTGAAACCAAGAGTTGGGTGCTCAACGGACTGAGCCACCTAGGCGCCCCATCCTTTTTCATGTTAGAATACATATGCTCAATCTCCTAAAAACAAGGATGTTCTCTTACATACTTTGAATATAAGGATCACATTCAAGAAGTTTAACACTGATATACTATTATGTAATATATAGTTTATATTCATATTTTACCAATTGTCCTAATAATATTGTTTATAACTTTTATTTTTATTTTGATCCAGAACACAATGATCAGGGATCAATATTTGCTTTTTGTTGTCCTGTTTCTTTTGTTTTTTTTTTCTTTTTTTTAATTATTATTTATTTTTGAGAATATGACAGTGTGAGCAGGGGAGGGGCAGAAAGAGAGGGAGAATCTAACTCAGGTTCTGCACTGTCAGTGCAGAGCCCAATGTGGGGCTCAAACTCATGAAACCATGAGATCATGACCTGAGCCAAGATCAAGAGTCTGACCCTCAATGGAGCCACCCAGACGCCCTTCCTTTGTTTTCCATAATCGAGAAAATCCCCCGCATTTTTTTCAGCTTTCATGACCATTAATTTGAAGATTCTAGCTCACTTGTTTCTCAGATTGTTCCTCAGTTTGAACTTGTCTAATTTCCTCTGTCCTAGATTCAGGTCCAAATTCTTAGCCAGATACTACCTTAGCTGGCGCTGTGTTCTTTTGGGTACATCTCATTCTTTGTAATATTAAGTTTGATCTCAGAGTGTCCACAAGATTCCATCACTATGCAGGCTCTTCTGTACCTTTTCTAAAAGATTATCTGTGAAACAACACTTTGAGAATGGGTATGTCCTGTTCTCCCGCAGCTTTTAACCTATTGGTTTTACCATTGAAATCGTGATCTTAGCCTGAATCACTTATTGTAATAATGGTCCTAATATGATGCCTTTTCTAACTGTACCATTATTTCTGCACGTATTAGTTCTTATTCTTCCATAAGGAAGATCTCCAACCACTCCACCCCCTTTTAGAATCATGCTGGGCTCACAGATTTTTAGAATTCTGATTGAATATATTAGAGCACATTTAATTTGTACAAGATATGTGTGCTAGATATTTTTCAGGTCCAGAAAATCAGAACTGTGCCTTGTGGCCTTGTGGAGAACTATCCTGATTCAAAGCTTGTAGCAAAGGGGCAAGTGATTATTAAAATTTTTCATAACTGTTTCTAAACTTCATATAGCTTTTCAAGATAAATTTATGTTTTGTTGATAATCCGTTAAGGTACTTGTAGTGCTGCTGCTCTCCATATTGGTAGATGTTTGACTCAATGAGTCGTTTTTGTTAAGTTTATTTAATTTTGGAGGGGGGAGATACTGCACTGGGGAGGGAAAGAGAGAGGGAGAGAGAGAATCCCAAGCAGGCTCCATGCTGTCAGCATGAACCTGAGTCAGGACTCGATCTCATGTGCCATGAAATCATGACCGAAGCTGAAATCAAGAGTTAGACACTTAACTGACCGAACCGCACAGGCACCCCTGACTCCATTAGTTTTTAAATCTCTATTCGCTATGAAACTATTTGGGATGTAAAATAATTCCTTCTATTTATGCCTATGTAAAACACAAAGGCATGGGACTAGTTCCAGAGGACAGAACTGTCCATTTGTTTCTCCTAAATGTACAAATGGCATATTATATAAAAAGTTATTGTATACTTCGGAATTCTTCTTCGGAATACTTATTTGTTCTGCTCAGAAAAATATAGGTAACTGACCCAAATGGAAAGCCTTGAACTGAGTTTTCATTTGCAGAACTATTCTGTTTAGAATTATGGCCCCAGAAAAATTCCCAATTCTGATTTCCCAGTCTAATATTTTAGCATGAAGGGTTAGTATTAAATCAGTTGTCTAACAAATCACTGTCTCTTTGTAAGCAACATGTTTTTTTTTTTTGTCTCCTTAATTTCAAGATGTTCTGCGTTTAGCTTTTCTAAAATTTTACTATAATATATTTAGTTAGGAAATTATTTTTTTCCTTATCCTTCTATTTGAATATACCTTCTTGCCCATTCTTTCTATTCTTTCATCTGAACTCTTTGTTATGCATAAAGCTTTTTTTTTTTATCCTCCATATCCTTCACCCTCTCTATTTGCCCACACTTCATTTCTCTGGACAACACCCTGTATGACTTTTTCCTATTTCCTACTTTTGCTTTGTCTATTCATCTGTATCTAATTGACGATGTTTCCTTCATCTGAATTTCAATTTAGTTATTTTCAAATCTTTCTTTCTTAGTACCTTGTCTTATTAGTATTTGGCTTCCTTTTTTCATAGAATGTCAGCTCTTTTTTATGTTTGCAACTATTTTTAAATTATTTTTTTATATCCTTCTTTGAGATTATTACACACTTTCCTTAAATTCTTGGGATATTTTTTTCCAATCAAAGTGAATAATTTGCTTCAGCATTATGCAATTTTATGATTGTGAGTTCATCTTTAGATAGGCTGGTTTCCTGTGGGAATCCACACTGGCCAGAGTTGTGGGAGTATCACTTCAGACCAGTTTGCTTTTGCTTTGTCTGTGATCCCAGGTGTATCACCATCCAGAGACTTATTTTCATGTTAATTTCTTGGCTTGGATTTTACTGAACCAGAATTTGGACCTTGCATGCTTATAAGGCCCAGATCAGACTCTCAGGAGAAACTTTTTTTCCATGGAAAGATCAAAAGGAAACAGCAGCTTTCTTATCACGTCTCTGAGGTGGGTGATGTTTTCCTGCTCTTTTTATTGGGAGGACCACCACTTGAGGGCCTTTTTTTAATGTAGGTTCTCACTGGTCACATGTTGCCTTAGGCAGCCCAAGGTCTATGGTTTCTGCCCACTTGGGTACTCAAGCACCTATCCATAGGGTAAGAAGACTGAACTAACCCTATGCCCTTCCCATCCCCCTGAGCATCAACATTAACTGCTCCAATTTCTGGGTCCATTTTCATGTTCAGCATCTGGTGTATATTTTTCTTCTTCAAGATTGTAGCTTTGTATATAACAGAATGTGTGTCATTTGATTTTTATGTAATTTCTAGGTGTTTTCAGAAAGATGACTTTTATGTTATCAAGTCAGACATAATGTTACAACTGGAAGTCCAATCCCATACTTTCTAACCAGTCTTTACGTCTCTTTAAAATATACATGAAAATTATGTATAGTGGCACAATGATGCCATTAAGGACAAAGAAGTGTAAATGGATTTCCCCTGGGTGAGGTTTCCTTCACTCTCCTAAAAAAAAAAGAAAGGGGGGGAAGAAAAAGAAAAGAAAAGAACTTTCTGCTTTTCCGTGCCAGGAACTTTAAGCAATGTCCAGAGGTGGGAGGTGGGGCACCACTTTGGAACCAGGAAATAAATGCAACATTCTAAAGATAGTAAAGCAGGAAGACAGAGGAGCCTGGTTCCTTGACTAGGTGCCCCAGATCTGAATTTCAACATTGAAATCCTTGTTGCATGACAAAAGTAAACTATTTTTCTAGTTTAAGCTGCCTTTTTTTTTTTTCAGACTCCGGTAAATGCAGTTGAATGCAATTCAGATTGATAATATAAATGGTATTTTCAAAAAATAAATTTATAGATAAAAAGTATTCAGCTAAATTGCAAGGCAGAAACACGAGACTAGCTACTGCATTTAGCCACACTAAACATATTGCATGTTTAGGACTTGGAATGCCTCATGCTTCTGGCACTTGAAAAAATACTTTTCTCTACAAACACTGTGCTTTTCCATGTCCTCATTTCTTTTCTCCTGCTGTGCTCCCAGTTAAATTATCCTCTATACTTTCTGCTTATCATATTATTTTACAGTTATTGCTTCTTGATGTGCCTTCCTTACAAGAGAATGACTTCCTTGAACATAGAAGATATGCCTTAATAACTTTGTATTCCTAGCACTTAAAACAGTATCTATATATATTTTTTCCTCTTCTTTCTTTCCTCTTCTTTCTTTCCTCTTCTTTCTTTCCTCTTCTTTCTTTCTTTCTTTCTTTCTTTCTTTCTTTCTTTCTTTCTTTCTTTCTTTTTCTTTCTTCCTTTTTCTTTCTTTCTGAGGGAGAGGGTGCAAGTAAGCAAGGGGCAGAGAGAGAGGGAGGGAGGGAGAGAGAGATAGAGAGAGAAAGGGGCTCACCGAAGCGGGGCTCAAGCTCACTCCAAGTGGGGCTTGAGCTCATCCAATGCAGGACCTGAACTCACGAACTGTGAGATCATGACCTGAGCCAAAGTCAGATGCTTAATGGACTGAGCCATCCAGGTGCCTATATTTAAAAAAAAAATTAATGTTTATTTATTTTTGAGTGAGAGTGCAAGTAGGGGAAGGACAGAGAGAGAGAGAGGGAGACACAGAAACTGAAGCAGGCTCCTGGCTCTGAGCTGTCAGCACAGATGCAGTACTAGAACTTGCAAACCTCAAGATCATGACCTGAGCCGGTGTCAGATGCTTAACCTACTGAGCCACCCCGGCACCCCCAGGCACCTATATTTTTATTTGAAGTATAGTTTATGTATTAAATTAGTTTCAGGTGTACAACATAATGATTAAACAATTATATATATTATGAAATGTTCACCACACTATTGTTATCCTCTGTCAACATACAAAGTTATTACAATATAACTGACTATATTTCCTATGCTGTGTTTTTCATCTCCATGATGTATTTATTTTATAACTGAAAGTCTATACTTCTTAGTCCTCTTCACCTATTTCACATATACCTCCATCCCTATTCCCTATGGCAACTGCCAGTGTGTTTTCTATACTTATGAGTCTGTTTCTGTTTTTTGTTGGTTTCTTTATATGTTCATTTGTTCATTTGCTTTGTTTTTTAGATTCTACATGTAAGTAAAATCATATGGCATTTTTCTTTCTGTCTGACTTATTTTACTTAGCATAACACCTTCTAGGTCCATCCACATGGTTGCAAATGGCAGGATTTCATTCTTTTGTACAGCTGAGTAGTATTCCGTTGTGCATATATATCGCATCTTCTTTATTCATTCATTTATCAATGGACACTTGGGATGTTTTCCAACCATTGGCTATTGTAAATGATGCTGCAATAAACATAAAGGTGCATACAGCTTTCTGGGTTAGTGTTTTCATTTTCTTTGGGTAGATAATCAGAAGTGAAATTACTAGATTATATGATATTTCTATTTCTAATTATTTGAACAACGGTTATACTGTTTTCCATAGCGGGTGCACCAATTTGCAATCCCATCAATTATGCACAAGGGTTCCTTTTCCTCCACCTCGTCACCAACACTTGTTACTTCTTGCCTTTCTGATACCAGCCATTCTGACAGGTATAAGGTGATCTCTTACTATGGTTTTGGCTTGCATTTCCATGATGATTAGTTATGTTGAGCATCTTTTCATGTGTGTGTTGGCCATCTATATATCTTCAATGTATAATTGTCTATTGAAGTCTTCTGACCATTTATAAGCCAGAATATTGGGGGGGGGTTATTAACCCCTTTTGAGGTATATCATTCCAAATATCTTCTCCCGTTCAGTAGGTTGCCTTTTTGTGTTCTTTCACTGCACAAAAGCTTTTTAGTTTAATGTAGTCCCAATTGTTTTTTTTTGCTTTTATTTCCCTTGTCTGGTGAGACATATCCAGAGAAATATTGCTAAGGCAAATGTCCAAGAGTTTACTGCCTATGTTGTGTTTTAGGAGTTTTATGGTTTCAGGTCTTACATTTCGGCCATTTTAAATTTATTTTTGTGAGTGGGAATAAAAGGTGATCCAGTTTCATTCTTTTGCATGTAGATGTCCAGTTTTCCCAGCACCATTTATTGAAGAGAATGTCTTATTCCCATTGTACATTCTTGCCTCCTTTGTCATCGATTAATAATATCTGTGGATTTATTTCTGGGTCCTCTATTCTGTTTGACTGATCTAACTGTATATTTTTGTGCCAGTATTATGCTCTCTTGATTACTATAGCTGTGTAGTAGAGTTTGAAATCTGAGAACATGATACCTCTAGCTTTGTTCTTTTTTCTCAAGATTGCTTTGTCTATTCAGTGTCTTATGTGGTTTCACACAACTCTTAGAGTTAGTTTTTCTCATCCAGTGAGAAATACCATTAGTATTTTAATAGCCATTACACTGAATCTATAGACTGCTTTGGATAGTACAGATATTTTAATAATATTAGTTCTTCCAGTCCATGAGAATGATATATATTTCCATTTATTTATGTTATCTTCTGTTTCTTTCATCAGTGTCTTATAGTTTTCAGAGTTCAGATCTTTCACCTCCTTGGTTAAAATTATCCCTAGTTATTTTACTCTTTTGATACAGTTGTAAATGGGATTTAAATTAATTCTCTTTCTGCTATTTGATTATTACTATATAGAAACACAACAGATTTTTGTATATTGATTTTCGATCCTGCAACTTTACTGAATTTGTTTATTAGTTCTAATAGTTTTTTGGTGGGGTCTTTAGGATTTTCTATATAATGTATTATTTCTTCTGCCAATAGTGATAGTTTTACTCCTTTCTTACTAATTTGCATGTCATTTATTTCTTTTTCTTGTCTAATTGCTATGGTTAGAACTTCGAACACCACGTTGAATTAAAGTGGTGACAGTAGTCATCTTTGTCTCTTCCTAAACTTGGAGGAAAAGCTTTAAAATGATCACTATCAAGTACAATGTTCACTATGGGTTTATCATATATGGCCTTTATTATGTTGAGGTATGTTCTCTCTGTACCCAGTTTGTTGAAAGTTTTTTTTTTACTCATGAATGGGTATTAACTTTTGTCTAGTGATGTTTCTGCATCTATTGAGATGATAATGTGATTTTTTATCCATCATTTTGTTAATGTGTATTATGTTGATTTGCAGGTATTGAACCATCCTTGAAATAGATGTCACTTGATCAAGGTGAATAATTCTTTGAATGCATTTTTGAATTTGGTTTGCTAATGTTTTGTTGAGAATTTTTATATTTATGTTCAACTGGAATAATCATCTGCAGTTTTCTTTTTACTTCTCTCTCTGTCTCTCTCTCTGTCTCTCTCTTTCTCTAGCATCTTTGGTTTTGTTATCAGGGTAATGCTGGCCTTGTAGAATAAATTTGGAAGCATTCCCTCCTATTCTATATTTTGGAATATTTTGATAAAGATAAGAATTAACTCTATATTAAAAATTTGGTAAAATTTAACTGTGAATCCATCTGGTCCTGGGTTTTTGCTTATTGGGAGTTTTTAGTTTTTTTTTTTTTTATTACCAATTCAATTTCCTGCCTAGTAATCAGCCTATTCAATTTTTTAATTTCTCTCTGATTCAGTCTTTGGAAAATAATGTGTTTCTAGGAATTTATTCATTCCTTCTAGGTTGCCCAATTTTTGATGTATGATTTTTCATAGTAGTCTCTTATAATCCTTTGTATTTCTGTGGTGTCAGTTGTAACTTCTCTCCTTTAATTTCTGATTTTATTGATTTGAGTCCACGGTCTTTTTTTCTTGATTAGTCTGGCTAAAGGTTTATCAATTTTGTTTCTCTTTTCAAAGAAAGAGCTCTTAGTTTCATTGACCTTTTTAATTTTTTTCTTAGTCCCTGTTTACTTTATTTCAACTCTGATTTTTATTAGTTCCTTCCTCATACTAACTCTGGGTTTTGTTTGATCTTCTTTTCCTAGTTTGTGTAGGTGTAATGTTAGATTGTTTGTGATTTTTCTAGTTTTTTTGAAGTTAGACTGTATGACTGTAAACTTTCCTCTTAGAACTGCTTTTGCTAGATCCCAAAGATTTTGAATCATTGTGCTTCTATTTTTATTTGTCTCCAGATATTTTTTTTATTTACTATTTGATTTCTTCATTGACCCACTGGTTGTTAACATGTTGTTTAGTCTCTATGTGTTTGTGTTTTTCTGTTTTTTTTTCTCTCCTATAATGATTTCTAGTCATATTATTGTGGTTGAAACAGATGCTTGATATGATTTCAATCTTTTTAAATTTATTCAGACATTTATGTCGCCACATGTGTTCTATCATGGAAAATATTTCACATGTGTATGAAAATAACGTGTATTCTTCTGTTTGAAAATAGAATGTTCTGGAAATCTCTTAAGTATATCTGGCCTAATGTGTCATTCCCAGCTGCTCTTTTCTTAAAGATTTTCTGTCTGAATGATTTATTCATTGATGTAAATGGGTTTCTGAAGCCACCTAGTATTATTGTATTAGTGTCAATTTTCCCCTTTTGCCTGTTAATATTTGCTTTATATTTCTAGGTACTCTTATGTTTCTTCCATAGATTTTTGTTATATCTTCTTGTTGGATTGATTCCTTTTATGTTATGTACTGTCCTTTATGTCTTGCTACAATCTTTGTTTTAAAGTCTATTTTTTCTGAGAAAAGTTTAGTTACCCCAACTTTTATTTTTGCTTCTAGTTGCATAAAGTATGTTTTTCCTTCCCATCGTTGTCCGTCTGTATGTGTCTTTAGGTCTGAATTGAGTCTCTTGTGGGCAACATATAGATGGGTCTTGATTTTTTATACGTTCTGTCATCATGTCTTTTTATTGGAGCATTTTGTCCATTTCCATTTAAAGTAATTAGTCACTAAAATAATTATGTACTTAATGCCATTTTGTTCATTGTTTTCTGATTGTTTTGGAGTTCTTTGTTCCTTTCTTCTCTTATTTGCTTCCCTTGCGATTTAATGACTTTCTTTAGTGTTATGATTGGATTCCCTTCTCTTTATGTTTTTATTTATTATAGATTTTTGGTTTGTGATTGTCATGAAATTCATATATAGCACCCTACGTATACAGAAGTCTATATTAAATTGATAATAGCTTAAGTTCAAGCATATTGTAAACTATAAAACATTCAAACACTATATTTTTACTTGCCCTTCCATGTTTTATGTATATAAAACATATGTATATGGTGTCATATTTTTCATCCTTTTATTTTGTATATCCCTTGACTAATTTTGGAGACATAATAAATGTTACTGCTTTTGTTTTTTAACCTTCATTCTAGCTTTATAAGTGACTAAACTTCTACCTTTACTGTAGGTTTGCTTTTATCATTGAAATTTTTTCTTTTCATAGTTTTCTTACTTTGTGTATGGACTTTTCATTTCCATTTAAAGAAGTCCCCTTAACACTTCTGGTAAGTTTGGCTGAGTGGTGATAAACTCCTTTAAACTTTTGTTTGTCTGAGAAACTCCATCTCTCCTTCAGTTTTGAATGATATTTTTTGCCAATTAAAGTATTCTTGGTTGTAGGTTTTAATTTTCCTTTTAACACTTTGACTATAGCATACTATTCCCTCCTGCCCTGCAAAGTTCCTGCTGAAAAATCATCTAATAGTCTTATGGGATTTCCCTTGTGTATAACTGTGATTTATTTTGCTGCTTTTAAGATTCTTTCTTTATCTTTAGCTTTTGCCATTTTAATTATTATATGTCTTTGTATGGACCTCCTTGGGCTCATCTTGTTCAAGGTTCTCTGTGGTTCCTGGACCTGCATGTCTGTTTCATTCACCAGGTTAGGAAAGTTTTCAGCCAGTGTATCTTTAAAGAGTTTCTGCCCCTTTCTCTCTCTCTACTCCCTCTGGGACTCTTATAATACAAACATTCTTACACTTGATAATGTCACAAAAGCCCCTTAACCTAGTCTCATTCTTTAAGTTCTTTTTTTCTTTTTCTTTTTGCTATTCAGCTTCTTCACATTATCCTATTTTTCAGATTGCTGATTCACTCTTCTGTAGCCTGTAATCTCCGTTTGTTTCCTTTTCATGTATTTTTAATTTTAGTTATGGTATTCTTCAGTTCTGATTGGTTCTTTTTTATATTTTCCATCTCTTTGTTGAAGTTCTCACAAGTTCATCCACTCTTTGCTTAAGTCCAGTGAATATTTTTATGACCATTACTTTGAACTCTTTATCAAGTAGATTACTTAACTTCATTTTACTTAACTCTTTTTCTGGGGTTTTGTTCCTTTGTTTGGGTCATATTCCTCTGTCTCCTCATTTTGTCTTACTATCTGCTAGTATTAGGTAGGTCAGCTACATCTCCTGATCTTGAAAGTAACGGCCTTGTGTAGAAGGAAGGTATCCTCTCGTGCCCATAGGGCAGTCCCCCTTGGGAACCAGAACCAAACGCTCAATGGGTGTCCCCTATGTGGGTGTGGGCACCCTCATATTGTGGCTGAGCTGCAACTATTGTGGCACTGTGGTATGTGGGGCTGGCCCCTATTGCAGCTGACTGAGAAGCCCAACTGTAGCTATTGTGAGTGCATTGGTGAGTGGGGCTAGAAACCCCCCTCCCCAAGCCAGGAGTCACTCTAGAGGGGCACCAGTCACAGCTGGGGCTGCCAGCCAGGTATCGTATAGTGATAGTTGCACTGGGGGACTGCTGGTCCCACGGAAGCTGCCTGCTGGATGTGGCGGGGCAGGAACTGCTTTGGATGGCCATCTGCCAGGGTGGGTGGATTGGATGGGGCTGGTTCCCAGGGAAAACCTGGAGGATGGGGGAATTGGTATTAGCAAGGTAGATAGAGAGTATCAGAACCGGTTCCCGGGGCACTTGGGTAGCTCAGCTGGTTAAGTGAACTACTCTTGATTTGGGCTCAGGTTATGTTCTCGCAGTTCATGAAATTGAGCCCCACGTGGAGCTCTGTGCTGACAACACTCGACCTGCTTGGGATTCTCCCTCTCTCCCTCTCTCTCTGCCCCTGCCCCACTCAAATGTGCGTGCGTGCATGCGCGTGTGTGCACGTGCACACACACACACACACACACTATATCTTCTTTATCCATTCATCAGTCGGACATTTGGGCTGTTTCAATAATTTTGCTCTATTTATAGTGCTGCTACTAATATTGGGTTCCTGTGTCCCTCCAAATCAACATTTTTGTATGCTTTGGATAAATACCTAGTAGTGCAATTGCTGGATCATAGGGTAGCTCTATTTTTAACTTTATAAAAATTTTTTAGTGTTTATTTATTTTTGAGAGAGAGACAGAGTGCAAGTGGGCGAGAGGCAGAGAGAGAGAGGGAGACACAGAATCTGAAGCAATCTCCAGGCTCTGAGCATTAGCACAGAGCCTGACTTAGGGCTTGCACTCATGGACCCTGAGATCACCACCTGAGCTGAAGTCGGACACTTAACCAAGTGAGCCACCCAGGCATCCCTCTATTTTTAACTTTTTGAGGAACCTCCATACTGCTTTCCAGAGTGGCTACACCAGTTTGCATTCCCACCAAGAGTGCAAAAGTGTTCTCCTTTCTCAACATCCTCACCAACTTCTTTTGTTTCCTGAGTTGTTAATTTTAGCCATTCTGACAAGTGTGTGGTGATATCTCATTGTGGTTTTGATTTGTATTTCCCTAATGATAAGCGATGTTGAGCATCTTTTCATGTGTCTGTTTGCCATCTGGATGTCTACTTTTAAAAAGTGTCTGTTCATGTGTTTTTCCTATTTCTTCCCTGGATGATTTGTGTTTTGGGTGTTGAGTTTGAGAAGTTGTTTATAGATTTTGGATACTACCCTTTATCCGATATTCATTTGCAAATATTTTCTCCCATTCTGTTGGTTCCCTTTTAGCTTTGTTGATTGTTTCCTTTGCTGTGCAGAAGGTTTTTATCTTGATGAGGTCCCAATAGTTCATTTTTGCTTTTGTTTCTCTTGCCTTTGGAGACATGTCTAGTAAGAACTTGCTGTGGCCGAGGCCAAAGAAGTTGTTGCCTGATTTTTCCTCTAGGATTTTCATGGTTTTCTGTCTTACATTTAGATGAGACTTACCTTTTGAGTTTATTTTTGTGGATGATGAAGAAAGTGGTCCAGTTTCATTCTTCTGCATGTTGCTATCTAGTTTTCTCAACACCATTTGCTTAAGAGACTGTATTTTTTCCATTGGATATTCTTTCCTGCTTTTTCAAAGATGAGATGGCCATACATTTGTGGGACCATGTTTGGGTTCCCTATTCTGTTCCATTGATCTATGTGTCTGCTTTTGTGCCAGAACCATACTGTCTTCATATAACAGCTTTTTAATACAGCTTAAAGTTCAGAATTGTGATGCCTCCAGCTTTGGTTTTCTTTTCCAACATTACTTTGGCTATTTGAGTTCTTTGCAGTTCCATACAAATTTTAGAATTGTTTGTTTTAGCTCTGTGAAGAATGCTGGTGTTATTTTGATAGGGATTGCATTGCGTGTGTAGATTGCTTTGGGTAGTATAGATTTTTTAACAATATTTGTTCTTCCAACCCATGAACATGGAATGTTTTTCCATTTCTTTATGTTTTATTCAATTTCTTTCATAAGCTTTCTATAGTTTTCAGCATGCAGAACTCTTACCTCTTTGGTTAGGGTATCTTATTTTTGGTGCAATTTTAAATGGTATCAATTCTTGATATCTCTTTCTGCTGCTTCATTATTGGTGTATAGAAATGCAGCAGATTTCTGTACATCGATTTAATGTTCTGCGACTTTGATGAATTTGTGTATCAGTTATGGTAATTTTTTGTGGAATGTTTGGGGTTTTCCACATAGAGTATCATGTTGTCTATGAAGAGTGAAAGTTTGACTTCTTCCTTCCTGATCTGGCTGGCTTTTATTTCTTTTTGTTGACTGATTGCAGAGGCGAGGAACACTGTGTTGAACAACACTGGTGAGAGTAGACATCCCTGACATGTTCCTGACATTAGGGGGAAAGCTCTCAGATTTTCCCCCGTTGGGGATATTAGCTTGGCGCTTTTATATATGGTCTTAATGAACTATGTTCATGAACTATGAGGTATGTTCCTTATAACCGTATTTTCTCGAGGGTTTTTATTAAGAAATGATGCTTTATTTTGTCAAATGTTTTTTCTGCATCTATTGACAGGGTCATGTGGTTCTTATCCTTTCTTTTATTAATGTGATGTATCATGTTGATTGATTTGCAGATACTGAACCAGCCCTGCATCCCAGGAATAAATCTCACTGGATCGTGGTGAATAATTTTTCTAATGTATTGGTGGATCCAGTTTGGTAGTATCTTGTTGAGAATTTTTGCATCCACGTTCATCAGGGAGATTGGTCTGTAATTTTCCTTTTCAGAAGGTATTTGTCTGGTTTTGGAATCAAGGTAATGCTGGTTTTGTAGAATGAGTTTGGAAGTTTTCCTTCCATTTATACTTTTTGGAACAGGTTCAAAAGAATAGGTAGTAACTCTTCTTTAAATGTTTGGTAGAATTCCCCTGGAAAGCCATCTGGCCCTGGACTCTTATTTCTTGGGAGATTTTTGATTACTGATTCAATTTCTTTAATGGTTATGGGTCTGTTCAAATTATCTATTTCTTTCTGCTTCAGTTTTGGAAGTTTATATGTTTCTGTGATTTTATCTATTTGTTCCAGATTGCCCAATTTGTTGGCATATAATTTCTCATAATATTCTTTTATTATTGTCTGTATTTCTGCAGTATTGGTTATGATCTCTTCTCTTTCATTCGTGATTTTATTTATTTGGGTCCTTTCCTTTTTCTTTTTGATACATTCTGCCAGGGGGTTATAAATTTTGTTAATTTTTCCAAATAACATGCTTCTAGTTTCATTGATCTGTTTTTTTTTTTTTTAATTTCAGTATCATTTGATTTCTGCTCTGATCTTTATTATTTCCCTTCCTCTGTTGGTTTTAGGCTTTATTTGCTGTTGTTTTTTTTTTCCAGCTCCTTTAAGTGTAAGGTTAGGTTGTGTATTTGAGACATTTTTTTCCTTCTTTAGAAAGAAATATATATATATATAATATAAATTTATATATATATATTTATATATATAATAATATATAAATATATTTATATATATTATATAAATATAATGTATATAATTTGCTATATACTTCCTGCTTAGGACCGCCTTTATTGATCCCATAGACTTTGGACCTTCATGTTTTCATTTTCATTGGCCTCCATGTACTTTTTAATTTCATCTTTAATTTCTTGGTTAACCCATTCATTCTATAGTAGGATGTTCTTTAATCTCCAAGTATTTGTGGTCTTTCCAAATTTTTTCTTGTGGTTGATTTCAAGTTCAGAGCGTTGTAGTCTGAAAATATTCATGGTATGATATTGATCTTTTTGTACTATTGAGGGTTGATTTGTGACCCAGCATGTGATCTATTCTGGAGGATGTTGCATGTGTACTCAAGAAGAATGTGTAGTCTGCTGCTTTAGGGTGAAATGTTCTGAATATATCTGTTAGGTCCATCTGGTCCAGTGTGTCATTCAAAGCCATTGTTTCCTTTTTGATTTTCTGCTTAGATGATATGTCTATTACTATAAGTGGGGTGTTAAAGTCCCCTACTGTTATTGTATTATTATCAATGAGCTTTTTTTGTTTGTGATTAATTGATTTATATATTTGGTTTCTTTCAAATTAGGGGCATAAATATTTATAATTGTTAGATCTTCTTGGTGGATAGACCCCTCAATTATGGTATAATGCCCTTCTTCATCTCTTGTTACAGTCTTTATTTTAAAATCAAATTTGTCTGATATAAGTATGGCTACTCTGGCTTTCTTTTGAAGTCCATTAGCATGATAAATCGTTCTCCATCCCCTCACTTTAAATCTGCAGGTATCCTAGGTCTAAAATGAGTCTTGCGAACAGCATATAGATGGGTCTTGTTTTCTTATTCATGCTGATACCCTATGTCTTTCGATTGGAGCATTTAGTCCATTTACATTTAAAGTGATGATTACATGAATTTAGTGCCATTGTTTTGCCTGTACAGTTGGTGTTTCTGGTGTTGTTCTCTGGTCCTTTCTAGTCTTTGTTGCTTTTGGTATTTTTTTGTTTGTTTTGTTTTGTTTTGTTTCTCTACTCAGAGTCCCCCTTAAAATTTCTTGCAGGACTGGTTTAGTGGTCACAAACACCTTTAGTTTTTGTTTGTCTGGGAAATTCTTTCTCTCCTATTTTGAAAGACAGCCTTGCTGGATAAATAATTCTTGGCTGCATATTTTTCTGATTCAACACATTGAGTAAATCCTGTCACTCCTTTCTGGCCTGCCAAGTTTCTGTGGACAGATCTGCTGCAAACTTGATTTGTCTTCCCTTGTAGGTTAAGGACTTTTTTCCCCTTGCTGCTTCCATGAATCTTTACTGGTCTGTGTATTTTGTGAATTTGACTATGATATGCCTTGGTAATGGTTGGTTTTGTTGAATCTCTTGGGAGTTCTCTGTTCTTCTTGGTTTTGATGTAAGTGTTCTTCCCTAGATTAGGAGTTTTCAACTATAATTTGTTTACATAAACCTTCTGCCCCTTTTTCTCTCTCTTCATCTTCTGGAACTACTATGATGCGAATGTTATTCCTCTTTAATAAGTTACTGAGTTCTCTAAATCCTATATTGTGATCTTTTGCTTTTGTTTCCCTCTTTATTCTGCTTCATTATTGTCCATAATTTTATTTTCTTTATTGCTGTTTCGCTGCTTTGCTTCATCCATCCTTGCCATCACAGCATCTATTTGAGATTGCATCTTGATTATACCATTTTTAATTGCCGTCTGACTAGATTTTAGTTCTTTTATCTCTGCCTAAAGGGACTCTCTGGTGTCTACTATGCTCTTTGTAACCCCAGCTAGTATTCTTATAATTGTGGTTTTAAATTCTAGTTCAGACATCTTATTTATATCTGTGTTGATTAAATATCTGGCCATTATTTCCACCTATTCTTTCCTTTGGGGTGAATTCCTCCATCTTGTCATTTTGGAGGAAAAGAAAATAAAATCAAAACTAAAAATTTTAAAAATTAAAAACAAAACAAAAGTCAAATAGGGGAACCTAGATCTTAGGTGAGTTTCAGTCTGCTTGTTAAGGGAAGATTGATAGAAAAGAGAAAAAAGAGAAAAGAAAAAAATTTAAAAATATTAAAAATTAAAAAAATAATAGAATAATATAAAATAAACTAGAACAAAAAATAAAAAAAATTAAAGTTGCTCTTTCTCTACTCAAGAAAGAGAAAGAAAAGAAAGGAAAAAGAAAACAACAGAAGCAAAAACAGAAACAAAGAAAACACATAAACAAGCAAACAGAATGAAACCTGAATGAAGTTACATCTAGCTTCCCCTAGAACTGGAAACTTTTTAGCACACTATAGTCCATAGACTAAGCATGTGGACAGGATTTGTGCCGTCTTCTGGGGGATGTGCCTGGAGGGCACAGGTGGGCAGGCCTTGTAATGGCTCCTTTCTCCACTTAGCTCACTGGGGTCAATCTGTGTGTGTGTGTGTGTGTGTGTGTGTGTGTGTGTGTGTGTGTGTATGTGTGTGAGTGCGCACGTATGCACACGTGCACTAAAGGTGAAAATGGCTTCACCCAGCCCTCTAGTTTCTGGTATGGGAATTTCGTGCCCTCACAGACACTTGAGCAAACACCCCTCTTTTGTCTCATGCTTCCATTCATCCCTGACTTTACCCTGTGTGTGTTCAAGCTGTCTGCCTGCCAGGACGCGCTTCCCCCCAGAGTTTTATGTCAGATGGGGCTGTGTTTCAAAATCCCACACTTCAGAGCCCCGTGTGTCTCGGACCCATGCTGATTCTCTGGGGAAGAGTCTCCATGAGCAACGGCCACGTGCCAACTTATCTCAGAAAACATTTGCACAATCACAGAGTGGCAGAAACGCAGAGCTTACGGCAAATCACAACACACAGCCAGCACCGGGTTTGGCTGCACTCTGGCATCTTTGTTTCAATATCAGTAAACATGGCAACTCTCTGGGATCTGCTGGGACTTTTGCCTGGGAGGAGGCCAGATGGCCCTTACCAAATGCACTCCCAACAGGGGAATTGCTTTCCCTCATGTGACACATGTACTCTTCAGGCCATGCTGCCTGCTCCTGGGGATTCATCCTACTTCCTCACGGGAATACCACCACACGCTGAGCCCAAAACTTCAGACTCTGAGCGCCACTGTTTATAGAATGCTGGCAGTATTGAAACCCTCTCCTTTCTCCCCATCAATGGTTTTGGGAACAGATGTCTTGTCCAGTCCCCCGTGAGCGTTTTCACTCTTTCTCTCCAGGTACTTTTGGGGGGAGTGCTTTTCTTGAACAACCCTGATGTTCTCTATTCTCCCTCTTTCTCTATTTGTCCTCTCCCCATGCCAAGGGTTCCTACCCTCTCTTGTTTCATGGTTTTTCTCTCCCCCATTTCACCTATCTGCACCATGTACCTGCCAAGTGCTCTCCCTCAAATTATGCAGATTGTCGTGTTAATCCTCAGATCGATTTCCTAGGTGTTCAAATGCTTTGATGCTGATCTAGCTGTGTTTCAGGGATGAGACAAGTTCAGGGTCCCCATACTACTCTGCTATCTTAACTCCATCCTCTCTGCTGACTCTCAAAGCTAGATGTTATACACACTCATCTTCCCAATGGTTGTCCTATGGGACAGGGGTGCCCAATGTGAGCTCTGATCCCCTTCCTCCTCAGGGAGGTTCTCTACACTTGTGATATCTCTCCCACTTGTGCATCACTGCCTGCCAAGTGTTTGGTCTCCTACTATGTGTCTTCCCCTCCTGCCCTTCTTGATGGGCTTTCTCTTTACGCCTATGCCTCTAGCTCTGGAAGATCTGCTCTGCCAAGCTCAGCTCATTTTCAGAGTGAGTAACACTACGTGTAGTTGTTACGTTGAAAATGAACCTATGAGAAATCGTATTTTCTCAGGATATTAGTTGGTCCTCTTAGTCACTTTTCACGTGGTGTAATGTGTGTTAATGAACACCTCCCACTTTTCGCACATGTTGATGATTCCCAAGGCAATTATTTCCAGCCAGGAACTTTATCTTGAGATCTACAACCATATCTTCAGGCTTCTTGTATATCGCTTTAGTTGGGTACCATAGCAACATTTATAATTGATCCTGTCAAAAACGTAACTCGTTTCTCTTCATCCCAAAACATATTTATTTTCTGATGTGACCTACCTCACAAAAATACCTTCCCCACTTATTCAAGCCATTTAAAATTGACCGTATCATCTTTCTTGTTCGTAGGAAACCATGACTTCTGGGGACTGTGACTTTCCATCTGTGTGTTTTAGCAGCACAGCAGACATGGTCCCCCAGCTCTGGCTGCAATTCCAGCCACTCCACATGTACCCTTTGCTCTCATCATAAATGAGTACATAATTACTAGCAATTGCACAAACACATTACTCTTTTCCTCTTTGCTTTTGTTTACGTTCTCTTTCTGAAATGTTCTTTCTCTTCACACCTGGCTAACTCCTACTCAAGTGTTACTTCGCATAAAGCCTGTCTCTCACTGTCCCCAAACCAGCCCTAACCATGCCACATTTTCGTGCTTTCTTACCCCCTATGCTCACCTCTATTATAGCATATAGAAAAATATTTTTAAATGTTAAATTTCCAAAGGCATTAAAAAAAATCAGTTTAACAATGGCATGCTATGGTCCGAAGTTAAAAGAAAACAATGACAACAAAACAGAATAAACAGAAAAGCTTTGCCGCCCCCCCCAAGTCACTTTCTTTGTTTTACAAAAATGTTAGTAGATTTTCCTCATTTTTGTTTTTAACCTAACCTTATGAAACTAGCAAAGTCTAAGAAATTCTGCACTCCATGAATGCAAGTAACTTATGACAGAGAATAAAAACTCATCTTTACATTTTTTTAATTTTTTTTAATGTTTATTTATTTTTGAGACAGAGAGAGACAGAGCATGAACAGGGGAGGGTCAGAGAGAGAGGGAGACACAGAATCCAAAACAGGCTCCAGGCTCTGAGCGGTCAGCACAGAGCCCGACGCGGGGCTCGAACTCACGGACCGCGAGATCATGACCTGAGCTGAAGTCAGACGCTTAACCGACTGAGCCACCCAGGCGCCCCCTCATCTTTAAAATTAAGTAAATTAGAGGTGTCTGGTTGGCTCAGTCAAGACAACATGTGACTCTTGATCTTGGGGTCATGAGTTCAAGTCGCATGTGCAACATAGAGATTACATAAATAACATACATACATGTATTTAGCTAAATAGTCTGGGTAACGTTTATTTCTATATTGAGCAAAATACACATGGTAATAAGAGCAACAGATTGAATTGTATAAGTCACATTTCATGTCCCTGTAGTGCTTGAAGTTATAGAAGCACCCAAAAACAGTTGGCCTCCATATGAAACTATATTTTAGGAAATCACATAATACTTTCTTCATCATACAAATACAAATGACTGCAATATCATAGAAAACAGAGACCAAAAAGGAAAATGGGCATGCTAAGAGTACCATATCATCTCGTGCTAAATTTAACAGTTTTTAAAATCATAAAGTAATTCAGTTTTAAAGTTAATTTTAGCTTTGTGGTGGGAAAAAAAATTAAAAGTTCTCATTTTTTCCCCACAATATCCATTAAACATCAGTCACATTTTCTCTTATTATATTTCAGGAAATACTCTAAATATTTAGGAAACTGAGGGAAGCTATAGAATCAAATAGAAGCTTCTGAACTCCTCCCTGTTCCCCCCCCCCCCACCATTACAGTGATTATGAAAATTTTCACCACCTGGACGCCTCTGTTGTAAGGTTACCCCTACTTATTAACCTTAATTTATCCCTCCATGATTTTCAAAACTTTCTAGTATGTTTTAAACACTCATATTTTCCTGACAATACCAGTAACTGTTGATTCAATGTGATGTGCATGAAGCAGAGGTCTTAGAACTCCACAAATCATGGGTGGCCATGGAGTGAGCTAGAAAATGGAATTGAGTAATTCTAAGAGACTAGACCATGGCTTCTAAGGATGTGGGCTTCTCTCCACACAGACTAGGAACACTATAAGGATAGAAATTGTGTTGATGTGTGTGCATATATAATGCATACATACAGATACACATACATAATATATATACATAATATATAATATATACATAATATATGTGTATAACTTACATGCATATATAAGTTATATTCTTATATCCATCTCCGAGGAGCATATGTGCCTAAAAAACATATGTGGAGTAAGCAGCCAGAAATGCATCCCATTTTAAATAGGATAACCTATGGAAAAGGTGCTTCTTGGCAATAATAAGTTTTATTTATGTCACCTGGACAAGTTCGAGCTATCAATAGGGTCCTCCCAGAAAACCAGGAAAATGTAACTTTATGACAAAACCCCGTTTCATTCTCTCCACTGATTTGCCTGGGCTCCTCTCAGAGATCTTTTCAGTTTTAATTTGTAAGTAGGTATAAGGGAGGTGACATGTTGTATTGTACTTAATGTCTACTATCTGCATCTTGAAAAAAAAAAAAGCTGTCTTGGAGGGTAAATAGGAATGACATTTTTTTCAGTCCAAGGAAACTGTCCTTCTAAGTATCCATCTTTTTAATATCAATAAGAACCTTTCTATAGCAGTAAACTCTTCAAAATTGATACAACTGCACCCAGTTTTTCCTTTTTTTTTTTTTTTTTTTTTTTGCCATCCCATCTTATTTCGTCTTCTTGTAGGGCTGGTGCATTTCCTTAGAGAGGTGATATACTATAGCTACAATCATTCCCTACCTTTGCAGCCCTCACAGAGTTAAGACTTGATGATATTTCTCATCACAGTAGCGGGTGAGATCCCAATAGTGACACCCACTTTCAATCAATAAGTTCAGTTATTTTTGGAACAATTGCCGAAAGGAACGTTGGGTTGACTACGTGGTACCATCTGCTTCAGAGTAGGGTATGACTGGCTGCAGAGTACAGAGGAACAGGAGCCAATACCAAGGAAGGTTATGGATTTACTGGAGCCATAAGTACATTTACTCATTTCTATGTCAAAGGGGGAGTCACAGCGGAAAGTAGTTCTACAAAAATAATCAGCCCTGAAGGGAGACCAAGTGAATAACGCAGCTGTGGACTTCTAGAAATTTTGTGAGATTCTGTGATACTCGGTAGTAACCGGACAGTAGTTACTGCTGATATGTTTCACGTTGTTTTAAATCATTTACCTTCTTCAAGCACCTGCCAGCATTTCTAGGATTTCAAAGCAAGTCATAAACTCCAAAAGATTGAGAACCACTGAATATATAAATAAAGCCACTTGAAAAGAAGCCTAATATTTTCTCTTGGATAATAGAAAACAGCTACCCCAAAGCTAGGGGTTGTTCTACTAAAGAGTTATAGTTTGGGTTGACTAAACTGTACAACTACCTGAGACTTAGTAACTTAAAATAATGACAACATTATTTTGCTCATGAATCTGTAACTTGGGCAGGCGTCAGTGAGGACAGCTTATCTCTCCCACTCTGGTATCTATTGGAACGATTCAAAGACTAAGAGCTGGAATCCTCATTTACTCACATGTCTGGTTCTCGATACTGGCTGCAGGCTGGGACCTTACCTGGAAACGTCAGCCACAACACCCATACATGGCATCTCCATTCAATGTGGTTTCCTAAGGACATGGTATCAGATCCAAGGGCGAGTGTCCCTAGATAGAAAGCCAGATAAGCAGTGTCACTTTCTACAGTTCAGTATTAAAAGCCATGCAACAGCATGTCCAATGCGTTCTATTTTTCACAGTACTCATGTAGGCTCACCCAACTTTCAGAGAAATGGGAGCGGATTCCACTTCTGGGTAACGGATTGCCAAAGTTCTGGAAGATCACATCAGACTAGAAATGCTACTGTGGCTATTTTAGGAAAATATAACATGCTATAATCTCCCCCTTTTGTCATAATAATTTGTATCCTTCCCACATGCAAAATGCATTTTCATGAATTTTTTGTCCTATTTTTCTGATGCTTTTGGTATTCTTCTGCATTTTTTAAACTAGTAGGATTTCTTTTCCTTTTTAAATCACACGTTTTGCTCTATGACCTTGAAATCATGCTTCCAACGAGTTACAAAGAGTTATAATCTTTATGATTTTCCTTTAATGTATAGCCTAGATATTTGGACATATATGCTGACCTCACAGATTTTTAAAATAATCAATAGCTTTATGTTCATCCCAAGCAATTCAAGGATGTTTTCACACTTTGTTTCTTCTTGTCTCCTCCAACTTGATAATGCTATAGCAGTTTAGGCTGCTGTAACAAAATGCCATATGCTAAGTAGCTTAAGCAAAAGACATTTATTTCTCATAGTTCTAGAAGCTAAAAGTCCAAGATCAAGTGCAAGCAGATCTGGTGCCTGGAGAGCACCCTCTTCCTGGTTTGCAGATGTCTGCCTTCTTACTCTATCTCACATGGATGGGAGAGAGGGCTCTGGTCTCTTCTTATATTTTTAGGGCATTAATTCCATCCCAGGGCTCTATCTTCATGACCTTATCTAAATCTAATTATCTCCCAAAGGCCTTATTTCTAACTACCATCACATTGGGAATTAGAACTTCAACATATGAACTTGGGGAAAGCACATTCAGTCCATGGCATTATGCTACTACTTTCTAATACTTTAGGTCTGGCTTATTTTCTCACCAAAAATTAAGTATTGTTATATTTGCTTTAAGAAGTTAGAAAAAATTCAGTTGATTATTGCTATATTAACCATTGTTTTTATCAATATTTTTCTCATCACTTTTTTAATTGGGATACAATTCACATATGATGAAATTTGCCATTTTAAAATGTAGAATTCAATGGCCTTTGGTATATTCACAATATTGTGCAACATCACCAATGTCTTAAAATATTTTCATCACCCCCCCCAAATAGCCCATATGGATTAGCGTACCTATTCCCACTACCCACCCCCCACCCCCATGGTCCTGGCAACTTCTTGAATTTACCTGTTCTAGACACTTAATATAAATCATACAATATGTGGCCTTTTATGTTTGACTGCTTTCACCTAGCATAATGTTCCAAGTTTTCTCCATGTTGTAGTATGTATTAGTACCTCACTCCTTTTTATGGCTGAAAAACATTCAACTGTACCTATATATTTCATTTGGTTTATCTATTTATCCCTTGATGGACACTTTGCTTGTTACTTCCACTTTGTGGTCATTTGAATAATGCTGTTGTGAATGCCAAAGGGATTTTTATAGAGGCTACACTGTTTTGAATTTCCACCAGCAAACTATGAAGGTTCCATTTTCTTCACACACCGATCAACACTTGCTATTTTCTGTTTTGTTTTTTTCTTTCTGATTAGGGAGATCCTAGTGGGTGTGAAGTAATATTGCATTTTGGTTTCAATTTGCATATACCTCATGACTAATGATGTTGAACATCTTTTCAGTCTCGTTGGCCATTTATATAACTCTCTTGGAGAAATATCTGTTCAAATATTTTGCCTATTTTCAAATTAGGTTATCTGCCATTTTATTATTGGGATATAAGAGATCTTTATGCATTTTTGACACAAGACACTTATCAGGCATATAATATGCAAATTTTCTCCATCCTATGGTTGTTTTTTTCAGTTTCTAAATAGTGTTCTTTGAGTAATAAAATTTGTTAACTTTGATGAAGTTCTATTTTTTTCTTTGGTTATCTTTTTGATGTCATATTTAAGAAATTATTGTCTAATGCCAAGTATGAAGATTTACACCTTTGTTTTCTTAGAGATTTTATATTCTTTATCTCTTACATTTAAAGTGTTTTATCTTTTTTGAATTAGTTTGTTTATGGTGTGAGGTAGGGGGTCAAACGTAACTCTTTAATATGTAGCCATCTAGTTATCCCAGCACCATTTGTTGAAAATAGTAGTCTTCCCTCCTTGAATGGTCTTGGCATCCTTGTCTGAGTTCATCTCTAGATCTACCTTTATCCTATTGATATACACGTCTATATTTGTGCCATTTCCACCCTGTTTTGGTGACTGTTGCTTTGTAGTAGATTTCAATATTAGGAAGTGTGAGTTCTCTAATCTTGTTCTTCTTTTTCAAGATTATTTTTCCCATTCTAGTTTCTCTGTATTTTCATAGGGACTTTAGTCATTTCTATAATTAAAGAAGTTGAAATTTTGACAGGGATGGCATTGAATCTGTAGATCAACCTGGATAATATTGTTGCCTTAACAAAAATAAGTCTTCCAATCCACAAACACAGGATATTTTTCAATATTTAAATTACTTGCAACAATGTTTTATAGTTTCAGTGTTCGAGTCATCATTTCTTGCATCTTGGCTCTTCCATCTGGAATTGATTTTGTTCCAATTAAAGAATATACTTTAGAATTTTGTTTCTGGAAGTTCTGCTATTAAGCTCTCTCAGTTTTTGCTTTCTTGAAATGTCTTTATTTTTTGCTCTCAGCATTGAAAGATATTTTTGCTTGCTATTGAATTCTAAGTTGACAGTTATTTTTTCCTAGCCTACTGAAGGTAGTATTTTATAATATTTTCCCTCCATTGCTGCTGCTATTGTCAATCTAACTGTCATTCTTTCTATGGAGCTTGAGGCTTTATTCTTTATTACACAATTTTTTTCCTATACAATTTAGACTCAACTTTTTAAATTAAAAAACATTTTGTATTATTATTGAAGTTGCAATGAATATAAAGATCTTGCTTCAGCTCAGCATTAAGAACAGTAGCATGTTTACGATATTAATTATTCTTTTTAATGAAATGGATTATTGGTCCATAATATCATTTAATAAAGTTTTATAATATCTACATATTGTCCTTGGTCATCCTTTGTTAGATTTATCCTCTGATATTTATATTTTTGATGCTATTAGAATTGCTATCAATTTTCAAGTTTTATATACATTTTTTTGTTTGCACGCATGGAAGTACAATTGACCATTGTATATTCTTGTATGCAGTAACTTGCTGTACTCTCTTAGTGATTCTAATTATCTATACATCCTGAGAAGAATTTCTATACAGTCACTTGCATCATCTGAAAATAATAACAATGGTTGTATTTCTTTCCCTCCGGTGTGTATGCATTTAATTTTATTTTTCTTACTATGTTTGGTAGGAACTTTAGTATAATGTGTAATCTGTAAAATTAGATATTTAATGCTGTAGCTGAATTTAAACACCTGCTTTCAACATTTCTTTAAGTCGGTGTTTTTTGTACTTATTTAATTTCCATTTTGTGTGAAATTAGATGTTGTAGGATAGAAAAAATAAATTATTTTATTTCATTTGTCCCATGTTGGAAATGGGATTAGGATCTGGAATTTTGAAATAGTGACTTCTTTAACTTCATCATATTTAGTCTCGTGATGTTTAACCTCATCAACATTTCCTCGTCTATATAAAGCTAATCCATTTATTTTGCTGATGTATATTAAAAATATTTTGGACCTTGGGTTAACTTAATGACTGTCAAGATTAGTCAGTCAGAATGTAAATACTTTAAGAAGAAAATAAGCCACAAAATAATATTTATATTCCCTGCAGAAAATTAAAAGGGTGACATCGTTAGAGCATTTGGGGGGAATTTCCTAGTTTTATTATCATTTTAGCAAAACCTTAAGTAAAGATTATGTTCCACTTTTTAAAAAAAATTTTAATGTTTTATTTATTTACGAAAAAGAGAAAGAGAATAAACAGGGGAGGGGCAGGGAGAAAGGGAGACACAGAATCCACGAAACAGGCTCCAGGCTTTCAGCTGTCAGTACACAGCCCAACCATGGGGCTTCCTCCTGTGAACCATGAGATCATGACCTGAGCTGAGGTCAGAGGCTTGACCAACTGAACCACCAGGCACCCCACATATCTTTTATTTTTAAAGCATAATTTAATGCTTTATATGAATTTATAATGGTATTCCTGGAAAAAACAAGCCTAATCCATTTAAATGGGAGTTAACTTCATGATAAATAGAGACTGAGGGACATGTAATTAGTATTTGAAAATTTTCCTCATGTAAACCTTACTTAAGCATAAAATACCATAATAAAACTAAGAGGCTTAATTTATTATAGTGGTATAATTTGATGACATTTTGAATTAATCTTTTTCTATCTTCAAGTACAGAGCACATAACACACGGTGGTTTTTATCAGATACATATATAGTAGGTTTCTGCTAACTCATTTATCATATGTATGCAAGCCAACTATAACAACGCGTGCTAAAACTTTGAGATAATCCTTTATAAACTCCCATGTCTCTGTAATTCACAGTTTTAGATAGCAATCCAGGTTGCTGATGGCTTCCTGGCTTTAGCTAAAGGCCATTCAGAAAACTACGAAGAGTTTCAATGAATGCCTATCTTAAAGATGCTTGGATATTACTCTATTTTTTTTAATTCAATCATGTGCTAGTCTTTTTTTTATAATTTAACTTGATTTTTTATTTTTAAAATTTACATCCAAATTAGTTAGTATATAGTGAAGCAATGATTTCAGGAGTAGCTAGTCTTTTTTTAAAGATTAAAAAAAATCAGTTCAAGTATAGTTAAACATATCGTATTTGTTTCAGGTGTATAATACAGTGATTCAACAGTTCTATATATTACTCAGTGATCATGTTAAGTGTACTCTTAATCCCCTCACCTACTTCATCCATCTCCCACAATCCTCCCCTCTGGTAACCATTAGTTCTCTAAGTTTCTTTCTTGGCTTCTCTCTTTCTTTCTCTCTCTCTCTCTTTTTCCCTTTGCCCATATGTTAATTAAATTCCACATATGAGGGAAATCATATGGTATTTGTCTTTCTCTGACTGATTTATTTTATTTAGGATTATAATCTCTAGATCCACCCATGTGGGAAAAAGTGGGAAACTTTTTCCACAAGTGGGAAAAAGATTACATTCCTTTTTATGACTGAATAATATTCCATTATATATATATATATATATATATATATATATATATATATATACACACACCACATCTTCTTTATCCATTCATCTCACTATGGACACTTGGGCTGCTTCCAAAATTTGGCTATTGTAAATAATCCTGCTATAAAAATAATGATGTGTGTTTCCTTTTGAATCTGTATTTTTGGGGTAAATAGTAGTGTGCTTAGTGGATTGTAGGATAGTTCCATTTCTAACTTTTGAGGAAACTGCATGTGATTTTTCACAGTGGCTGCACCAGTTTGCATTCCTACCAGCAGTGCACAAGCGTTCCTTTTTCTCCACACCTTCACCAACACTTTTTTCATAGGATTTCGATTTTAGCCATTCTGACATATGTGAGGTGATATCTCATTGTTGTTTTGATTTGTATTTCCTTGATGATGAGTGATGCTGAGTATCTTTTCACATGTCTCTTGGCCATCCGGATGTCTTCTTTGGAGAAATGTCTGTTCATGTCTTCTGCCCATTTTTAATTGGGACATTTGATTTTTGGGTGTGGAGTTGTACCAGTTTTTTAATATATTTTTATACTAACCCTTTATTAGATATGTTGCTTGCAAGTATCTTCTCCCATTCTTTTAGCTTCCTTGATTTTTTCTTTCCCTGTGCAGAAGCTTTTTATTTTGATGTAGTCCTAATCATTTATTTTTGTTTTTATTTCCCTTGCCTCAAGAGACATCTAGAAACAAAATGTGGCTGTGGGCGATGCCAGAGAAATTACAAACTGTGTTCTCTTCTAGGACTTTCATGATTTTAGGTCTCACGTTTAGGTCTTTAAACCATTTTGAGTTTATTTTTGTGTATGGTGTAAGAAAGTCGTCCAGTTTCATTCCTTTGCATGCACCTGATGAGTTTACCAACACAATTTTTTGAAGAGGCTTTTTTTCCCCATTATATATTCTCTCTCCATTTTTCAAAAATTGATTGACTGTATAACTGTGGGTTTATTTCTGGTTTTCATCCTGTTCCATCCATCTATATATCCATTGTGTGCCAGTATCATACTATTTAGATCACTACCTCTTTGTAATGTGACTTAAAGTCTGGAATTGTGATGCCTCAAGCTTTGCTTTTAATTTTCAAGATTGCTTTGGCTACTCAGGGTCTTTTGTGGTTCCATAAAAATTTTAGGATTGTTTATCCTATTTCTGTGAAAAATACTCTTGGCATTTTGATAGGGTTACATTAACTGTGTAGATTGCTTTGGGTAGTAGAGACATTTTAACAATATTTGCTCTTCCAACCCATAAGCATGAAATATCTTTCCATTTCTTTGTGTCATCTTCAGTTTCTTTCACCAGTGTCTTATAGTTTTCAGAATACAGGCATTCTATCTTTTTGGTTACGTTTATTTCTAGGTATTTTATTGTTTTTGGTGCAATTATAAATGGGATTGTTTTCTTAATTTCAGTTTCTGTTGCTTCATTTTGGTGTATAGGAATGCAACAGGTTTCTGTGCATTGATTTTGTATCCTGTGATGTTACTGAATTCATTTATTCGATCTAGTAGATTTTTGGTAGAGTCTGGGGTTTTCTAGATATAGTATCATGTCATCTGCAAATAGTGAAAATTTTACTTCTTCCTCACCAATTTGGATGCTTTTACTTCTTTTTCTTGTAGGTAGGATTTCCAATACTATACTGAATAAAAATGGTGAGAGTACACATCCTTGTCTCCTTCCTGACCTTAGGGGAAAAGCTCTCATTTTTCCCCCATTTAGGATGATATCAGCTGTGGGTTTTTTTTTTTTTTCATGTAAGGCTTTTATTATGTTGAGGTACATTCCCTCTAACCCTGCTTTGTTGAGGGTTTTTATCATGAATGTATGCTGTACTTTGTCAAATGCTTTTTCTGCATCTACTGAAATGATTATATGCTTTTATCCTTTGTCTTATTAATGTGATGTATCACATTGATTATTTGGCGAATATTTGACCACTCCTGCATCCCAGGAATAAATCCCACTTGATCCTGGTGAATTATTTTTTAATGTATTTTTGGATTTTGTTTGCCACAAAATTTTGTTGAGGATTTTGCATCTATGTTCATCAGAAATACTGGCCTGTAGCCCCTATAATTTGTGGTGTCTTTATCTGATTTTGGTATGAGTGTATTACTGGCCTCATAGGATGAATTTGGAAGGTTTCCTTTAGCTTCTATTTTTTGGAACACTTTGAGAAGAATAATTATTAACTCTTCCTAAATGTTTGGTAGAATTCACCTGTGAAGCCATGTGGTCCCAGACTTAGGTGTGTTGGGAGTTTTTTATTACTAATTCAATTTCATTATTGGTGATCAGTCTATTCAAATTTTCTATTTCTCCCTGCTTCAGTTTTTGTACACTATATGTTTCTATGAATTTATCCATTTCTTCTAGGTTGTCAAATTTTTTGGCATATAGTTTTTCATAATAGTCTCTTATAATGTTTTCTGTTTCTGTGGTGTTGGTTGTTATTTCTTCCCTCTCATTTTTTATTTTGCTTATTGATTCTTTTTTTTTTTTTTTCTTGAGTCTGGCTGTGATTGTTTCATGTTTTTTGATCTTTTCAAATAACCAGCTCCTGGTTTCATTGATCTGTTTTCTTTTATTCTTGTTAGCTTCTATATAATTTCTTTTTTAAGTTTATTTTTATTTATTTTTGTGTGTGAGGAAGAGAGAGAAAACCAGGGAGAGGCAGGGATAGAGGGAGAGAGAGAGAATCCCAAGCAGGCTCTGCGCTGTGCAAAGTCCTGATGCAGGGCTTGATCTCATGAAACGTGGGATGATGGCCTGAGCCAAGATCAAGTGTTGGATGCTGGACTGAATGAGCCACCCAGGTGCCCCTGTATCACTTATTTCTGTTATAATATTTATTATTTCCTTCCTTATGCCAGTTTTCGTCTTTGTGTGTTCTTTTTTTTCTAGCTCCTTTAGGAGGAAGGCTAGCTTATTTAGTTGAGATTTTTCTTGTTTTTTTGATGTAGTCCTGTATTGCTATAAATTTCCCTTTTAGAACCACTTTTGCTGCATCCCAAAGATTTTGGATCATTGTGTTTTTATTTTTACTTCTTTCCATGTAATGTTTTATTTCATCTTTGATGTCTTCGTCAACCCATTCATTGTGTAGTAGTGTGTTATTTAACCTCCATGTATTTATGCTCCGTTCAGATTTTTTTCTTGTGGTTGATTTCTAGTTTCATAGTGTTGTGGTTGGAAAAGATGCATGGTATGACTTTGTTCTTTTTGAATGTTTTGTGGGCTCATATGTGATCTATTCTGGAGAATGTTCCATGTGCATTTGAAAAGAATGTATATTTGGTTGTTTTAGGATGCAATGTTCTGAATATATCTGTTAAATCCATTTGATCCAATGTGTCGTTCAAAGCCACTGTTTCCTTATTGATTTTCTGTTTGGATGGTTTGTCCTTTGGATGATCTGATGTGAGGTGTTGAAGTCCCCTACTATTATTGTATTACAATTGATTATTTCCTTTATGTTTATTATTGACTGTTTATGTATTTAGGTGCTGTCATGTTGGTACATAAATATTTACAATTGTTATATATTCTTGTTGGATTATCCCCTTTATTATTATATAGTGTCCTTCTTTGTCTCTTATTACAGTCTTTGCTTTAAAATCTATTTTGTCCAATATAAGTATTGCTATTGCTATAAGTATTGCCCATGTTTCTTTTGGAAACTTTTTGCATGATAAGTGCTTCTCTATCTCCTCACTTTCAATGTGCAGGTGATTTTAGGTTTGTAATGAGTCTCTTATAGGCAGCATATAAATGGGTCTTTTTTTTTTATCTACTCTGTCACCCTTTATCTTTTGATTGAAGCATTTAGTCCATTTACAGTCTAAGTAATTATTGGTGGATATGTATTTATTGCTATTTTGTTACTTGTTTTGTGTTTTTTTATTTTAGTTCTTTATTTTTACTTTTTAAAAATGTTTATTTTGTTTGAAAGAAAGACGGAGGTAGAGAGAGAGGGCACACAAGCAGGGGAGGGAGAGAGGGAGGGATAGAGAGAATCCCAAGCAGGATCCATGCTGTCAGCACAGATCCTGATGTGGGGCGTGAACTCACAAACCATGAGATGATGACCTGAGCCAAAATCAAGAGTCAGATGCTTATCTGACTGAGCCACCCAGTGGCCCCTGTTTTTGGCTTTTTCTCTGGTCATTTTTTTCTCTTGCTTTCTTTCATGTTGTCTTGGCTTTCTTTAGTGATATACTAGGGTTCCATTCTTTATTCTTTGCTTTCTACTACTGGTTTTGATTTGTAGTTACCATTAGGTACATATATAACATCTGCCTATGGTAGTCTATTTTAAGTTGATTGTTGCTTAAGTTTGAATCCATTTTTTACTCCTCTCCTGCCCTTGTTTTAGGTACATATGTCATACTTTACATCCTTTAATCTCAATCAATCTTGACTTATTTTTACAAAAATACTTATTTTTTAAAAAAGGAGAATGTTTATTTTTAATGTTTTTATGTTTTTATTTTTCATACTCTCACTTCTGGTCTTTCTTTTCCACTCAAAGTCTCCCCTTTGATTTTTTTTTTTTTTTTTTTTTGGTAGGGTAATTTAGTGGTCATGAACTTCTTTCATTTTTATTTGTCTGAGAAACTATCTCTCCTATTCTGACCAATAGCTTTGCTAGATACTATATTCTTGGCTGCAGATTTTCCTCTTTCAGCATTTTGAATATGTCATGCTGCTCCCTTCTGGTCTGCAAAGTTTCTGCTGAAAAATCCTCTGATAGGCTTATGGAGTTTCCATTGTACGTAACTGTTTTTCTTTTCTCTTGCTGCTTTTAAATGTTTTCTTTATTGCCATTTTAATTATTATGCACCTTGGTGTGGAACTCCTTAGTTGATTTTTTTGGGGGTATCTCTGTGCCTCTGGATCTGGATATTTGTTTCCTTCCCCAGGTTAGGGAAATTTTTAGCTGCTATTTCTTCAAATAAATTTTATGCTCTCTTTTCTCTATCTTCTTCTTCTGGATCCCTATTAGGTGAATGTTATTACACTTCATTATGCTGAGTTTCCTAAATCTATTCTCATTTTGCATACTTTTTTCCCTCAATTTCTCAGCTTGATTACTTTTCACTACTCTGCCTTCCTGCTCATTAATTCATTCCTTTGCTTCCTCTAGCCTATTTATTCTATCAAGTGTATTTTCAATTTCATTTGTTGTGTTCATCTCTCATTGGTTCTTATTTATCTCTTTGTTAAGGGTCTCACTGATGTCCACTACTCTTTTCTCAGGTCTTCTAAATATCCTTATGATCATTGCTTTAAGTTCTCTATCTGGCATATTATGATATCTGTTTTGCTTAGGTGTCTTACTGTGGTTTTTTTCTATTCTTTAATTTGGGACATATTCCTCTGTCTCTTCATTTTGTATCACTCTCTGTGTCTGTTTCTGTGTGTTAAAGTCAGCTACATCCCTTGCTTTTGAGGGTATTGGCTTTATGAAGAAGAGGTCCTGTGATGCTCTGCAGTGCAGTGTTCCCTGCTCCCGAGGGCCTGGTACTTTAGGAAGTGTCTTCTGTCTGTGTTGCCTATCCCTGCTCTTGAGTCCTGGCCTCTTTTCATTTAAGTCCAGTTGCCTGCAAAGGCTCTCTGTGCCTTCTGTGGGCAGTTTTTGTCCCTGGCTGGGCGGGGGGCATTTTAGCAAGGTGTGCACTGATCTGCTTATGAAATCTGACTTTCTTCCACAGCCGCCACAACTGAGGCCCCACAAAAGGCATGGGTTGGGAGATAGCGTTGATGAGGTTTACACCAGTCTTCTAGGGAATGAGGCCCATAGCACAGGGATTGAGGCAACCATGACTAAGGGTGGATCCATGGATGTGCTGAGGGTCAGGGCTTGGTATAAGCAAGTTAGGTAGCACGTGTCCACACTAGGATGGTTCCATCAGGTGGTTGTGTGTTTATGCTGGCGGGGGCAGGGGGGAGGAGGAGGAAAATGGTGCCTGCCAGTTCCTTTTTCCCTAGAGGGGTCTCTTAATATCTCTGCTTTTGCGGGCCATCCTCTGAGATAAGTAAATCACTTCCCCTCCCATCTATGCTGGTATTTTACAAACTGCTTCTTCTCTGCTTTATTTCCACTGCCTGTTTGTTGTGCTGTCTCTTTAAGGGTGAAGACTCATCTTCTTAGCCCCCTCTGTGCTGTCCTAGAGCCAAGCCCCCTGATTTTTAAAATTCCAGGCTTTAAGTTCCATTGGTTGTAATAATTCATGAAATTTGGCCCATCTCACTTTCCAAGCCAAATAGGGAGATTCATCTTCCATGTGCCAGCTCCCCAGGGTGGTAGTCTTTTTTTTTGGGGGGGGGCGGCCTTCTCAGTGCCATTGGCTCCCTCTGTACCACAGATAACCATGGTCTGTTTCAGTCCCAAATCAAATCTTCACCCAGCCTACTTTCTTTGATATGGTCTCTTCTCTATTTTTAGTTGTGGAGTTTGTTCTGCCAGTCTTCAGATCATTTTCCGGGTTATTTGTTCTGAGTGTTTTCTAGTTGTGTCTGTGTGATTAGGTGAGCTTAGTGTCCTCCTACTCCATCATCTTCCACAAAATCATATCTTCTGATGGATATTTCTCTTATTTCTGAGCTAATGTCCTATACTTTATTGTTGCAGTTGCCACATTCCCACAGATATAGAGCTGGTTGCTTCTATATAGCAGAAAGCAAGTGCTATACTTGCCTAATAAGGGATCACACTTACCTTCAACCAAAGAACTAAAAGAATGAAGTTACATTCTTAGCCATTGAGAGTTATCCCTAAGACACAGTGTGACGGGTGACTGGTACCTAGGTCAAGGCTATCCTCAGATAGGAATTTCATTTATCTGGAATTGCATTTTCTTCATATTCTTTCAGACCATTTAAAATTATTAATAAAGAATATTCTTTCAACTTATTTAGGTAGGTGAGAATTGTTACTCAATGCCAATTTTAATCTGGCACACATCACTAGTAGCCTACTGTGTTCCAGAATCCTCAAATGGCAGTGTGATAAGCATTGGACTTGTCTATACCCATTTTGACCTTAATGGATGGACAGAAAAGTTCAGATTTTAAGTCCTATCTTAAACTCTTCCATTAAGAGGGATACAAACCTGAAGCAGTACCTATTCTTAATTTGGGAAGATCCTAAATTATTGAATATAAATACATTTTTTCTGCCATCTTACATCTGTCTAGCATAAAGCATTAGTCACTCTCCTACAAGGTTTTGCTTAGAGCACATTTGTTAGCCTAGCATCCTTCTTATTAACAACCTACTCCTGATATCACAGTGAATGCTATCTGCATGCATGTGCCTCATCTATTTACTTTCTATAAGTGATCTTGGGCAATCATTCCTGGTCCCAGGCTCAAGGAAGAACATCTCAAAAGCCCAATGTTCTTGCTGTTTTGGTATGTCAAACTGTCAGTAATGACTGCTTCAAAGACTAGATCCTGTGATCTAAAAAATCTTACAACATTTTGCTGCTATTGACTTCAGTTTGGTAGTCTAGATGGAAGAGACTATATCATACTTATTTGGATGATATACTATAATAACCATGACTTCTTTTTCTCTTCAAATTAACATACTGTTCAAGTAGTTCTTCCTTTTATACATTATCTTTTATAACTCTAATAATCCCTCTATCAAAGTACTGACTATCTAAGATAAGAAAAAAATCAGTGTGAATAAAGGGAGGATATTAATATACACTGTGGCCCATGGCAAGTATGCGGATAAGTCTCTGAACAAATGCTACCCATTAATGCTTTTTTCAGTTACTGATGTATGGTTCTAAATAAAAAAAAAAAAAAAAAAAAAAAAAGGAGCATTGCAGGTAAGAAAAGGATGTCTAATTCCCCCACACAACCTCTGGGCTTATATGAAGACCAAAGCAGGAATCACTAACTACAATATCAGAAAATACTGTTAAAGAAGTAACTATTAACTGCTGGGTTCGTAAGAGAAGGCACTCAAATTATGAACAAACGTTTCTTGTTATTGATGTCCAGACTGTTGACATTTTTAGATTGTGGCATTTGAAAATTTTAGAGAGCAAGAGATACACAGAATTAGCTTTGTCAGCATATTTTCTGGCATGGTGTTGGTGTTAGAGTTAGTTAGAATACTGGGGATGGCTTGTTTTGTTGGCAGTGTAGGGACTGCTGAGGGATAAAGCTTTTGGGTTGACACTATGAAGCTAGAACTCGGTGTGGCACAGCGTGGCCTGCTCTCTTGGCAAGTGTGGCTGTAACTTCTCTCCCAGAAGGACTGAAACAAGGTATTCATCCACTATTTGTAGAGAAGATTACATTTTCCTGACATGCCAAACGTCAGTATGATAGCTTGTAAATGTTTGCAAATTTGCTAGGTAAATATTAAAATTTACTATTCTTGGGATTTATATGTGTTTATAATTAGGAAGAAAAACTTTTTTTAATTAAATTATTTTTTTCAGTATATGAAGTTTATTGTCAAATTGGTTTCCATACAACACCCAGTGCTCATCCCAAAAGGTGCCCTCCTCAGTACCCATCCCCCACCCTCCCCTCCCTCCCACCCCCCCATCAACCCTGTTGGTTCTCAGTTTTTAAGAGTCTCTTATGCTTTGGCTCTCTCCCACTCTAACCACTTTTTTTTTGGAAGAAAGACTTTTATACGTATCCGTGGATCATTTATATTTCTCCTCTTGCGTTTATCTTCACGCCCTACTGATTGTGCCACAGGTGAATTTCTGATTTGTCTATAATTGATTCATCTGTTTTTAATTCATAGATCTTTCATTATCATATGTTATTTGCACATTTGATAAAATATAACCGAGCGATTCACTCCTTATCTTTTAATTTGGCTTAGGATATTTTATGATGAAAATTTAAATTTCATCAAGTTTTCCTTATGGGTGCTTTTCTTGGGTTCAGCCTTTGAAAAGCCTAAAAGTAAAAGAGACTTTGTTTCTTAGAATGTACGAAGTCACCACTATGTTCTTCTTATCATCTGATTGTTACTTTCTGAGAGTTTTAGGATGTGTCTGGTAATAAAGAGTGGAGTAGTTGATTATTTTAGTAAACTATTTCTAATGACATGAATGAGTAGGAATAATTACTTTCCACACGGAGTGATGAGGCACCATAATAAGAGGCTGTTATCTTACTAAGCAGACAGTGGTACTCAGGCTAGTGCATTTTAGAGCAGGTAAGCTAAGAATGGGCACTTCCATACAAAGACTGAAACAACACCTCATTCTCACACATTTAGCTATATTGAACCGTCTTGGATTTTGGTCCTGAAAGACTGAGCTTCCTGGAAAAACATGATAGGTAAATATAAATAACCTCATATTTAAAGATTATACACTCTTAACCATACCAAAGATTCTGATATCTTATCTACCTCTGTTCCTAGAAGGAAGAAAGAAAATTTAGAAAGAAAAAAATAAAACCTCTTTGAAAATAGTTGCCATGACAATAACAAATGCCATGTGATCACTGTTCATAACAATGTTGTAATTTTAGCTCATGTCTGTTAAAATTAAGTTAAAAGTGTGTATCTATTAATTCAGTCAACATGTATTGAACTCCAGTTATTGTCCTCTTTCTGATTTCATAAAGATTATATTCTCACTCTACTACTAGGAGACAGGCCATAAAAAAAATAAGTAAACAGGAAAACATTAAATAATGATAGTGCTATGGAAATAATTAAAATACAGTGATGTGACATATATGCCAGAGTTGGATGGATGGTTAGGGAAAATATCGCTGAGGCAGTGACATTTAACCTAAGATCTACATAACAAGAACCACACTTATCCCATTTTTTAAATCCCCAACAAAAGATATTTGCTCCTTTAACAATTCAATAATGCAAAATCACTATTGGGATTATTAAAATACCTGGAATATTGAAGTAATATTTATTTGAGACATTTGTTTTCTATGATAATTTATATATATTTCTATAATTGTGTCAGACTTATTTGAAATTATAAGAATAATCCTTAGGGGCACGTTGCTGGCTCAGTTGGTAGAACATGAGATTCTTGATCTCAGGGTTGTGAGTTCAAGCCCAAGTGGGGTGTAGAGATTACTTAAAAATAAAGAAATCTAAAAAAATTAAAAAAAAAACGAAAATCCTTTTAAAAGCAATAATAATAGCAATAATTCTTAAATTCATATCTATCATTGATAAATGATAAATTGGTTTTTCAAAATACATTTATACCAATCCAGAATTTTTTTTTTTTTTTTTTTTTTTTTTTTTACGTTTATTTATTTTTGAGACAGAGAGAGACAGAGCATGAACGGGGGAGGGGCAGAGAGAGAGGGAGACACAGAATCGGAAACAGGCTCCAGGCTCTGAGCCATCAGCCCAGAGCCCGACGCGGGGCTCGAACTCATGGACCGCGAGATCGTGACCTGGCTGAAGTCAGACGCCCAACTGACTGCGCCACCCAGGCGCCCCCAGAATTTTTTAAACATTCAAAATCAAAATTATAGGGATTAGGGAAGGGCTATGCTAATGTATTTTTTATGTCATAGAGATATTATAGATAAACTCTGATAAATTTAAAAATTCATTCAAGTGAATAAATTTGAATATGGGTTGCAAGTTAAGGACATTGACTATTAGAAACCCAGAATGTATAACTTTAAAAATCACCAAAATGTAAATATATGGAAACAAATGAAAATGAAAATACAACAATCCAAACGCTTTGGGACGCAGCGAAGGCAGTCCTGAGAGGAAAATACATTGCAATCCAGGCCTATCTCAAGAAACAAGAAAAATCCCAAATACAAAATCTAACAGCACACCTAAAGGAAATAGAAGCAGAACAGCAAAGATACCCCAAGCCCAGCAGAAGAAGAGAAATAATAAAGATCAGAGCAGAAATAAACAATATAGAATCTGAAAAAACTGTAGAGCAGATCAATGAAACCAAGAGTTGGTTTTTTGAAAAAATGAACAAAATTGATGAACCTCTAGCCAGGCTTCTCAAAAAGAAATGGGAGAGGACCCAAATAGATAAAATCATGAACGAAAATGGAATTATTACAACCATTCCCTCAGAGATACAAACAATTATCAGAGAATGCTATGAAAAATTATATGCCAACAAACTAGACAACCTGGAAGAAATGGACAAATTCCTAAGCACCCAAGCATTTCCAAAACTCAAACAGGAAGAAATAGAAAACTCGAACAGACCCATAACCAGTGAAGAAATTGAATCAGTTATCAATAATCTCCTAACAAATAAGAGTCCAAGACCAGATGGCTTCCCTGGGGAATTCTACCAGACATTTAAAGCAGAGATAATACCTATCCTTCTCAAGCTGTTCCAAAAAATAGAAAGGGAAGGAAAAATTCCAGACTCGTTCTATGAAGCCAGTATTACTTTGATTCCTAAACCAGTCAGAGACCCAGCAACAAAAGAGAACTACAGGCCAATATCCCTGATGAATATGGATGCAAAAATTCTCAGTAAGATGCTAGCAAATCGAATTCAACAGCATATAAAAAGAATTATTCACCATGATCAAGTGGGATTCATTCCTGGGCTGCAGGGCTGGTTCAACATTTGCAAATCAATCAATGTGATACATCACATTAATAAAAGACAAGATAACAACCATATGATCCTGTCAATCGATGCAGAAAAAGCATCTGACAAATTCAGCATCCTTTCTTAGTAAAAACCCTCGAGAAAGTCAGGATAGAAGGAACATACTTAAATATCATAAAAGCCATTTATGAAAATCCCACAGCCAATATCATCCTCAATGGGGAAAAACTGAGAGTTTTGTCCCTGAGATCAGGAACACGACAGGGATGTCCACTCTCACCGCTGTTGTTTAACACAGTGTTGGAAGTTCTGGCATCAGCAATCAGACAACAAAAGGAAATCAAAGGCATCAAATTGGCAATGATGAAGTCAAGCTTTCACTTTTTGCAGATGACATGATGCTGTACATGGAAAACCCGAAAGACTCCACCAAAAGTCTGCTAGAACTGATACATGAATTCAGCAAAGTCGCAGGATACAAAATTAATGTACAGAAATCAGTTGCCTTCTTATACACTAATAATGAAGCAACAGAAAGACAAAGAAATTGATCCCACTCACAATTGCACCAAGAACCATAAAATACCTAGGAATAAACCTAACCAAAGATGTAAAAGATCTGTATGCTGAAAACTATAGAAAGCTTATGAGGGAAATTGAAGAAGATATAAAGAAATGGAAGAACATTCCGTGCTCATGGATTGGAAGAATATTGTTAAAATGTCAATACTACCCAAAGCTATCTACACATTCCATGCAATCCTAATCAAAATTGCACCAGCATTCTTCCTGAAGCTACAACAAGCAATCCTAAAATTTGTATGGAACCACAAAAGACCCCAAAGAGCCAAAGTCATTTTGCAGAAGAAGACCAAAGCGAGAGGCATCACAATCCCAGACTTTAGCCTCTACTACAAAGCTGTCATCATCAAGACAGCATGGTATTGGCACAAAAACAGACACATAGACCAATGGAATAGAAGAGAAACCCCAGAACTAGACCCACAAAAGTGTGGCCAACTAATCTTTCACAAAGCAGGAAAGAATATCCAATGGAAAAAAGACAGTCTCTTTAACAAATGGTGCTGGGAGAACTGGACAGCAACATGCAGAAGGATGAAACTAGACCACTTTCTTACACCATTCACAAAAAGAAACTCAAAATGGAGAAAGGACCTAAATGTGAGATAGGAAGCCATCAAAACCCTAGAGGAGAAAGCAGGAAAAAACCCCTCTGACCTCAGCCGCAGGAATTTCTTACTTGACACATCCCCAAAGGCAAGGGAATTAAAAGCAAAAAATGAACTATTGGGACCTTATGAAGATCAAAAGCTTCTGCACTGCAAAGGAAACAACAAAACTAAAAGGCAACTGATGGAAGGGGAAAAGATATTTGCAAATGACGTATCAGACAAAGGGCTAGTATCCAAAATCTATAAAGAACTCACCAAACTCCACAGCTGAAAAACAAATAATCCAGTGAAGAAATGGGCAGAAGACATGAATAGACACTTTTTCAAAGAAGACATCCAGATGGCCAATAGACACATGAAAAGATGCTCAACGTCACTCCTCATGAGGGAAATACAAATCAAAACCGCACTCAGGTATCACCTCACGCCAGTCAGAGTGGCTAAAATGAACAAATCAGGAGACTATAGATGCTGGTGAGGATGTGGAGAAACGGGAACCCTCTTGCACTGTTGGTGGGAATGCAAACTGGTGCAGCTGCTCTGGAGAACAGTGTGGAGGTTCCTCAAAAAATTAAAAATAGATCTACCCTATGACCCAGAAATAGCACTGCTAGGAATTTTCTCAGAGGATACAGGAGTGCTGATGCATAGGGGCACAAGTACCCCAATGTTTGTAGCAGCACTTTGAACAATAGCCAAATTATGGAAAGAGCCTAAATGTCCATCAACTGACAAACGGATAAATAAGATGTGGTTTATATACACAATGGAATACTACGTGGCAATGAGAAAGAATGGAATCTGGCCTTTTGTAGCAACATGGATGGAACTGGAGGGTATTATGTTAAGAGAAATAAGTCAGTCAGAGAAAGACAGATACCATATATTTTCACTCATATGTGGAGCTTGAGAATCTTAACAGAAGACCATGGGGGAGGCGGAGGGGGAAAAAAGTTACAGAGAGGAAGGGAGGCAAACCATTAGAGTCTTTTAAATGCTGAGAAGAAACTGAGGGTTGATGGTGGGCGGGGAGAGGGGAAAGTGGGTGATGAGCATTGAGGAGGGCACTTGGGATGAGCACTGGGTGTTGTATGAAAACCAATTTGACAATAAATTATATTTTAAAATAAAGGTATAATATCTATAATCACTCAACAGTAAATGAAAAACTGAGGTATAAATATAAAAAAGTGTACAGAAATTGTATGCTGAAAGTTTTAAGATGCTGATAAAGCATATCAAACAGTGTCTAAATAATTGAAGAGGTTTTCTCTGTATATGAACTGAAAGACTCAACATAGTAAAAATATCAATACTCCCCAAATTGGTCTATTGGTTTAATGCAACTCCTATCAAAATCTCAGCATGGTTTTTTTGTAGACTGAGACAAGTTTATTGTAAAATTTATTTGACAAGGCAAAGCACCTAGAATAGCTAACACAATTTTGGGAAAGAAATAAGTAGGAGGATTATTCTTCCTAATGGTACTCCGTAACCGAAGTAATTAAGACATTGTGGTATTGCTGTAGGGATAGACTCATGGATCAATGAAACAGAAAATGGGCCCAAAAATAGATCCAGAAAAATATGCCAATTTTCTTCAACAAACAGTACTGAAACATTTGGATATCCATAGGAAAATAAAATGAAACAAGAGCCTGGACCTAACCATCAAATCTTATACCAAAAAATAACTAAAAGTAGATTGTGGACTTAAACATAAAACATAAAACTATTTTTAAAATGTAAAAAATCATCAGAGGAAATTTTCAGGACCTTGGATTAGGGTGAACAGTTATTAGAGTTATCATCAAAATCATAATTTGTGAAAGGAAAAATCAATAAATTGGACTGCATCAAAATCAAAGATTCTGGTAACAGAATGGAAAAAAAAAACATTACAGACTGAGAGAAAAATATCTGCAAACTAAATATCCTACAAAGAAGTTCCTATGATCTCAATGTTTATTTCCCCCCAAAATTCATATGTTGAAACCTACCCCCCATGTGATGGTACCAGGAGGTGAGGACTTTGGCAGGTGATTAGTTCAAGAGGTTAGAGCCCTCATAAATGGGATTAGTGCTCTAATGAAAGAGACCTCCACCAAGCTCTCTAGTCGTCTTCCCACCATATGAGGACACATCAAGAAGGTGGCAGCCTACAGCTCAGAAGAGGGCTGTCACTAGAACCAGACCATGCTGACACCCCAATGTTAGACCTCCAGATATCAGAACAGTAAGAATTAAATTTCTGTTGGTTATAAGCCATTCAGCCTATGGTATGTTGTTATAGAAGCCTGAATGGGTGAAAAGAGGATGGGTGTCTTTAATATATTAAGAACCATTAAAACTCAACATTTAAAAAATATCCAGTTAGACAATAGACAAAAGAAATGAACACTTGACTGAAGAAGATGTACACACAGCACATAAACACGTGAGAATCCATTCAACCCTATTAGCTATTAGAGAAATACAAATAAAAACCAAAATGAGCTATCCATTTTGAATAGCTACGATGAAATATAATGGCAACACCAAATGCTCTTGAAGATGCAAAGTGCCTGGGTCACTCATACATTACCAGTAGGACTGTAAAATGATTCAGCGATTCTGGAAAATCATTTGTCAATTTCTTTTAAAATTAAATATACACTAGGGAAATGCTGCCATATGAGGGAGGAGGGAGTTGTGGGCTCAAGCTGGGGACAAAGGCAGGAGTTAGAGCTTGGAGGACCTCATATAAGTCACACTGAGGGAAGCAGGGAGCCCCTAATAACTTTCCATGGTGGATGGCAAGGTAGCCTTCATGTGCTGTGGTTATTTTTTACTTTGATATTTTAAAACTAGAGACTTGCCAACAACTATCGCATTGTAGATATTAAAACATGTCAACACCTAGAGAAAAATACGCCAAAGCATTAACTCTGGAGCTAATGTACCTGGATTTAAATCTTGGTTCTACCCCTTGCCGCCTATGTAACCTTGGGCAAACAGCTCAGCGCTTTAGTGCCTCAGTTTCCTTGTCTATAATAGGCGATAATAGCAGAATTGCTTCAGAGAAATGAATGAATATAAAAAATGCTTAGAAGTCTGCTTAGAATACAGCTAATGTTCTATCAGTCTTTCTTGTTCTCATTTCTGATAAGATCCTACACATTACAGTCCTTTTGACCATGGTCCTCAAAAACACACTGTTTGGTACCAAGGAGGTGGTTCTCCTAGACTGTGTCCAAGGGGCCTCATTACCACATATAGTAAGGTTACTAAGGTGCACCTTGTTAAAATACCTGTTCTCTTTTAACTCTGTCAGCAAGGACTCCAAGGAAACCATTAAAGTGACACTCCAGGGTAGTTCAGAAATGTTTTCTGCATCCTCTGCCCCCAGCGGGACAGACCTGTCAAGGTAGCCTGAAGAAAAAACCTGTGTGGAAACCGAGCTTATCTTTGACTTCCTCTACTCTCCCTGGAGAGGGTTTTCCAGGCTCTTGACCTCAGCCAAGGCACTCCACTTCTTTGAAGCTTAGTCTTTTCACCTATAGAAGAAACAAACAAACAAACAAACAAAATGGGTACTTACCATACAACCTGGTGATAGCACTTGGGTATTTATCACAGAAAAATGAAAACTTAGGCTCAAGCAAAATCTGTGCACAATGTTTATAGCAGCTCTATTCATGATACCCTCAAAAAAAAAAACCCTAGAAATTAGTCAAATGCCCTTCTGTTAGTGATTAATCAGTTAAACTAACTGGTTTATCTGTACTATGAAATACTACTCAGCAATAAAAAAGTGACCTAGTAATTCATGCAACAGCATTAGTCGATTTCACAAGGGTTGTTATCAGTGAAAAAAGTCCATCTCAAAAGTTTACATACTGTATGAATATACCTTCCATAACATTCTTGAAATAACATATCTGTAGAGATGATGAACAGCTTACCCATTCCCTTGGTTTACGGATTGAGAGGGGAGTGAGAAGGGGCATGAAGAATAGCATGTGGGAGGCTTGCAGAAGAGTCTGGTTTCTTGATTGTGGTGGTATTTACACAAAGTTACATATGTGATAAAATTTGATAGAATTGTATACCTATATATGCAGTCATGTCCGTGTAAGACATACTGAATCTGAATCAGCTTTGTGGATTGTACCAGCATTAATTTTCTGGTGTGGATAGTATACTATAGTTATGCAAGATGTTGCCATTGGGGTAAGCTAGGTGAAGTATGCATGAGATCTCCCTATCCTTTTTTTTTTTTTTTTTTTTTTTTGGCAACTGCTTTGACTTTTGACTTCAGCTGCCTAGAATGAAACCAAACTTCACAGATAAGGGTACTGTCCTCCACAAGACTGCCCTCACTTCAGACACCTTCAGACTTCAGACAGCTGTGAGTTCACCCCTGAAAGTTCAGGGGTCCACAGAGCACCCTCCCTTCTAAAAAGCTAGCTTCAAATTCGGTTGTTCCCGGTATCCTCTCAGGTTTAATAGTTTGCTAGAATGATTCACAAAACTTGGGGAAAACAGTAGACTCATGATTGCAGTTTTATTTTAGCAAAGGGATGCAAATCACAGCCAGTCATAGATGGATAAGATACATGATAGATGATAAATAGAGATAGATATATAAATGGATGATTGATTGATAAGACTAGATTAGATTAAATAGATAATAAGCAAATAAGTAAAAAATATATTGCAACTATTAGTAGAATAAAATATTGGGGTGAAGATCTGTAAAACCATGAAACAAAATCCAGGCACCCCAATAAAGATTACCATAATTGCCACACATACAAAATTAAAACAGGAAAAGGAAATACATAAAACACGTTAAAGTAGTAGTAAGACAGTAATGTAGTAAAAGGCTAGTAATGCTCATATACATATTCGTTATATACAAGAAGTCCATGTAAGTAAGAATATAAAACACAAAAATAGCAGGGATATTAATTAATAGACACATTTTAGGAGAAATAAATTCCTCCAAGAAACATATGTAACAAGTCAGTATCACCAAAGTAAAATACTTTGAGATATTACATTTCACTGATAAGATTGCCCAAAGTTTATAAGATCGATCATCTTTTGTACAAGGAGCGGAAAAAAATGGCCTCACACACTGTGGAAGCTTTCTCTAAATAAAGCACATTAAAATTCCAATTGACATAAGAGGCTCTTTGCAATGTATGTTGTTTCCTAATCTCAGTGGGCACATATTAGTATACATTTTACTTCCTTTATTAACTAAAAAAAAAGGAAAGAAAAAATGTTTCCCTGATGCAAATGGAGTTTTCTCAAAAACAATAGTAGCACTTTGTAAGGTTTGTTACACTTACATATAACCCAGTGCACATCATAACAAGTGCCCTCCTTAGTACCCATAACATATTTAGCCCATCCTCGTACCCCCTTCCCTCCAGCAACCCTCTATTTATTCTCTATAGTTGAGAGTCTCTGATGGTTTGCCTCCTTCTCTATTTTTATCTTACTTTATTTTTCCTTCCTTTGCCCTGTGTTCATCTGTTTTGTTTCTTAAATTCCACATATGAATGAAATCATATGGTATTTGCCTTTCTCTGACTGACTTATTTCACTTAGCATAATGTACTCTAGTTCCATCCATGTCATTGAAAATGACAAGATTTTATTCTTTTTGATGGCTGAGTAATATTTCATTATGTATATAATACATACGTACATATCTACACATCATCTTTATCCATTCACCAGTGGATGGATATTTGGGCTCTTTCCATAATTTAGCTATTGTTGATAGTGTTGCCATAAACATTGAGGTGCATGTGCCCCTTTGAATGACTGTTGTTGTATCTTTTGGATAAATTCCTAGTAGTGCAACTGTTGGGTTGTAGAGTAGCTCTATCTTTAATTTTTGGAGGAAACTCCATACTGTTTTCCAAAGTGGCTGCACAGTTTGCATTCCCACCGACAGTGTAAGAGGGTTCCCCTTTCTCCGCATCCTCGCCAACATCTGTTGTTTCCTGAGTTGTTCATTTTAGCCATTCTGACAGGTATGAGGTGGTATCTCATTGTGGTTTTGATTTGTAGTTCCCTGATGTTGAGTGACATTGAGCATCATTTCATGTGTCTGTTAGCCATTTGTATGTCTTCTTTGGAGAAATGTCTTGTTCATGTCTTCTGCCCATTACCTCACTGGATTTGTTGTTGTTGTTAAGTTTGATAAGCTCTTTAACAATATTGGATTCTAGCCCTTTATCCAATACGTCATTTGCAAATATCTTCTCCCATTCTGTAGGTTGCCTTTTAGTTTTGTTGATTGTTTCCTTCTCTGTGAAGAGGTTTTTATCTTGATGAAATCCCGATAGTTCAATTTTGCTCTTGCCCTCTGACACATGTCTGGTAAGAAGTTGCTACGGCCATGGTCAAAGAGGTTGCTACGTGTGTTCTCTAGGAATTTGATGATTTCCTGTCTCACATTCAGGTCTTTCAGAAAAGGTGCAATTCCTTAGTTACTAAATGAAGATACCTCTGATCTTGCCTTTAACTGTACATGCTATTACCTTGAGATCCTTATTTTAAAGTATAAGTTTTCACTTAATATTTCTAGTGAATAGTTAATGAAATTTCCCAACATTTAATCAGTTTTGGAACCTAGATTTGGTTGAATCCCACAGCTTCCTTCTTTGTTTGGTTTTCTTCTTGCTTAGGTATATATTTCATAGTTCTTTTAATGAGAGCCTGTGTAGGTGGTAAATTCTTCTGGTAATTGTTAGCATGAATCTTCTTTATTTTTCATCTGGTCATGAATAATAATTTATCTGTGTATAAAATTTTAGGTTATTTCCCTTCAGCACTTTCAATTTATTGTTCTATTGTCTTTTAGCATTTATCGCTGCTGATGTCTCTTGTTTTAATTGGTCACGCCACGATTGGTAATAGGTTGTTTCTCTCTGACGCCTTTGAAGATTTTCTCTTTATTCTAATGTTCTACAAGTTTGTCACTATATGTCTGTGCATTTATTTAAATCATTCTCTGAGTACTTGGAGTACACTTTCAATCTGGAAAATTTTAAGCAATTATTTCTTCAAATTTCATTGTTCTGACAGTTGTTCCATTCTGCTCTTGAATTTCTGGTCGCATGATTGTAGAAGCCTCACTATTTATCCATCTTTTCTAGGTGGTTTTTCTTTCTTTTTTTTTTTCATTGTTTTCTTTCACTTTTGTTTCTTTTGTTTTACAATCATTTCTGGGTGATTTTTCCAGTACAGTTTTCTAATTAACCCCTCTTAAACTCTGTTCTAGAGTTTATACCAGGCTGTATTGCCCCCTTCTGGAAGACCCAGGGCTTTCTTTAGCTGCACTCATTCTTTGATATTTCCATTCCAGTAAGTCGTTCGGTTTCAACTTTGAATATAGTACGTGTTACTGCTTTGTGTCTGAAGCAGAAGGGACAATTCGCTGATGAATTAAATATATTAGTTTGTACATCTTACAACTGATTTTTAAAGTTGCATGTTATAAAAACTTGATGAAATATTTAGCATTCTGTAGTACAAATGCATGTTATATACACATCCTTGCCTAAAAGAGCTGAAATGGATCATTGGAAATGTCTAAATAAGTTTTAAATTCAAAGAAAAAACACCGTAAGACATATGGAGACAAAGTTGTTAAAATACTTAGTTCATCAACAGATGTCATAATGAGTCATTACAGTAACCACCACAGTAAAAATTGAGTACTGAATTTTTTATTTTGTTCACATTTTTTTGAAATAATTTTAACAACTACTCAGAAAACAAGTCTGTTACTAAAGTATACCCAGTATTTCTGACATTGCTTGAACACCTATAGAATTTTATATCTTCATTATATTTTATTACAGAATAACAAATTTGAAGTAGCATCTCTTGGTATTTTTAAGTTATTACAAACCCTCCCACTAATTTTTCTGGAAAACTGAAGCTCTGTCATTACTTCTTTGGTTAACTTTAACTCCTTCACTGTATCTTCTAACGATTTACATCTTCTAATAGAAAACACTTCCAAATTCAGTAATTGCTTTCCTTCCCAATAGAATTATAGCTTCATGAATTGTACGCAGGATGCTTGAGAGGTCTCATCATTTGATAATTCTATTTCTTTTTTTTTTTACTATGATACCAATGAGAGCTCTCTTCTGATAAGTAGTTGTATATAGTGGAAAAGAACATGCAATCTGCAGACCAACTGCTGATGTTCCAAGTGTTGACCCGCGAGCAAGTTCCTAAATCATAGTATGCCAGTTTCTTTAACAGTGAAATGGGGATAGTAATAGTGTCAAACTCGTTGAGCCGTTGGAATGATTTAGTGAGTTTCATAGTGCTTAGACAGTGCCTTGCATGTAAAAATTGATGAAGAGTTTATTTTGATAGGTATAAAAGTAAGGGCCATAAAAGCTATTCAAAATGTGCTTAAAACATATTAATTTCCTCTTATAACCAAAACTAATACTGATTGTTAGTCTAAATTAATGACTTAAACTACTTTTTAGGGAGTGATGTTGAAATGAGAAAAATGAACATATGAGAAGTATCTTGGGAATAATATATGCAAGTCTGTGTCATAATTGTTTATAGCATACTAAAATAATAAGGAATGAACAAGCAGTCCTCAAAAACATAATGTTCTTTAAAGGGTAAAATAAGTTTTGGGTTGCTGTTAAAATCAATTACCACATTTCTTTGGTTCTCGTTTATGAAAATATTTTAAAGGAGTTAAATGTAGATCTTTTAGGAGACTTTTAGTGGAAATCCTGTATTAAACACCCAGCTTTTAAAAGTAAACTTTTTTTTTTAATTTTTTTTTCAACGTTTATTTATTTTTGGGACAGAGAGAGACAGAGCATGAACGGGGGAGGGGCAGAGAGAGAGGGAGACACAGAATCGGAAACAGGCTCCAGGCTCTGAGCCATCAGCCCAGAGCCTGACGCGGGGCTCGAACTCACGGACCGCGAGATTGTGACCTGGCTGAAGTCGGACGCTTAACCGACTGCGCCACCCAGGCGCCCTAAAAGTAAACTTTATTATGAGCAAAGTTTTAAAAGAATTGCATTCAAATAAGCAAATTAACGATTACATATGTTTTCATTATTTCATTTTATCTATTTTTCTTTTCTTTTTTTTTTTTAATTTTTTTTAATGTTTATTTATTTTTGAGACAGAGAGAGACAGAGCATGAATGGGGGAGGGTCAGAGAGAGGGAGACACAGATTCTGAAACAGGCTCCAGGCTTCGAGCTGTCAGCACAGAGCCCGACGCGGGGCTTGAACTCACGGACCGTGAGATCATGACCTGAGCCGAAGTCAACCGCTCAACCGACTGAGCCACCCAGGTGCCCCGTCATTTTATCTATTTTTCATTAAGTGCACTGAATATTACCTAATTTCAAGCTTATGCAACTTTCATTTTGTCAATTTTATATCAGAGCATACTAGGTTATTTGAACATAAATTTGTGATACTGTTAATTTCATGGCATTGTATTCAGATGTAAACCAAAAGAGACCTAGTTATGGAAAATCTGAATTCATTTTGCAACATATTATTTAACAAACTAATATTTTTAAAAAATTTTTTAATGTTTTTATTTATTTTTGAAGAGAGAGAGAGAGAGCATGAGCAGGGGAGGGGCAGAGAGAGAGGGAGACACAGAATCCGAAACAGGCTCCAGGCTCCGAGCTATCAGCACAGAGCCGGATGCGGGGCTCAAACTCACGGACTGCGAGATCATGACCTGAGCAGAAGTTGGATGCTTAACTGACTGAGCCACCCAGGCATGTCCAAACTACTATTTTTCTTAAATGTATTTATTTTGAGAGAGAGAGAGAGAGAGAGAGAGAGAGAGCGAGAGCGCCAAGGAGGTGTAGAGAGAGGCAGAGAGAATCCCAAGAAGGCTTTACATTGTCATCACAGAGCCCAACATGGGGCTTGAAGCCATGAACCATGAGATCATGACCTGAGCTGAAAGCAAGAGCCGGACACAACCAATTGAGCCACCTAGGGGCCCCATTAACAAAATATTTTAAAATAAAACTCCTATGCCAACAGAAATATGACAAAAGTTTTTACACTTCTAGTCATATTTGCAAAATGAAAGATGCACCAACAACTTGGTAGCAGTTTTATGTGAAGAAAAATATTCACATAGTCCATGTACACTTCTAGATTTCAGAAAAGCTAACATATGAAAAGAAAATGTGTAGTTCTGAGTTGAAGAAATGTTCCCTGTATATATTTCTATCATGATTTATATATTTAATACAATTCTAAGCACTTTATTTATTTATTTTTTAATATGAAATTTATTGTCAAATTGGTTTCCATACAACACCCAGTGCTCATCCCAACAGGTGCCCTCCTCAATACACATTGCCCACCCGCCCCTCCCTCCCACCCCCCATCAACCCTCAGTTTGTTCTCCATTTTTAAGAGTCTCTTATGTTTTGGCTCCCTCCCTCTCTAACCTCTTTTTGTTTTTCCTTCCCCTCCCCCATGGTCTTCTGTTAAGTTTCTCAGGATCCACATAAGAGTGAAAACATATGGTATCTGTCTTTCTCTGTATGACTTATTCACTCAGCATAACACTCTCCAGTTCCATTCACGTTGCTACAAAAGGCCAGATTTCATTCTTTCTCATTGCCACGTAGTATTCCATTGTGTATATAAAGCACAATTTCTTTATCCATTCATCAGTTGATGGACATTTAGGCTCATTCCATAATTTGGCTATTGTTGAAAGTGCTGCTATAAACATTGGGGTACAAGTGCCCCTCTGCATCAGCACTCCTGTATCCCTTGGGTAAATTCCTAGCAGTGCTATTGCTGGGTCATAGGGTAGGTCTATTTTTAATTTTTTGAGGAACCTCCACCCTGTTTTCCAGAGCAGCTGCACCAGTTTGCATTCCCACCAACAGGGCAAGAGGGTTCCCATTTCTCCGCATCCTCACCAGCATCTATAGTCTCCTCATTTGTTCATTTTAGCTACTCTGACTGGCGTGAGGTGGTATCTGAGTGTGGTTTTGATTTGTATTTCCCTCATGAGGAGCGACATTAAGCATCTTTTCATATGCCTGTTGGCCATCTGGATGTCTCCTTTAGAGAAGTGTCTATTCATGTTTTCTGCCCATTTCTTTACTGGATTATTTGTTTTTCAGGTGTGGAGTTTGGTGAGTTCTTTATAGATTTTGGATACTAGCCCTTTGTCTGATATGTCATTTGCAAATATCTTTTCCCCTTCCATCAGTTGCCTTTTAGTTTTGTTGTTTCCTTTGCAGTGCAGAAGCTTTTGATCTTCATGAGGTCCCAATAGTTCATTTTTGCTTTTAATTCCCTTGCCTTTGGGGATATGTCAAGTAAGAAATTCCTGCGGCTGAGGTCAGAGGGGTTTTTTCCTGCTTTCTCCTCTAGGGTTTTAATGGTTTCCTGTCTCACATTTAGGTCCTTTCTCCATTTTGAGTTTCTTTTTGTGAATGGTGTAAGAAAGTGGTCTAGTTTCATCCTTCTGCATGTTGCTGTCCCGTTCTCCCAGCACCTTTTGTTAAAGAGACTGTCTTTTTTCCATTGGATATTCTTTCCTGCTTTGTGAAAGGTTAGTTGGCCATACTTTTGTGGGTCTAGTTCTGGGGTTTCTTTTCTATTCCATTGGTCTATGTGTCTGTTTTTGTGCCAATACCATGCTGTCTTGATGATGACAGCTTTGTAGTAGAGGCTAAAGTCTGGGATTGTGATGCCTCTCACTTTGGTCTTCTTCTGCATAATGACTTTGGCTCTTTGGGGTCTTTTGTGGTTCCATACAAATTTTAGGATTGCTTGTTCTAGCTTCAGGAAGAATGCTGGTACAATTTTGATTGGGATTGCATGGAATGTGTAGATAGCTTTGGGTAGTATTGACATTTTAACAAGCAGAACAGCAAAGACACCCCAAGCCCAGCAGAAGAAGAGAAATAATAAAGATCAGAGCAGAAATAAACAATATAGAATCTGAAAAAACTGTAGAGCAGATCAATGACCCAAGAATTGGTTTTTTGAAAAAATGAACAAAATTGATAAACCTCTAGCCAGGCTTCTCAAAAAGAAAAGGGAGAGGACCCAAATAGATAAAATCATGAACGAAAATGGAATTATTACAACCATTCCCTCAGACATACAAGCAATTATCAGAATTGCTATGAATGCTATGAAAAATTATATGCCAACAAACTGGACAACCTGGAAGAAATGGACAAATTCCTAAGCACCCACGCATTTCCAAAACTCAAACAGGAAGAAATAGAAAACTCGAACAGACCCATAACCAGTGAAGAAATTGAATCAGTTATCAATAATCTCCTAACAAATAAGAGTCCAGGACCAGATGGCTTCCCTGGGGAGTTCTACCAGACATTTAAAGCAGAGATAATACCTATCCTTCTCAAGCTGTTCCAAAAAATAGAAAGGGAAGGAAAACTTCCAGACTCATTCTATGAAGCCAGCATTACTTTGATTCCTAAACCAGTCAGAGACCCAGCAACAAAAGAGAACTACAGGCCAATATCCCTGATGAATATGGATGCAAAAATTCTCAGTAAGATGCTAGCAAATCGAATTCAACAGCATATAAAAAGAATTATTCACCATGATCAAGTGGGATTCATTCCTGGGCTGCAGGGCTGGTTCAACATTTGCAAATCAACCAATGTGATACATCACATTAATAAAAGACAAGATAACAACCATATGATCCTGTCAATCGATGTAGAAAAAGCATTTGACAAAATTCAGCATTCTTTCTTAATAAAAACCCTCAAGAAAGGATAGAAGGAACATACTTAAACATCATAAAAGCCATTTATGAAAAGCCCACAGCTAATATCATCCTCAATGGGGAAAAACTGAGAGCTTTGTCCCTGAGATCAGGAACACGACAGGGATGTCCACTCTCACCGCTGTTGTTTAACACAGTGTTGGAAGTTCTGGCATCAGCAATCAGACAACAAAAGGAAATCAAAGGCATCAAATTGGCAATGATGAAGTCAAGCTTTCACTTTTTGCAGATGACATGACGCTGTACATGGAAAACCCGAAAGACTCCACCAAAAGTGTGCTAGAACTGATACATGAATTCAGCAAAGTCGCAGGATACAAAATAAATGTACAGAAATCAGTTGTATTCTTATACACTAACAATGAAGCAACAGAAAGACAAATAAAGAAACTGATCCCATTCACAACTGCACCAAGAACCATAAAATACCTAGGAATAAACCTAACCAAAGATGTAAAAGATCTGTATGCTGAAAACTATAGAAAGCTTATGAGGGAAATTGAAGAAGATATAAAGAAATGGAAAAACATTCCGTGCTCATGGATTGGAAGAATCCTAAGCACATTAGAAATGTAAAGTTAGGTTACTGACATTAGCATTATGGCAATATAAGACATCTTTCATTTTCTGCCACTCTAACAACCAAAAAATTGGCATTCATCCACAAATGATAGTGCCTATGTGTGAGTTGCTTAATCCAACACTAAATGCCAAATGGAGCAAGTAGGCGTCTCATCCCAGAGTTAGCAGAATGAAGGAAATAACAAATATCAGAACAGAAATAAATGAAACATAGGCCCTAGAAACAATAGAAAAGAAGAACAAAACTAAGAGCTAATGTTTTAAAAAGATAAACAGAATTGACAAACTTGTAGCTAAAGGAAAAAAGGGAAAACTCTAAATCAAAAATGAGAAAGGAGGCACTAAAAATGATACCATGGAAACACATCAGACCATAAGATACTACTATAAATAATTACACAACAAATTGGATAACCCAGAAGAAATGTACAAATTTCTATAAACATACAGCTCATCCAAAATGAGTCACAAATAGAAAATACGAACAGACCAGTTACTAGTAAGGCAATAGAGTCAGCAATCAGAAATCTTCAAATAACACAAAAAAGTCTGGGACTAGGTGGTGTCACTGGTAGATTCTATCAAACTTGAAAGAAGAAATAACATCAAATTTTCTCTATTTCTTTTAAAAAGTTGAGGGGCGCCTGGGTGGCGCAGTCGGTTAAGCGTCCGACTTCAGCCAGGTCACAATCTCGCGGTCCGTGAGTTCGAGCCCCGCGTCGGGCTCTGGGCTGATGGCTCAGAGCCTGGAGCCTGTTTCCGATTCTGTGTCTCCCTCTCTCTCTGCCCCTCCCCCGTTCATGCTCTGTCTCTCTCTGTCCCAAAAATGAATAAAACATTGAAAAAAAAAATTTAAAAAGTTGAAAAAGAGGGAACACTTCCAAATTTATTTTACAAAGCCAGAATTATCCTGATTACAAATCTAGATAAGAACATTGCAAGAAAACTACAGACATGTATCTCTGATAAATATTGATGCAAAAATTCTGAACAAAATATTAGCAAACTGAATTTAACAGTACTTTAAAATGATTATGCACCATGACCAAGTGGGGTTTATTCTAGTTATGCAAAGATAGTTCATCATACAAATCAATAAATGTGATACTCCGTATTAACAAAATAAACGATAAAAATCCTATGATCATCTCAATAGATGCAGAAAAAGCATTGGGCAATATTCAACGTTCATTCAACGTTAGAACCCCTCAACTAAATGGCTATAGAGAGAACATATGTCAATGTAGTAAGAGCCACGTATGACAAACCCGTAGCTAACAATATGGTGAATGGTTGAAAGGTTTTGACTCTAAGATTAGGAACAAAAGTGCCTACTCTAACCATCCTCACTTAACACAGTACTATAAGCCCTAAACAGAACAATCAGACAAGACAAAGAAATGAAAGACATTAAAATTAGGCAGAAGTAAAAGTGTCTTTGTTTGCAGATAATATCTTATTTGCAGAACATTCAGATTACTCCACAAAAAACTGTTAGAACTCAACAAATTCAGTAAAGTGCAGGATACAGAGTCAACATGTAGAAGTCCCTTGTGTTTCTAAATGCTAACAATAAAATATCTAACAGAAATAAAAAGAAAAAAAATCTATTCACAGTAGCATCAAAAACGGTGACGTAGGAAATTAAATATATGAACATGGAAAACGATCAGGTTTTGATTAAAGAAGCTGAAGAGACAAATGGAAGAGAATTTCATGTGTATGAATCATAAGAAATAATATTGTTAAGGTATCTGTACCACCCCAAACCATCTATAGGTTCAACGCAATCGCTATCAAAATTCCAATGACATTTTGACAGAAATGGAAAAAAAATACCAAAATTTGTATGAAACCCCAAAAGACCCTCCATAGCCAAAGGAATCATGAGAAAGAACAAAGCTGGAGGCATCACACTTCCTAATCTCAAACTATACTACAAATCTATTGTATCAAAACAGTATGGTACTGACACAAAAACAGACACATATAGACTAACGCAACAACATCAAGAGTCCAAAATAAATCCCTACACATATGGCCAAGTAATATGTCAAAGAGGAGCCAAGAATATTCACTGGAGAAAGGATAATCTCTCCATAAATGTTAGGTAAAACTAGATCATCACATGCAGACAAATAAGACTGGACTTCTATGTTGCACCACTTAACAAAAATTAACTTCAAATAGAAAAGAGACGTAAGCACAAGACCTGAAACTGAGAACCTTATGGAAGAAACCAGGAAAAAAAAAAAAAACTCCAGGACATTGGTCTTGGCAGTGATTTTTTGGACATGATACCAAAAGCACAAAATCGAAAGTATGACGTACAAAAGCAAAAATTAACAAGTGGGACTACCTCAAACTAAAAAGCTTCTGTAGAGCAGAAGGAGAAGTCAACAAAATGAAAAGTTAGCCTGCAGAATAGACGAATATATTTGTGAAACATACATCTGATAAAGAACTCATGTCCAAAATATACGAAGAGCTTATAGAACTCAAAAACAAACAAAAATAACCAAAAAATCATTTAAAAAATGAGCTGGGGGCGCCTGGGTGGCTCAGTCGGTTGAGTGTCCGACTTTGGCTCAGGTCATGATCTCACAGTTCGTGGGTTCGAGCCCCGCTTCAGGCTCTGTGCTGACCGCTTGCTCAGAGCCTGGAGCCTGCTTCAGATTCTGTGTCTCCTACTCTCTCTGCCCCTCCCCCGTTCACGCTTTGTCTCACTCTGTTTCTCAAAAATAAATAAATGTAAAAAAAAAATTAAAAAAAAATAAAAAATGAGCTGAAGATGTCAATAGGTATTTTTCCAAAGAAGACCTACAAATGGCCAACAGGTACATGAAAAAGTGCTCAGCCTCACTAATCATCTTGGAAATGCACATCAAAACCACAATGACATGTCACCTCACACCTGTTAGAATGGTTATCCTCAAAAAGATGAGAAATAACAAGTATTGGTGAAGATGCGGAGAAAAAAGGAGTCCTTATGCACTGTTGGTGGACAATTTGTACAGCTACTATAGAAAGTTTCTCAAAATAACTGAAAATAGAGCTACCATATGATGCAGCAATCCCACTTCTGGTACTTATCCAATGGAAATGTCTCTCAAAGAGACATTCTGCACTCCCATGTTTTTTGTACCATTATTCACAATAGTCAAGACATAGAAACAACCTAAGTGTCCATCAATAGATGAATGGATAAAGAGGATGTAGGTACATCCATATGCATACACACACACACAAGCACACAATGCAATATTATTCAGCAATAACAAGAAAGAATTTCTCCATTTGCAGCAAAAGACCTTGGAGGTATTATGCTAAGTGAAATAGACAGAAAAAGACAAAGACTGCATCATCTCACTTAATATGGAATCTAAAAAAGCCAGAGTCATAGAAACAGAGAATAGAATAGTGATTACCAGGATTTAGGGGATTGGGGAAATAGGGAAAATTTTTTTAAAGGGTACATGCTTCTAATTAGAAGATGAATGAGTTCTAGGGGCACCTGGATGGCTCAGTCAGTTAAGCGTCTGACTTCAGCTCAGGTCATGATCTCACAGTCCGTGAGTTTGAGCCCCGCATCAGGCTCTGTGCCGACAGCTCAGAGCCCGGAGCCTGCTTCAGATTCTGTGTCTTCCTTTGCCTCTGCCTCTCCCCCACTTGCACTCTGCCTCTCCCTCACAAAAATAAAATAAAAACTAAAATTAAAAAAAAGAAGGTGAATGAGTTCTGAGTATCTAAGGCACAACATTTTGATTATCCTTACCAGTAATGTATTATATGTTTGAAACTTGTCAAGATAGTAGATGTTAAGTGTTCTCACAACAAAAAATAAATGTAAATAAATAATTGTAATTATGTGATGTGATGGAGGTATTAGCTAACACCATCATGATAACCATGTTACAATAAAAGTGTATCAAATCAACACACTGTTTGCCTTAAACTTACACAATGTTATATGTCAATTATATGTCAAAAAAAACTGAAAATATTTTAATTAAAAAATTAAAATGAGAAATGTATTTTTATTTAGACTATATTGACATATTTATATTTCTATAAATTTTAGGCACACAGCTTATATAATCTATATACTCTAATATGTATAGTGAACTAACATTTGTGTATATTATAGAGCATACGTTACTTTTTTTGTCATATGCTTTATTAAATAAACAATCTTCCCATATGATTCACTAGACTGGCCCCTGAAAAAGCAGTGAGTGGTGGGGCGCCTGGGTGTCGCAGTCGGTTAAGCGTCCGACTTCAGCCAGGTCACGATCTCGCGGTCCGTGAGTTCGAGCCCCGCGTCGGGCTCTGGGCTGATGGCTCAGAGCCTGGAGCCTATTTCCGATTCTGTGTCTCCCTCTCTCTCTGCCCCTCCCCCGTTCATGCTCTGTCTCTCTCTGTCCCAAAAATAAATAAACGTTGAAAAAAAAAAAAAAGAAAAAGCAGTGAGTGGATAGTGGATAATGTTGGACTATCAGAAGTTTAACAAAGTTGCGTCCCTAATCACAGATGCTGTACAGGCATAATGTCTTAACAGGTCAGCGCAGACTCGGAAACACATGCATGGCCAGTAACCTGGTAAATTCATAGTTTTCAGCTTAACCAGAAAGAGAATCATAAATCGTATTCTCTTGAAATAAACAACAATATATATTCATTGTCTTGTTCCAAGGCTATGTCTTGCCTCACTGAGTACAGCTCTCTGTCCCAATAAAGACTGAGGAAAACCTAATCTGGATATTCCACAGACCGCAGCATTTTTTCACTGCCTTAACTGACCTCAGAGCAATAGAGGGGCCCTAAAATACGATTCCAAAATGTATGTAAATAAATAAATAATTGAAAAACAATAAATAAATAAATGGGTGCATTTAAAATTTTTTTTTCAACGTTTATTTATTTTTGGGACAGAGAGAGACAGAGCATGAACAGGGGAGGGGCAGAGAGAGAGGGAGACACAGAATCGGAAACAGGCTCCAGGCTCCGAGCTGTTAGGCAGAGCCCGACGCGGGGCTCGAACTCACGGACCGCGAGATCGTGACCTGGCTGAAGTCGGACGCTCAACCAACTGCGCCACCCAGGCGCCCCTAAATGGGTGCATTTTAAAACATTAAACTTTCAAACCGAAATGCAAATGCATGACAGTTTTACTACCAAGGTTATTTAACCAAAGGAATGAGGAAGAAGAGGTACACAAGGGTCTCTAAAGGTTTGTTTGGTTCTATTTTTCAAGCAAGATGGTTGGTACTCAGTTGTTTTTATTATCATTATTATTTTTATTTATATTATGCATTTATATGTTAAAATGTTATTTTATGTATGATGTGTTGCTCAATAAATTTTTTATGAGTTGGCAGAGCTCTTATAAAAGAAACAAAGATAAAATTTAATTATTATAGAAAAGAACAGTGCATCGAAAGCAATGAAAAAGAGATTACACATCATTGGAAACAAATCTGTAGGATCAACTTGAGAACTTCAAACAAAATAGAGTGGAAAAGAACATAATGCTTAAAAAGTTACAAAAAATGGTTCCATGCGCAAAGCATAATTGACATCTGGTATTCTAGAACAACAGGAAGATAAGTATGTTTTCAATACATAGAGCAAAACTTCCCTGATAAAGAGGAAGAGAGAAAAAAAAGTTTCAGTGATAGAGTAACGAACATCAGAGATAACTTAAAGTAGATAAATTTATGCATCTTTAAAGTAATGAACTTCAAAGATGAGCTTAAACAGATAAATAGGTAACAAAAACATAAAGCTACTGGACTTTAAGGATAAAGAAATGATTATATGGGCACCTGAACACAATATTAGCTTGGTCCTATACTTCCTCACTGTCATATCCAAAGATGAGCTATTCATTAGATACTTAAAATTCTAGCGAAAGACAGTCTTACCCAGCACATTGCCCTTCAAGAATGAAATCAAGAGACACATACTTTCAAATAGACAATAATTAAGAACTTGTAGCATCTATGAATATACTCCTTCAAAACACCTGTTGAGAATAAGTCCCAATCAACACGAAAGTTGACTGGCATAGCCATGATAAAGAGATGGATTGTTAGCATTGCATCCTTTTCATATGAAACAAAGGCTAACAACTGCGAAAGTGTGATTAAAAATGGGAAATAAATCGGGGCGCCTGGTGGCTCAGTGGGTTAAGTGTCCGACTTCAGCTCAGGTCATGATCTCTGGCTTGTGAGTTTTAGCCCCGCATCAGGCTCTGTGCTGATAGCTCAGAGCCTGGAGCTTGCTTCTGATTCTGTCTCCCTATCTCTCTGCTCCTCTCCTGTTCGTTCTTTCTCTCTCTCTCTCTCTCTCTCTCTCTCTCTATCTATCTATCTATCTATCAAAAATTAATGAACATTAAAAAAAGAATGGAATATAAGTATTATGAATATGCAAATAATAATAAGGATAATATCACTGAATCTTCAGGGGATGGAGAAGTAGGATATAAGTTATCTTCTCTCTTCATGGAATAATGTTCATATCTCTGATGACAGGGAAATACAGATGATTTAAATTCAGCTAGTAATGGCTAGTGTTACATTTTACCAGTTAGGAAAGAGTTGAGTCACACATTCTACACCTTATAAAAATTGTGTTTTTTTTCAAGTACTCTGTTCCTTAGCCTGAGTAAATTTGTATTTATATAGAAACTAATTGTTTCTTTTTATTTTTATTTTTTTATTTTTTTTTAAATTTTTTTTTAACGTTTATTTATTTTTGAGACAGAGAGAGACAGAGCATGAACGGGGGAGGGGCAGAGAGAGAGGGAGACACAGAATCGGAAACAGGCTCCAGGCTCTGAGCCATCAGCCCAGAGCCCGACGCGGGGCTCGAACTCACGGACCGCGAGATCGCGACCTGGCTGAAGTCGGACGCTTAACCGACTGCGTCACCCAGGCGCCCCTAATTGTTTCTTTTTAAAACATTTTTATTAAAGGGATGCCTGGGTGGCTCAGTAAGTTGAGCATCTGACTCTTGGTTTCAGCTTAAGTCATGATCTCACAGTTTGTGGGTTCCAGCCCCACATCAGGCTCTGTGCTGCCAGAGCAGAGCCTGCTTGGGATTCTCTCTCTCCCCCTCTCTGCCCCTCCCTTGCTCGTGCTCTCTCTCTCTCTCAAAATAAATGAATAACTAAAACTTCAAAAAAGTTTTATTGAAATATATATTGCCCACCGAAAAAGCCCAAGTGATATGTATAAAAGTTGATGAATTATATAACAAAGCGAAAATAGCAGTGTAATCACCAACAGGTCCAGAAATAGAACAACTCTCTTTCCTCTTCCAAATACATCTCCCTATATCCTTCCCAAATGTAACAACTAACCTGACTGCCAATGTCATGCAGCTTTGGAAATTTGTACAAATAGAAGATATTGTTTTATAGCTAGCTCTTTTGCCCCAGGATGTGCTGGTGTCGTCATTCTTTTCCAGGTCAGCTCTTGTGGCTCAAATTAGCAATTCCCTAATGACTAATGAAGTTTCTGAGCTCTTCATGTTTATTGGCTATTTGGATATATTCCTTTGTGAATCACTATTTAGGTTTCCCCCAGTGTTTTTCATCATCTCAATTTATTTTATTGGTTTTTAGAAGTTCTTTGAGTTTTCAAGACACAAGTCTTTTGTAGGTTTTACATATATCAAATATCTTCTCTCACTCAGTGTCTTGGCTTGTCATTTTTATGTTCTCTTTTGATTACATCTGATTTTAGATCAGTACAATTTATCAACCTTTTCTCTTATAGTCAGTGATTTTCGTGTCCTGTTACAGAAAGCTTTGATTATGCCTTCGTTGTAAAGATATTCTCCTATGTTATCTTCTAGAAGCTTTATTCTTTTGCTGTTTAGTTCAATACTAACATCTCATTTCAGTGGCATTTTGTGAAGAAGACATTAAAGGTATGAGTTTAAGAGTGTGAGGGATGACTTTTAACAGCTTTGCTGAGGTATAGTTGATATACAAAAACTGCACACATTTGATGTATACAATTTATTAAGTTTGGATATATCAATACACTTGTGATACTATCACAAAAGCAAAGGAATAAACATAACCATCACTTCCAAAAGTTGTTTTTTCACTCTTTCATGAGTATGCGTGGGGAAGGAGATAAGAGCACTTAAACATAAGATCCCCTCTCTTAACAAATTTTTAAGTATATCATACTACGTTGTTAACTGTAGGCACTGTGTTGTACAATGGATTTCTAGAACTTATTCATGTTAAATATGGAGACTTTATACCACTAAACAGCTCCCCGTTTCCCCCTCTCCTCAGGTCCCCCTCTCCTCAGGTAATAGAAATTACCATTCTATTCTCTGTTTCTAGAAGCATATTATAGGTACCTCATGTAAGTGGAATCATATTGACTGGCTCACTTCACTTAGATAAGATCTTCAAGGTTCATCCACATTATTGCAAATGTTTCCCTTGTTTTTAAAGACTGTGTAATATTCCATCTTATGTATGTAACACATTGTGTTTATTTATCTTTCTATGGACATTTGGGTTGTTTCTGTCTCTTGGCTATTGTGAATAATGTTGCAGTGAACACGAGCGTACAGATACCTCTTTAAGATTCTCATTTCGGGGCGCCTGGGTGGCGCAGTCGGTTAAGCGTCCGACTTCAGCCAGGTCACGATCTCGCGGTCCGTGAGTTCGAGCCCCGTGTCAGGCTCTGGGCTGATGGCTCAGAGCCTGGAGCCTGTTTCCGATTCTGTGTCTCCCTCTCTCTCTGCCCCTCCCCCGTTCATGCTCTGTCTCTCTCTGTCCCAAAAATAAATAAACGTTGGAAAAAAAAAAAAAAAGATTCTCATTTCAATTCCTCTGGATACATAACCGGAAGTGGTATTTGCTGGATCCTGTGGATGCTCTATTTTACATTTTTGAGGAAACTTCGTACTGTTTTGCAAATGGATATACCATTTTAAATTCCCACCAACATTGCACAAGTATTCTAATTTCTCCATGTTTTTGTCAACACGTTTGTTTTTATTTATCCATGTATTTATTCTTTCCATTGATATGTATTCATTCTTTTATCCCCATACTTGCATCTGGGGTCATTTTCCTTCCACCTTAAAGAAGAATATCTATATATTCCATTATAGTGGGTCTGCAGGTAATGCGTTCTTGCAGCTTTCCTTTGTCTGAAAATGTCTTTATTTTTCCTTCATTTTTCATGGTGATTTTACTGTGTTAAATTTTAAATTGGCAGGTTGTTCTTTGTGTTTCAGCATTTGAAGCTGGGATTCTGTTGTTTTCTGGTCTCAGTTTTTTTAGTTGATGAATCAGTTATTGGTCTAATTTTTGCTCCTTTGAAGGCAAAATATTTTTAACCTCTTGTTTTTAAGATTTTTCTTTGTCTTTGGTTTTCAATGGTATAACTCTGTAGTTAGTGTAATTTTCTTTGTTTATATCATGCTTAGGATACATTTTAATTTTTTTTTTTAAATTTTTTTTCAACGTTTATTTATTTTTGGGACAGAGAGAGACAGAGCACGAACGGGGGAGGGGCAGAGAGAGAGGGAGACACAGAATCGGAAACAGGCTCCAGGCTCTGAGCCATCAGCCCAGAGCCCGACGTGGGGCTCGAACTCACGGACCGCGAGATCGTGACCTGGCTGAAGTCGGACGCTTAACCGACTGCGCCACCCAGGCGCCCCTACATTTTAATTTTTTAATATGCAACTTGATGCCTTTTATCAGTTTTGGGAAATGCTGACCTATCGTCTCTTCATTATCTACTTCTGTTCCATTCTTTCTGTGCCTCGTTTTGTGGAATCCAACTACACCTGTATTAGGACTTTTTGTTGTGTTACACAACTCATATAAACTCTGGATATGTTATTCTGGCATATTTTCCATTCTTCTAATTCTTTATTCAACTGCATCTAATATGCTACTGAACACAATAGTTGAATTTTTATGGCCAGTTTTTGTATTTTGAGTTCTAAAAATTACATTTGGTTCCTTTTTATGGTTTCTTGTTCTCTTCTAAAATCCCCATCTTATCTAATTTCTGAATATACTAATTACACATACTAATTACACTTAGGATATTTATGTCACTGAAAATGATTAAGTCTGTTTTTAAAAAAAAATTTTTTTTTCAACGTTTATTTATTTTTGGGACAGAGAGAGACAGAGCATGAATGGGGGAGGGGCAGAGAGAGAGGGAGACACAGAATTGGAAACAGGCTCCAGGCTCTGAGCCATCAGCCCAGAGCCTGACGCGGGGCTCGAACTCACGGAGTGCGAGATCGTGACCTGGCTGAAGTCGGACACGTAACCGACTGCGCCACCCAGGCGCCCCTGATTAAGTCTGTTTTTGATAACTATAAGGTCTGGATCTTCTGTAGATCTATTTCTCTCCCTCCCTCCCTCCTTCTCCCTCTCTCCCCTTTTTTGATCATTTGGTCTTATTCCCTGGTATATCTGGTAATGTTTGATTGAATATGGCTCATTGTGCATGAATGATTGTATTGATTGGATGCTGCTCATTGTGTATGAACAATTGTAAAGACATTTTTTGGCTCTGGCTAATGTTATCTTCCTCTAGAAATGATTTGCTTTTACTTCTGGAAAGTAGTAGGGGCAAATCACTTTCACAAGATCAGAGATTGAGTTAAGTTCGTGGTATACTTTTGCCTTTGTGAAAGCCATAATTTTCTATGATTTACTCCCACTTCTGAAGTATAGCCAGTTTCTCAGGGGTTCTTATGAGAAACCTTTCTCCTTGCTTGACCTTAAACTTCAACTTTTGTATAACAAGATATTAATTGTTTGGAATCAATGCTCAGCTTTTTAGCTTCTCACTGTGATTTGGCAAATGGCCAGATTCAAGGCTAGGTAAAATGTAGGTTCTTCCCTTCTCTCTGGGACCTTTACACATTGAGTACTTGCTGCCTTGTTGCTAACACTTATATTTTTAATTCTCAACAATTATTGTTGCTCTCAGCAGAAGGATTGGTCAGCAGGATACTAGTCTGCCTTTATTTCAAGTGTAAACAATTTTATTTTGAAGGCCCTGTTTCTTAATTTATGAGGTTATGGGAATACATTTTTGACAGTAATTTGCTGTTTTGAGAGGGACCTTTTACACTTTGGGCAGAAAGAAAAAGAAAGGAGTCGGTAGGGCTCTTGATATTACATTTGCTCTCATTTTGACTTTATCTTCTTTTTACGTTCCATGAATTATTTCAGGCTCCAGACTAGCTTTATGGAGTCATAGAAACATAAAATATTTGAGTTGAAGTTAGACTTCACCTTCAACATTTTTCAATTTAAATCCTTTACTTCCATTTTGTCATTGTACACTATCATTTATTCTTCTTAAGTTTACTGTCTACTCTCTTTATTTCCATTGTCTCCATTTTTATCATGTCAGGTAGGAAGTACATTTTATACCCTGTATTTCTAAGGTAAGTAGTTAAAAATTTCCAGCTCTTTTTTCTACTACAGTGAAGGAAATTCTAAGAATTGCTACTTGATAGATATTTTCAAGAATTCTGTTAACCCACCTAAGAGCAAAGTGTGGGTAGGAGGATGGGACAAGAATCTCCAAGGAAAGAGTCAATCTCAGATTAGAGGCCAAGGTAAAATTTCTACTGACTGTGTCATAAGTGGACAATTTATATTTATTGTCAGCAAGCTCAATAATATTGTGCGATGGGAGTCATTTCCTTATAGTCTATACTGAATAATTCTCCAACTAATCTCACTATTTTCAAATGTATCCTTCTAGTACTGACTGGAGTGAGCCATATAAAACACAAAAATGAGCATATTAGTGTTACATCATTATATTACTATACAGTTTACATAGTACTATGGATTAACAGCATTTTTCAATAGGTCCTTTGAACCTAACCTTTCAATAGGTCCCATCACTTAAACATAAAGTTCAAGCTCCTTCTGCTTTTTTATGGTTTGTCTCGTACCTACACCCCCAGTTTACGTAAATCGAAATCTTTCTACCTTACGTACATATATGGCATTTGGCCATAATACAGGTACTTTTCAAATACACAAGATTATAGGTACGTGACTATATCACATGGGAATTTGTGAGGAGGATTCACAAAATCCTCTCGTGAGGAGGTTCTCTTGCTGGCCTGATACAGTAAGCATTCGTGTTGGGGGAACCCATACAGCAAAAAACTGAGTAGGCCTCTGGGAACTGAAGGCCACCTTCAGCCAACAGCTAGCCAGTAACTGGTATCCTCAGTTCTATAACAACCACTGAATTCTTTTGCCAACAACCGAGGGAGTTTGGATGTGAATCTTTTCCCAGTCAAACTTCTGAGGACACTGTGTTCCTTGCTGACGAATGGATTGCAGGTCTGAGACTCTGAAACAGAGAACCCAGCAAAACTGTCCCCAGATTGCTCTGCCACCAAAACTACGAGCTATAAGAAATGAGTGGTGCTCTAGGCCGCTAAGTTTGTGATGCTATTTTTTTGCACGGCGATAGAAAACTAATACCTCATGCTTTTGCGTTTGTAGTTCCCTCAGCCTTGACGCCGTACCTACTGACCTAGGGTCAGGTAACAAACTACTATTTGCCATTGATGACACAATTCCTCACTTCTACAAAGCCTGTGAGTTCCTTCCTGATTCTGCCTTTTCTTGCACAATATAAATCAACTTTCATCTTGCTTCTTCGCCTAATTAATGTTAAACCTTCATTTTCGTGGTGTTTCATACTCTAGCAGGCCCATTTACTTTTCCATATATTAAACCTGAGGACGGGGACTCTATCAAGTTTATCTTTGTGTCCGCGGTGCTTACCGTCTGCCTGGGACTATAAGCACCCAAATATCCATCGTTAAACTCTTATCAGGCTTCTACCTATCGCTCTGTCTTTACTCTTGTTATTTCATTCCCTACCATATCCTTTCTATCTCGAAAGATAGATTTTAGATTTTATGCAAATCTAAATCATTATTCAAGGTCAACTGCAATTTTACCTCCTGTTACTATCTTTGAATATGTATGCTTAACAGTCTAAAAATTCCTAACAAAGACAAAGTGTTGATTTGATTGCAGAAGGTAAACAAGTTGCCTGCCTTTCTTACCATGCCTCACTGCTCAGCGCTATTTCCTGTTCCCCATTCCATGCAGGATAGAAACACTGCCTGTTACAGTGAAGCAAAACATCAATTAAAAGCAAACTGTCTCTCTGCCCTTAATGTACTTTCATCTAAATGTCCTGTGTTTAATCATTCATATTTTTGAGAGGCATCAAACCCTTGCTTTTTTTTTTTTTTCTTTCGCTGAATAGGGTTTGGTTTCTCATTTGCAACAAATGAGAAACAAATGGTGTGTAATATTACTGGGAAAAATATATATATACTTTGATAAGAAAATTTCAGAAATAGCAGCGGACAGCAAATCAAGTGCACAGTGAATTTACCAGGGGTGAAGAAAAAGAACTTTGTTTTGGCAACTAATTATTTTAGCAACTAATTATTACGCTCTCTTTGTGCCCAGTATAGTGCTAAAATGTTTTCCATATATGCACTATCTCATTTTCAGGCTGCCAAAAGTGTTATGGGTCAGCATGGTATAATTGTTAACAGCATAGACTATGGAGTAATAATAATGCCTTTTTTTTCTCCTCGAGTTGTTGTGTAGATAACCTGAATTAATACATAAAGAGCTCTTAGAGAAATGCTTCACATTTAGTCAAGCGTTAGTATTATTATGACTAGCTAGTATTATTAGAACTAGAAATCTTTATATTTGAAAAAGCTTGCTTAGCTTATTTACTGGCTAAAGGGATATTCCTAATAGGTGCAGCTGCGAAAGTTAAACTTAATCTGTCTGACTCTGTATTCCATGATCTTAACCACTAGACTATGTTGCATGGTCATCACGTTTTAAGCTTATTTTTGACAAGGAAGTGTAACTTTTTCATTCAAATAAGCAAAGATTAAAACCAAATGTGGATGGGGCACCTGGGTGGCTCAGTCGGTTAAGCGTCCGACTTCGGCTCAGGTCACGATCTCTCGGTCCGTGGGTTCGAGCCCCGCGTCGGGCTCTGTGCTGACAGCTCAGAGCCTGGAGCCTGTTTCAGATTCTGTGTCTCCCTCTTTCTCTGACCCTCCCCTGTTCATGCTCTCTCTCTCTGTCTCAAAAATAAATAAATGTTAAAAAAAAAAAAACAAAATGTGGAGTCAAATCCCTAAATTGCCACATAAAAGTGAAGCCGTTGAAATTAGCAGCCTCGTCTATTGGTGGCGACAATTTAAATGATTAGGCCTTGATAAAACTAACTCTATCAAATATAATATACTGTTTAATACCTCCTAAGTGGGGAAAACAAAACAAGAAACTAGGTACAAACATTTTGTCCCCTGAAGTGTTTACAGTACCCTGGGCTGTAAGGATAGTGCAATGGTTAAATTATTTGTATTTTTGAATATTTTATTTTTATATACACATATTATTGGATAGTATATTGGTAATAAAGTCATGTTTTTAAATAATGCTACCATACAGAGAGAGAATAAAATAATGTTATTTTTAAAATAGAACAAAAAGAGGATTTTGATGTATTTTATGAATTACCTAAGAAAAATTTTATGCTCAAAAGGAAATCTAAAGGAAATAAGGTCATAATGGAAACAGTGTTTATATATGGGTGGAATATGTGCCTGACATTTTAATTTCCTATTTGAATGTTTATTTACCATTTGCCCCTCTATAATGAGCACGTGTTACATTTAAACCCAGGAACATAACACTATGTATGACCTTTCTTCTAGTTTGGGGGTTATTGGGAGAATAAAACTAAAGGAGTATGAGTAGGTTCAAAGTTTTGAGTATTTGTAGATCACAAAAGCAATAATTGCTATAGGTACTCCACCCGTTGATATGATAATGTAGGTTCCCCCTCTATCTGAAGGTAGACGGTTCCTGTGGAACCTTGTGTAAGCCGAAGTGCATAAAGCAAAGAAACAATTACTATTCATTTTAACTTACATGGAAAAAAAAAATCGAGCATTCTCACACCCAAACAATAACCCCTCGTAGGCTTTTCTGTTCCCTTAGGGCGCAGCTTGCTGACGGATGCATCAACTAAATCAAGCTAAAGTTGACTTGTGGTTGCTCACAGTTTCAAACTATGGTGGCCGCATGCTGAGACACTGAAACGTCGCTCCTACATAGGGAGCCTGGCAACGGTCCTCTGTCTGCCCAAGGTGCCCAATGCCTCTGTAACCGCTTGCTCTGTAACAGGTGCTGAACGCTATTTTCACTCTCTCCCCTCTTCCCATAAAAACGTTAAGTCCTCTTCACATTTCTTTCATGTAGCAAGAGCGGGCACTAAGGTCGGTCTTTGACGAAAGCAAAGTGGCCTAACACAAACTTTGGAAAAGCGGGGGATACCTACACGATCTTCTCCCTGCCCAAAGCTGCTATTTCAGGAGCAGAGGTGTTGTAACTTGAAATGAGTCCTAATGCATTTCCACTAATTTCATGATTCTGTGAATTGCCGGCAGATACTACCAGGGAAAGGTGGACAAACACACACCCCACCCCATGTCACATTCTCCTGTCCTCTTCTTTCCGGATCTTAGCGGTGATGAATAATGATCAGCCACGGGCAAACATGACCCTTTATAATCATCGCAAGAACCCCATGGCTCTTATCGACAGAGAACCCTATTTATATTTTCTGTGTTTAACATAGCTCACAGTCGAGTCTTTTTAACTTTAGTGACAGGGCTACCCAGGAGAAACAAAGATGCAAAAATATTCACGTCTTCACAAAATGTCAGTTATCGGCATGTACATATCGCATCTCCCTAATGACTTGGTTTGGTAAATGAGCAGAAAACATTGCCTTGTTACTGTGAAATAAATACTGTGAATCAAAGCCTGACCTTTTGCATTCCCTCCACAGCAAGCCTGGCTGTGTGGCTCCTTTATGACGGCATTTAAACATAGTTAAGTGTCTCTAATAATTGCAAATAGCCTTCCTAGCACCAATATGCCCTTTTATTTCTCCTCCCCCTCACTGTCAAACTTCTTGAACAATTGGCTCTCTCTACTTTCTTATTTCTCTATCTTTCATCAAAGAAAAGCGATTTCAGCTGGCTTCTGCTTCCAGCACTTGACTGAAGACTATCGTCAATGTTACCAACAATCTTCATATTGCTATATTCCGTGACCACCTTTGAGTCCTCATTGAACTTGACCTTTATATAGCATTTGACACTGATGAAGACTGCCTTTAGAAAATTTTCTATTCCCTTGGCTCCTGTGGCACACTATTATTTCCTCTTGGATTCCTTTTCATGGCTGCTTTTTCTCTGTCTTCTTTGCAAATCTTCCTTTTCGCCACAAATTTGTGACATCTGTGTAACCAGCGTCTTCTCACTATCCATGGACAGAAGCATACAGCCCCACGATTCCACGTTTACAAGTTACATAGTCTTTCTCCTATGTTCAAAAATCAAAATAGCTCATTTCCTACCTTGAGGTTTCCATTTTGAGTTGTACTGGGGCCACAAACTCAACATCTGTAGATCTAGTAAAAAAAAAAATTAAAAAAACTGGCTGAGCAATTAAGTTTGACTCTCACTTTGCCAATTTATCAGCTGTGTCACATTGGTCATATTTTTAAAATACATTCTCTGAGACTCACTTTCCTTATTTGAGTTATTGGGAAAAGTGATTAAGATAAAGCATGGAAAACAAACACAGCATAGCTCCTACCATATAGTAGGTGTTCAACTGCTGTGCTCCTTTCTTGTGATTCCGGTCTTAGTGTATGACTTGTTCATACACCTCATTTTTCAAGTGAGTAACTTGCACACCAACTTTTACTGTCTTTTTTGTCTCACCCTCCACATTCAATCACCTAGTTTTGTGGATGGCCGTTTGTATCTCACATATATCCACTTTTCTGGTCTCTATGGACATTTCCCATCAATTTCTCCTGACCATTTTTTCCATCATCATCCTCAAAACCCACCGTTTTTCTTGTGTTCAGTCTCATTCACTTCTAACCCACGAACCCCAGAGTCACTAGGTAAAAATCTCATGACATTAACCTAATTGAATTCTTTGTAGCTATTAATTATCCCTTCCTGTATAATTCCCAGGTTCTTTCATTGAATATGGAAGGGCTTTAGAGATCTCTCCCTCACCTCATCTGTCTTCATCCTTCGACATTCACTTTATTATATGCTCTAACCATTCTGTGCCATGGTCCTCTACTGATTTTTTCATTATTTTTTACAATTTAAATATAATTGACACACAATTATAGTGCTTCAACATCCCTTTACGTGATGCTATGCTCATCTGCCACCATACAATGCTAACATAATATCATTGGCTATATTCCCTGTGTTGTGCCTTTTATTTCCATGACTTATTTTTTTTCCTAACTCGGAGCCATATCTTCTACTCTTCACCCATTTTTCCCACTCCCACACTCCCCTCACATCTGGCAACCATCAGTTTGTTCTCTGTATTTATAGGTCTGAGGTCTGATTCTGCTTTTGGTGTATTCATTTGTTTGATTTTTAGATTTCACATATGAGTGAAATCATGTGGTGTTTGCGTTTCTCAGTTTGACTTACTTCACTTAGCCCAACAACTTCTAGGCCTTTCCGTGTTGTCACAAATGTTGTCACCCTTTTTATGGCTGTGTAATATTCCATTGTATGTATATTCCACATCTTCCTTATCCATTTGTCTGTCAATGGACACTTAGGTTGTTTCCTGATCTTGGCTACTTTAAATAATGCTGCGGTTAAACGCAGAGGTGTATATGTATATTCTTTGAATTAGTCTTTTTATTTTCTTTGGGTAAATACCCAGTAGTGGGATTACTGAATTGTTTGTTATTTCTATTTTTAATTTTTTGAGGAAACTCAAAAATGGTTTTCCACAGTGACTGCACCAATTTGCGTTCCCACCAACAGTACACAAGGGTTCCTTTTTCTCCACATCTTTGCCAATACTTGTTATTTCTTGTCTTTTTGATTTTAGCCCTTCTTTTTTTTTTTTTTTTTTTTAATTTTTTTTTTTTTCAATGTTTATTTATTTTGGGGACAGAGAGAGACAGAGCATGAACGGGGGAGGGGCAGAGAGAGAGGGAGACACAGAATCGGAAACAGGCTCCAGGCTCTGAGCCATCAGCCCAGAGCCCGACGCGGGGCTCGAACTCACCGACTGCGAGATCGTGACCTGGCTGAAGTCGGACGCTTAACCGACTGCGCCACCCAGGCGCCCCGATTTTAGCCCTTCTGACAGGTGTAGGGTGATATTTCATTGTGGGTTTGATTTGTGTCCTCTCCTGATTTTAATATGATTTTATACACTTGCATATGACACATACTTTCAGTGTATTGTTTAATTTCATGATTTACAAAGTTATGTTGAGTCTTTTTAAAGAAAAGTAACACAAAAAACATTGTTTTCCTTACTTCTAAAATCATATGAAATCATCAGAAGAAGAGTGCTAAAAATACTATGTTTCATTATCTGAATGCAATCCCAAACTTAGGCAGGTGCTTAAATTAAGTGATAACTTATAAAAATATCAATGAGAATATGATAATAAACGCAAAAATGAAATGAAGGAGATAGTAAGTCCAAAAGAACTCGCTCAAAACTTTAACAATTAGGTAAAGAGCATAAGCCATGAGGGAGAATAGGCTTATAAGAAACAACTCAAAAATATTTCTGGGTAAGCAGAATAGGAGTTTAATTCCAATTTGTTGCTTGGTTTTGGAAGAAGTTGCTTTCCAAAGCATAGATATGTTCTCTGCGTTTATTTAGCTTGATTCAGAACTTTTAGTGAGACCTTGCCTACGCCAACCCTGGTCTGCATTCATAATGCATTTCTTTTTTTTTTTTTTTTTTAAGGTTTATTTATTTTGAGAAAGAGACAGAGAGCATGAGCAGGGGAGGGGCAGGGAGAGGGAGAAAGAGAGAATCCCAAGCAGGCTCTGCACTGTCAGCACAAAGCCCCATGCTGGGCTTGAACTCATGAACTGTGAGATCATGACCTGAGCAGAAATCAAGAGTCAGATGCTTTACCAACTGAGCCACTCAGGAACCCCTCACAATATGTTTCTAAAATATAACCTTTCAGTTTGTAGATATTTCTGTTCCTAGAACATGCCGTATTTCTTCTCACTTCCTATCATTTCTTACTTGAAATTTTCTTCCTTATTCTTATACTTGTTTCTTCAGCAAAATTTTATCCAGCCTTCACGTCTCATATGTGACAGTGTCCAGAAAGGCTACTCTGAAGTCTCAGCACTTGGTCCGGTTCCCCTACTGTGCCTTATCCTATGGTCACACTCTCACCCTGACTTGCCTTCACCTCATTGTTGGTTTGTGTCCCTATTATACTTCAATCTTTATAAGGTGAGGGACCTTGACTCATTCATCATTGTATGTTCAGCTTTAGGCAGAGTGCCTGCCTCTTAAGATGAGCTCATAATGCATTTGGTATCATGTACTTAATAGTTTAAAATGTAGAAGTCAAGAATCAGTACTGAAAATCCTTGGCTTTCCTACAAAATTATTGTCTTAAAGTTTCCTATTTTCAATAATTTTCTTTAGTCAATGCTGATAAACTCTCTATTTTAAAATTAGGTTTAGGGCGCCTGGGTGGCTCAATCAGTTCAGCGTCCAACTTGGGCTCGAGTCATGATCTCATAGCTCGTGGGTTTGAGTCCCTTGTCAGGCTCCGTGCTGACAGCTCAGAGCCTGGAGCCTGCTTCGGATTCTGTGTCTCCGGCTCCCTCTCAGCCCCTCCTTGACTCATGCTCTGCCTTTCTGTCTCTCTCTCTCTCTCTGTCTCTCTCTCTCTCTCAAAAATAAACATTAAAAAATTTTTTAAATAAATAAATAAAATTAGGTTTAATGACCTCTCTTTCAGTAATGTACTTAGTGTAGTCAGGAGGCTGTCAGCGAAGTCCGCTCTCAAAATGAAGATCCCTTTTCTATTATTTCGATTTCACTCTGTCGTCATTGCTATTGTTGTCTTCTTTATTTAATATTTCTCTTTTTACCCTAATAATCCTTTTAATTTTATTTCTGTGTCATTTGTCATCACCAAAGAATCTGTTTTCTTTTTGGTATTGTTTTCAGGTGAAGGGAAGTGACCTTATTTCACTTCGCTGGTGCCGGACAAGAGAGTCATTTCTTTCCAGTGATTATGCTAATAGCCCTGGAGAAATCGTTATCGAATATGATGCTGGTGAATTTTATGTCCAAGACCATGATAGTAGTTCATCATTCCAGAGAGCTGAGGACATTTTTTAGACAATTTAAAGATCTATTAAGGGGTGCCTGGGTGGCTAAATCCGTTAAGCGTCCGACTCTTGATCCCGGCTCAGGTCATGATCTTGCAGTTCGTGAGATCGAGCCCTGTGTTGAGCTCTGCATTGACCGCAGTGCCTGCTTGGAATTCTCTCGCTCCCTGTCTCTCTGCTCCCCCTCTCTCAAATAAATAAACAAAACATTTTTAAAAAAAATCTCTTGAGCTTCTGGAAACATCTTGAAGCTCTAATAGTCATAATTACTTGCCTAAAAGCTACTCCCCGAAAAAGAAAAGCTTTTGATTATAACTTACTGAAGTTGTCCTAAAATGAGATTTTATTGTGCTTTTGAGGAAAAACAAAAGCAAAGCTGGTAATCCAAGTGCCTATAGAGTAATAAAAGTATAAAATATTAGCGAAAACATGAATTGACATGAGAAAAGAAAAAAAACCCGATGTTTCCTTGCTTTAAAGGAATTTCTAGCATGCTGGAATGTATGTATTCAGAATATATTCATATGTGCTCTATAATAAAAACAAACATGGTTTGGAGGTTAAGCATGTGCGTGTCTCAGGCACCGAGGTCCGTCAACAGTCTTAGTGTAATTTCACTAAGCTTTCTAAGCCTTCATTTTCTCATCTGTAAAATTGGGTTATTAATAAACCTGATCTCACAAGAAATTATTAAAGATTAAATGAGACAACACATGTGGCTGCTACACAGCAAATATTCAAAGCTTGATGAGTATTACAGTTTACAGCGGGCTAAGAGAATGCGGAGAGGAAAGTTTTGCCTATGCCTGGAAGGGATAACAGAGGCACAAGAGTAAGCCACAAGGGATATCCCTGCGCCATTTGGAAGGTTGGAGGGAAGCAGTAGCACTTTTGTAATTCACACATGTTGTTGCAGATCTGCTGACTCAGCAGCCCCTCCCTGGAGCCTCCTTTAGCAGTCTGCCTCCTGCACTACCGTCATCTTTAGCCTTGTGACCAAGTATGGCTTGTATGCGATACCCTCATTACCAAAGTGAGGGAAAGCAAGAGACGGATTTAGTCCACCTATGTGGGTTTCCAGCTCATCTTATGGATTGCACCTTAGTTTTGGTCTTCCCCACTTGCATCCATAACACTTTGCCTCTCCCTTCAATTTCAAGATCTAACATTATACGAGGACATAGTGGTCTTTTTTTTTTTTTTAACTTTTTAAAAAAAATTTCAAAGATTTATTTATTTTTCCAAGACAGAGGGTGAGCAGGAGAGGGGCAGAGGGAGAGGGAGACACTGAATCTGAAGCAGGTTCCAGGCTCTGAGCTGTCAGCACAGAACCCAATGCGGAGCTCGAACTCAAGAACCGCAAGATGGTGACCTGAGCTGAAGTCAGATGCTTGACCAACTGAGCCACCCGGATGCCCTGACACAGTGGTCTTATAGAGACTTTCACAACTTTATAAACCAGTCTCCTGTAACAAGTCTATCCTCTCTCCTCCTCCTCTTGACTCTCCCCCTCCTCCTCCCCCTCCCCCTTCCCTTCCTCTCTCCCTCTGTCTTTCTTACCTACTGGTTTTGCTTCTCTGATTGAACCCTGACTGAAACATCTTCTTTCCATTGACATGCCAGTTTTTCTTTATGGAGCACTGCTCTATGGCCTTCCCTTCCCTTGCATACATCCATCACGTCTGAAACAAAAATGTGAAAATTTCCCCATCAATGTCTCTAAATACTACCATGACATTATATACATATGTTTTTTTTTTCAAAATTTCATTATCATTTTCTAGTATTATCAACCTATAAAATAAATGAAAACATAAATGCACGAATGAAGTATTTGAAGTTAGAGCTGAGTGACCAGTTGAAATAATTTCTTCGAAAGCGAAATTACAGTATTTGAATTTCTGCCATAACAGACATACATAACATTGAAGAGGCAAACCATTCGTAAGATTGTATATTCCAGAGGGCAGCCCAAGTGCTTTCTAATCTTCTTTGTAAATATCAAAGTTCTTTTCGAATTGTCAAAAGAAATGAGCAAAAGAGGATCCACCGGAAATAGCCACTAATAATACTTCTATCAAGATTTTTCTTGTATGCTTCTATTAGGAGGGACTTTGACATTGGAAAGAATAGAGGCGGAAACAAAGGAAAACGTCAGGCATGAAATTACAAGTAAATAATTCTCTTTCAGAAATGTATGCTTTATACAAAGAAACTATTCTTGGTTCTCATCATTTTCTTTTTCTCCCACTCATGATTTTCTGTACTGCACTGGTGTCCATGGAAACATTCATTGCTAACTAGTGGATTACTACCAGTGTCCTGCCACTTTCAATCACTATTTTCTTGAAGTCAATGAAAATTCCCTCTAATTTCAATGGTTTCTCGCCCACCCTTCTGATAAACAAGATCTGAACCTGTACCAAGAATGCGTGTTATTAACACATGACCATCTGATGCCTTATCTCTTTTACCACACTGGAAAATTTTATCAGGATAATAACATTTATTCATAAACACTTGGGCAGATTGGAAACTTTCTCATGCTTTTTACTTAACAAGCATGAACATTAATAGATTACCCTATGTCAAATGACTCAGATGACTACTTCTCAGTATTTTTTTTTTTGTGTTAAAAGACTTCATAATATTAAGAGCAACAGACAAGAACAAAACATAATTTAAGAGAATGCAAACTTTTGGGGTGCCTGGGTGGCTGAGCCAGTTACGTGTCTGACTTCGGTTCCGATCATGATCTCACGGTTTGTGAGTTCGAGCCCCATGTCAAGCTCTATTCTGACAGCACGAAGCCTGCTTTGGATTCTCTGTCTCCCTCTCTCTCTGCCTCTCCCCCACTCATGCTCGCTCGCTCTCTCTCGAGAATAAAGAAATATTTTTTAAAAAGAGAGAATGCAGCATTTTTATGTTCAGTTAAGTACAGGCTACTTTTCGTTTTGTGGGAAAGTTAAGGAATGCTAGTGCAGTGTTTTTTATACGTGTTACTTTCCATGACTGATTCGTGAAATCAGTTTGGTTGGTGAGAGACAGCCCTCTTTTATGACATGAAGGAAATTAATACAATAAAATAGGCAAATCAGAGTGCGTCATGTGTGATGAGAGTTAATATTTTGTGAAACATTTAAAATTAAAAGTAAAGTCTACTTCTCACCATTGCTACTGTCCTATACAGTCTAGAGGAATAATTTCAACCTATCTCTTGATTCTGTGAGATTTAATTTGAATTTCACTTTCATTCTATGAGATTATAGTCTGGTTACCAATTGGATATTTGTTTATGCATTTCACCTCTCATCTAACGGTTACAGATTGAAATACATTTTTCTAAAGAATTCAGATTTCTTCACTGGCATCAAACTCCCGATATTTACTCCCTAGGGGAACTCTCATGAGTTACCACAAAGTACGTGGCTTAAAACAACAGACGTTATTCTCACACTTGTGAAAGCTACAAGTTTAAAACCAAAGCAGTGGCGGCGCCATGCCCTCTCTTCTAGCTTCTGCTAGTTGCTAGCAATTCTTGAAATAACTGGGTCTCTGTCTGCATTACCCCAGGCTTTGTCATCCTATGGCTGCCTGATCTCTGTGTCTTCACACAATATTCTCTTCACTGCCTGTGTCCCTTCTCTTAGCCCAAACTGGCAGTGTTTCTGCTGAGATCTCTGCCTGACTCCATGAATCACATGCCTAATCTCTTCACCAAAAGATTACCCACACATACTCTTGACTCTGTTTTCAGAGCAAGCTATCTGGAATTTTAGGGTAAGAAGTCTCCCGATTCTAAAGTTCTTTTTTCTCTTTGCTTAGCAGTTCCTTCCTCGATTTGTCTCTTCCCCTAGCATTTTACTATAAATAGAAAGGAACATCCAGACTGCACTTGGATAGAAAGTTTTGGGGCAGTTTTTCACACCCTTCTTGGAAATCTTCTCAGCTACATGTTCAGGTTGAGCACTTACGAGTTCTGCTTTCCGCTCAACAGAAGAAGACAGTCGAGCCAAGTTCTCTGCAAAGATGCTGTCACCTTTGATCCAGTTCCTAGTAACATGTTGCTCATCTCCATCTGAGACTTTTCCAGAAGAACCTTTAATGTCCATATTTGTACCAACAATCTGTTCTAGGCAATCTGTGTTTTTCTGCCACGCACCACAAAACTCTTTCAGCCCCTGCTCATTACCCGATTCTAAAGAATGTCCACATTTATAGGTATTTATTTGCTACAGTAGCACCCCACTCCTGGTACCAACCTATGTATTAGTTTCCTAAGGCTGCCTTAACAAAGTACTACCAACTGCGTGGCCTGACACAACAGAAATGTATTCTCTTACAGTCTGAAGACATGTAGTAAGGGAAGAATTAAACTCACATACATCACTTCTCACCCATCCACACTGGCCCAAACTCCAGTGCTTGACAATACTGTGTTCTTTAATTTTAAAAATGCAAGTTATACAAAATAGGTACTATACGATAAATTCTGTATATTTAATTATACTTCTACTATTTCCATTCTTTGAAAAGTGATCTGTATGCCTCGTATGCACAGCTGGTTAAACACTAGAAGATCAACTAATGTAATTCGTTACAGCAAGAGGCTAAAGAAGGAAAGTCATACAGTTGTATCTTGATATGCAGGACAAGCATTTGACAAAATCCATTATAACCCAAAGTTGGAGACTGACACTACTCAACTTCAAGACTAATGATAAGGTTATAGGAATCAGGACAGTGTAATATCGGTGAAAGAATAGACAAATAGAGCACTGGAACAGAATAGAGACTCCACAAATGGACCCCCACAAATAGAGTCAACTATCTTTGACGAAGAAGCAAAGGCAGTTCAGTGAAGAAAGGCATTCGTTTTTTGAATGAATTGTGCTGTAACAAATGTACTTGCACCTACCAAAAAAATGAATCTAGAGACGGAACTTTTTCCTTTTACAAAAATTAACCCAAAATGGATCATAGACTTAAATGTATCATGTAGAACTATACGACTTCTAGAAGATAGCATAGGAGAAATCTAGGTTTGGTGGTAACTTTTTGGATATGACCCCAAAAACACAATCCAGAAAAGAAAATATTAGTAAGTTGGACTTCATTAGGATTAAGAAGTAATCTGGACCTTAACGAAAATGCTAGGGTTTGCTAGAGCTAGGTAGCAGACAGACAATTTATGTTTTCGTTGTACTTTTCTGGATGTCGGAAATTTTTAGTAATATAAATGATTTAAACTTTAAAAAAGAAAATGCTGGGGCACCTGGGTGGCGCAGTCGGTTAAGCGTCCGACTTCAGCCAGGTCACGATCTCGCGGTCCGTGATTTCGAGCCCCGCTTCGGGCTCTGGGCTGATGGCTCAGAGCCTGGAGCCTGTTTCCGATTCTGTGTCTCCCTCTCTCTCTCACCTTCCCCCATTCATTCTCTGTCTCTCTCTGTCCCAAAAATAAATAAACGTTGAAAAAAAAATTAAAAAAAAATGCTGATGTTTTTCCTCTGTAACTTTTCCTAAAAACGTTTTATTTAATTCTGTACATTCCTTTTTAAAAATATATCTTCTTCATTACTAAAGCTATGTTTTGAGTGATTTAACGTGATCGTTTGAGATGCAGATTTTCCTCCCCATGTGTGGTATTGTAACTGAAAATTTGACTCAGGATATAGAGATCCATTTGCATAACACTTTAGCTGTTTTCTTTTCTTTCCTTTTTTTTTCTTTCCTTTCCTTTCCTTTCCTTTCCTTTCCTTTCCTTTCCTTTCCTTTCCTTTCCTTTCCTTTTCTTGTTAATGTTTATTTATTTTTAAGAGGGAGAGAAAGACACAGCATCAGTGGGGTTGGGGTAGAGAGAGAGGGAGACACAGATCTGAAGCAGGCTCCAGGCTCTGAGCTGTCTGCGCAGAGCCTGACTCAAGGCTCGAACTCACACACTGTGAGATTGTGACCTGAGCCAAAGTCAGAGGCTTAACCTACTGAGCCACTCAGACTCTCCTAAGCAGTTTCTTTTCTTTTGTCAAATTTCCCTGTGTGTTTACATTTATGATCTCCGCACATAGCTACTTAGTCTATCCAGCTTGTTAAAGTGATCTATACATAGGTTATTTAGGACATTCAGTACTTGAAATCTGAGATAACAGCCCCCCCCCAGGAAAATTTAGCAAATTTGCATTAAATTCCTTTAATTACTGTTACTTCTTCCGTCTGATGACCTCTCTAACTAGCCAAAGATACCATTGATAGCTTGTGTCTTCGTTAAGCAACAATTTTCAAAATGAAGTCATTTGGAGTGTCCAGTAATGTGGAAGTGTAGATTAGAACACAAATATAAAATGATTACACTTTTTTCTAAAAGGCCATGTTGAAGGGAGAATTCCCTGTTTTACATAGAGACGTAAGTTATTACCAGTTAAACTTCTTCCATTGAGACTAGACTCCTTCAGTAGAAGCTGTGTTCTGGGCATTCAAATACCCTATACCTAGAATTTTGCCTGACTTGTTGTACATGTTAAGTAAATGCTTGTGAATGAATGAATGAATGAATGAAATGACATTTGCAGTGGTCAAGCCTTGTCTGGGTATGTGGAAATTGTACCATGCAATTGCGTCTTTAACAGCATAGGATCGTATGTTGGAAATACCACGTTGTCTGGTGCTTGGCAGATAAGTTTCTTGTTTTAACAAAACCAGTATGTGTTATGTCAATCTTCTGACATGAAATAGGAAAATGTTTAAGAAAGGTGCCACTGCTATGGATTATGGCCCGCAATAAGCCCTGGTGGTAGGGCTGCGAACTGAGTTAAGGCAGGTGCTGAAATAGTTGACTTCCTTCTTGTGCATTTTAATGCGTCCGGAAGGAATGCATCCCAGAAGGAATTTTTGCCATGTCAGAGAGGACAATGATGTAAAACACTTAAATCACAATACTCAATCATTAAAATGATGCAAAATTTTAAATACTTAAGGGGCCATATTATGAATCATTTGATTTTAAGGGAAAAAAACTGATAAAAATCAGCATTTTAATGTATCACGTGGCTTGAAGTATCGTAGCCAATATTGTCAATAAAATCAACAGATGAGTTGCATTTTACAACAGTGATAGCTTACTTGGCACCTTTATTTGTGAGAAAAAATCCACTTCAGGTAACAATAATGTGTTTTGAGGACAGATTATAAGGATTGCCTTTTAACTACTGGCATATTTGTTGTCTTTTGTAAAGCTTATTTTCAAGTGGTATTTTACTTCAAACAGCACAATAAATGGGATTCAGGCAATTTCATACCTATTTTGTAGCCGTGTAAAAAAAGCATATTATTTGTTATAAATAAATAATTGTCACACGTATTTTCTACTCTCTTCTTAACTCATATATATCACCTACTTATCCCTTCAGATTATCGAGTGCCTCTGAACCCTCTTAAGAAGGATTTGACAATCTGTCTAAACCATTTTTTATCACACTGCTTGCAGGAAATTACTCTGTTTTGACTAGAATATGAAGTGTCTGTAGCACAGTTAGCACAAAGGGGGGGGGGGAAGCAATTCATTAATAACCATAAAATCTTTGAAAATGTAGTTAAATAATTTCATGCCACATTGTACTGCTTAAATTGCCCTAAATGTTTATTGCCAGTTTTGGTGATTCTAGATAAGTATTCGATTCATTGGTAGCACACTTAAGCCAGTGTTTTCCCCAAAGTGGATTGCATACCGCTGGTGAAACAAAATAGCGTTTTGGTTAATGCAGAGACCATCATTTTCTTTTTTTTTTTTTTTTTTTTTCCAGTATATGAAGTTTATTGTCAAATTGGTTTCCATACGACACCCAGTGCTCATCCCAAAAGGTGCCCTCCTCCATACCCATCACCCACCCTCCCCTCCCTCCCACCCCCCATCAACCCTCAGTTTGTTCTCAGTTTTTAAGAGTCTCTTATGCTTTGGCTCTCTTCCACTCATTTTCTAAACGTAACATATTTATACTAACATGTGGTGGCTAATCTCCAAAAATGATTGAGCCATTCTTTCCTGTTTTCAAGCCATTGTACGGTTCCTTGCAGATGAAATCTAGATGATTTGCTATAATCAATGGGATATGGCAGAGTGATAGGCCATTTCCAGATCTGATGTTAAAGAAGGCCGGACCCCTTCAACTGTTTTTGTGATTTAGGAAGTCTGAACCACCATTAAGAAACCTTTCCCGGGGCGCCTGGGTGGCGCAGTCGGTTAAGCGCCCGACTTCAGCCAGGTCGCGATCTCGCGGTCCGTGAGTTCGAGCCCCGCGTCAGGCTCTGGGCTGATGGCTCAGAGCCTGGAGCCTGCTTCCGATTCTGTGTCTCCCTCTCTCTCTGCCCCTCCCCCGTTCATGCTCTGTCTCTCTCTGTCCCAAAAATGAATAAACGTTGAAAAAAAAATTTTAAAATAAAAAATAAAAAAAAAAAAAAAGAAACCTTTCCCTGCTAGAGAGACTATGTGGTGAGTCCACATGTTAAAGCTATGTGGAGGGGGAGAAGCTCTGGAACCTCATGGGCAGAGGAAGAGGCCCAGCCATTGCAATAGCCTAGCTGATGCTAGAATTCCATCTATCCCTGCTGAGGCGCGAGTCACCTGAAGAAATCCATCTTGAAGATTCCAACCTCAGCACATCTAACAGCAGCAATCAAACAGACCCCGAGTCGACTAACAGAACTACCCAGCTAAGCACCAGTCAACTCTTGAATCAGAAGAAACAGTGAAAAAAAAATTAAAACGCAAAGTTTGGTGGTGGTTTTTTTATTCTGCAGTAGATAACCAAAACAGAAATTGGTATCAGAAATGCATACTGCCATAGCAAAAAGGATGGTATTGGTTTTGTTAGCAGCTATCAGGGAAGGACTGGAAGACCTGAATGCACTGTTAATGAATCCTGGAAAGACAGTATGGAAATCGTGGGAAGGTGGAGAAAAGGGAACCCGCATTATAGAATAATGGAAAATTAGTAAAACAGCGGCTTGAATTAATGTGGAAGATAGAAAAGGCATCAAAAGAACGTGTGATTTTCGCTATGGAGATTTCCAGACAGAGAGTTGAACGTGCCAGCCGACTTATCTTGGCCCTTTTGACGAAGTTTTGGAGACATGAGATAAGCTAAGAACTTTCAGCCTGCAGACAGTATTTAGAGGGAATATAATAAAACCAGGGCTTGCTAAGTGTGAAAATGCAACTGTTTATCATTCCAAGTATCTCCTGTACAAAGATTCTTGGAATAATAATAATTGGCGTCAGGACAAAGATCACATCTATTGTAAAAATGTAGCCTCAGGTAAAGATGAGATCTAGATTGCACCTGTAAGTCTCTTTGTTAAAACCTCAGCAAAATTTAAGGCAAGGTATGCAGGCTATCTCATATAGACTAAAAGACTTCTAAAATTCTAAGAAAATTCTTCAGAGACTGCCTGTGATAGATAATATGGTGTCCAAGAGAACCTCTAAGAATCTTAAGGCTATTGTTTCATAGCAAACTGACCCATAAACCAAGTAGAGAGGGGTCCATCTTATACTTATGACTTCTGTCCGATGGCATGGGTTATAGCATAATACATAGATGACTTTAAAAGCTCATATAGGGGCGCCTGGGTGGCTCAGTCAGTTGAGCGTCGGACTTCAGCTCAGGTCATGATCTCGCGGTCCGTGAGTTCGAGCTCCGCGTTGGGCTCTGTGCTGACCGCTCAGAGCCTGGAGCCTGTTTCAGATTCTGTGTCTCCCTCTCTCTCTGACCCTCCCCCGTTCATGCTCTGTCTCTCTCTGTCTCAAAAATAGATAAACCTTAAAAAAAAATAAAAAATAAATAAAAGCTCATATAGGGTCTGTACTAGTCAAGACTAAAAGGTAAGGAGACAGTCTAAGAAGAAAAGAGAATTCTGAGCCCTATAACTCCAAAAACAGAAAGTGGATGGAGAAATTTCCTTAAGCTACTCACACAAGCCATGTCTCATAAAAAGGAAAAATAAACTCAGAAATCAGAACCAAGAAGGGTGCCTGGGTGGTTCAGTCAGTTAAGTGTCTGAGTCTTGATTTCAGCTCAGATCATAATCTCATGATTCATGAGATTGAGCCTTGTGTTGCACTCCACCCTGACAGCAGGGAGCCTACTTGGGATTCTCTTCCTCTCTCTCTCTCTCCCTCCCCACCCCAGTCTCTCTCAAAATAAATAAACTTAGAAAAATGAATAAATAAGAACCAAGAGTACAGACTGAGTGATCAGAAGAATCACTCCTAGGAAGCAGAGTTGGATCTAAATTGGGGCACCTGGGTGGTTTAGTGGGTTAAGCATCCAACTCTTGATATCAGCTCAGGTTGTGATCTCCCAGTCATGTGATCACACCCTGTGTCAGGCTCTGCTTGTGAGGAGCCTGCTTGGGATTCTCTCTCTTGTTCCCTTTCCCACTTCCTGCCCTCCCTTGCTCATTCTCTCTCTCTCTCTCTCTCTCAAAAGCAATAAATAAACTTTAAAAAATAAAACAAAATTAAAAAAATAAAAATAATTGGATCTAAATCAACACCAATTCCCTGTCCCAAAACCAGGGTAGTTGGAGACATGTATCTGTCTGGATTTCACAATTTCCATGTTTCAGTGTCTGTTATATGCCTTCCCAAATCTCTTGGAATGAATTGACTCCATCAGTACTCTCATTTCTGTCTTTTCTTTGTTATATTTTGCCAATTCTAGGCCAAAGCCTTAAAAACTCTTTGCACCTTAAGTTTTTGCATTTTTGTTAAGTCCCTACAGTAGGGATCAGTGTACAAAGCCTCCATGGAGAAAAAGAGTTTCAAAACCCCATCAAGAGAGTTAGAGAAAGAGAGTAGCCAAGCCAACCCATTGGCACAGGTGAACCTCATCTTCAAGAATCATCCACATAAGGCCAACAGACATGTCAGTGAAGCCATTTTGGACATTCCACCCAACCAGTAAGAAATGCTGCTTAGGAGTCCTCAAATAAGAACATAAGATCCAACCAACTGAACCCTAGTCAAGCCATAGGATTCTGAAGATAATAAAATGGTGGCGGGGCGCCTGGGTGGCTCAGTCGGTTGAGCGTCCGACTTCAGCTCAGGTCACAATCTCACGGTCCGTGAGTTCGAGCCCCGCGTCAGGCTCTGGGCTGATGGCTCAGAGCCTGGAACCTGCTTCCAATTCTGTGTCTCCTTCTCTCTCTGCCCCTCCCCCATTCATGCTCTGTCTCTCTCTGTCTCAAAAATAAATAAACATTAAAAAAAAATTAAAAAAAATAAAATGGTGGCTATTTAAAGACACTAGGTTTTAGAGTGGCTCGTTATGAATTAATAAAACAATGTGTTTTATAAACAAATAGAACTATTACATGAATGTTGTGATTCCCAAAATATTGCTGCTTGGGCATAAATGCCCATAGGGAATCTACCCCAATAGTGGACTCACCCTAAACTTTCAGGCCTACCCACTAAATGTCACAAACCTACAGAAACTGAAATGTCCACCATACTTTTAAAGAAGATGCAAAGTATAAGTAACATGAATTTGTATTGTGGATTAATAAACAACGTATGAGCCCATTACTGCATTTTTTTCAGCGGTACTTTAAATTGTCACTTCTCGGGGCTGGCAGTCACTGATTATAAAAAATACCTACACGGGGCACCTGGGTGGCTCAGTCAGTTGAGCGTCCAACCCTTGATCTTGGCTCAAGTCCTGATCTTAAGGTCATGAGTCCAGGCCTGATGTTAGGCTCTGGCCATGAAGCCTACTTATAAAATAAAATAAAATAAAATAAAATAAAATAAAATAAAATAAAATAAAATAAAATATACACATAATTCTGAATTGAAATCCAACCTGCAATTGGTATTTTTGTTTTTGTTTTTGTTTTTTTACTTTGTTATTGGTTAATCCCATTGCAGATGAATGATTTAAAAGAGAATTTTTAAAGCATAAAGGCAAAGAGAGTGATAGAAATGTGAGTACTATGAATGATAGTGATTCAGCACATGTCTTCAAAGAGTTATGAGGACTAAGTAAGTTACTTAGTGTTTCATAAATATCATCTACAAAAAACCACTAAAATTTAGTTAAAATACGTAAAAGTAATTGACTATATAGAACTAAAAAGCCTCTGCACAGCAAAGGAAATCATCAACAAAATGAAAAGACTGCCTAGGATGGTAGAAAATATTTGCAGATCAAATATCTGATAACAGCCTAACATCCGAAACATGTAAAGAACCTATACAACTCAATGGCAGCTAATAAATAAATAAACAAACAAACAAATAAACCAGCCAATTAAAAATGGATAGAAGATCCAAATGGACATTTTTCCAAAGAATATATACAAATGGACAACAGGTACCTGAAAAGATGTTCACCATCACTAATCATAGGGAAATGCAAATCAAAACCACAGTGAGATCACTTCACACCTGTTTGAATAGCTACTATCAAAAAGACAAGAAATTAGGGAGGATGTGGACTATGTGCATTGTTGGTGGGAATGTAAATCGGTGCAGCTTCTATGGAAAACAGTATGAAGGTTCTTGAAAGAATTCAAAATAAAATCACCAGATGATCTGGCAGTTTCACTTCTGGGCATTTATCTGAAGAATATGAAAAAACGAATTCGAAAAATATATACAGCCCCCTGTTCACTGCAGCATTATTTATAATAGCCAAGATATGGAAACTACCTGTGTCCATAAGTAGATGAATGGATAGAGAACATGGGTACGCAGAATAGGATTCAGCCATTAAAAAGAGGTAAATCTTTCCATTTGTGACAACCCGGAAGGACTTTGGGGACATTATGCTAAGAGAAGTTAATTCAGACGGAGACAAATAAATACCATATGATCTCACTTATATGTGGAATTAAAAACAAACAAAATCAAGTTAATAGATACAGAGAACAGAATGGTGGTTGCCAGAGATGCAGGGGGTGTAGAGGGTCAAAATGTACAAACTTCCAGTTAGAACATAAATAAGTCATGGAGATGTAATATATAGCATGGTGAATAGTTAATATTACCTTATTGCATATTTGAAAGTTGCTTAAGAGAGTAAACCTTAAAAGTCCTCATCAAGACAAAAACAAATTATTTTTGTAACCACCTGTGGTGACAGATGTTGACTATATTCATTATGGTGATAATTTCTCAATATACACAAATTGAAATATTATGCTGTACCCCTGAAACTAACATAATGCCATATAACAATTATATATCAATTAAAAATAAAAAATATAGAAATACTTAATGTCTCTTGGGGTGCTTGGGTGGCTCAGTCAGTTAAGTGTCCGACTCTTGATTTCGGCTCAGGTCATGACCCCAAGGTCGTAGGATTGAATCCTGCATTGGGTTCCATGCTAAGCATGAAGGCTGCTTGATATTCTCTCTCTCTCTCTCTCTCTCTCTCTCTCTCTTTCTCTCTAAATAAATAAATAAACATTTAAAAATATTTAATGTTTCTTATTTTTATTAATTGGCAATGTAATTTATTCTCTTCTGTTTTGAATCATGTTTTCAGAGGCACAAATTAATCAACCTCAAGTATAATTTTGAAGTACCCAAAGAACACCAAAGGGTATCCATTCAATATTTGAAATGAAGTTTGAGGCAATTCAGGTGTGTCCCAATAAATTAAAGTGTATCGTGGCAGAGAACAAATGCAAAAGCTTCGGAGGACTTGTGAACAGCGTCACATTTAACCACAATGGCTAGAGATGCTGAAGTATTGGCAGGATCATTCGTACATTTGCTGTGAAAAAAAAAATGATGAAAATGAAGTTTGGCAAAGAACAAATGAAATTATTGATAAAATTCTTTAATCAAAAAGTAAAACGTTTTAAAATTCTAGATATGGCAGAAACCAACAAAATGGTTACTGTCTTAAGTATGGCAATGTATAATCCCATTAACAACTGTTTTTCTTTTTTTAATTTTTGTTTATTTATTTTTGGGGAAGAGGGACAGAGAGAGAGGGAGACAGAATCCCAACCAGGCTCCGCGCTGTCAGCACAGAGCCTGATGTGGGACTTGAATCCATGAACCAGAGATCACGACCTGAGCTGAAATCAAGAGTCGGACACTTAACCGACTAAGCCACGCAGGTGCCCCAACAACTGTTTTTCAAATTTTAGGGGGTAAGAAATTCCACGAAGACTTTTTTTTTCAGTCAAGCATTTCAAACAGCTCTGCTTAGAAATTTCTAAATGAATTCACAGCTTCGTCCTAAACAGTAACGTGGACTAAATATGATATATTGGGTTACGCACTGATACTAACAAATTATTTACTCTTAGGCTAAGAAAACATGTTTCTGGCATTTAAACTGTTACAATAGACACAGACTATATTCTGTTGAGTGTGTAAGGAATGTTTTACACAGAATTATTTAGGAAAAGTATTTCTAAATCTGTTAAGATTGTTATTTATATTAAGGGTAGACCTCCAAATTCTTGACTGTTTGCGAAGAGTGAGGAAATCTGTACAAATAAGTATTATTTCAAACTGAAGCATATTGACTTTCCCTCAGAGTCTGCGGTGTTTTATCAGGTAATTAGAACATCACGTTGTTCTGAAAGAAATATTTAGTCAGATTTATGTGCAGAAAGTTGCTAATTTACTTAGTTTTGTACATATATCTGCTTATTTGAAAAATCTAAATGTATATATGTTAGAATGGGCTACATTCAACTGTGGAAATAAGCAATCCCCCATATTTCTTGACTTGCAAAACATGATTATGTGTCCTTCTCAGTTTGGCTCAGTCTCTGCTCCACAATTACGGCCTTCATTTTATAACTGATGTGACAGACAGCCACCCTTGAAACATTGTCAGCTGCCATTGCAGAGCAAGGAAATATAAGGAATTGCGCACTGGCTCTCAAAACCTTGCACCAGGAAGTGACCCACATCATTCCATTTACCAAAGCAAATCATATCACCAAATTGCAAAAGGGCAGCAAAGTGCAAGCCTTACCATATGCCAGGAAGCATGAGAAGTGGAAAATTGTGAGCTCCCTAATGACAGCAGTATCCTCACAAGTGAACTTTGCTTAAATACAAAGCCTCAAACAAGACCCATCTATATGCCGCCTAAAAGAGACTCATTTCAGACCTCAATAGACATGCAGACTGAAAGTGAAGGGATGGAAAAACATTTACCATGCAAAAGGAAAGATGAGGTAGCAATTTTTATTTCAGATGAAATAGACTTTAAAAAACAAAGACTGTAACAAGGGATGAAGAAGGGCGCTATGTTATAATAAAGGGGACAATCCAATAAGAGATATGCCAATTGTAAATATTTATACACCCAACATGGGAGAACCCAAATACATAAAGCAACTATTCATAGACACAAAGGAAACATTGATAGTAGTACAAGAATAATAATAGAGAACTTTAACACCCTACTTACTTCAAACGATAGATCATCCAGGCAGACAATCAATAAGAAAACAGTGCTTTCGAATGACACATTGAACCAATTGGGTCTAACAGGTTAGAACATTCCATCCCCAAACAGCAGAATACATTCTTTTCAAGTGCATATGGAATACTCTCCAGAATAGACTCCCTTAGGTCACAAATTGAAAAAGATTGAAATCATATCATGCATCTTTTCTGGCCACAATGATACGAAACTAGAAGGCAATCAGGAGAAAAAATCTAGAAAAAAAACACAAATACATTGAAGTTACATAACATGCTTCTGAACAACGAATGGGTCAACCAAGAAATCAAAGAAGAAATCAAAAAATGCATGAGGACAAATGAAAATAAAAGCACAACGATCCAAAATCTTTGGGATGCAGCAAAGCCTATTCTCAGAGGGAAGATTATAGCAATACAATTCTACCTCGAGAAGCAATAAATATCTCAAATAAATAACCTAATCTTACACTGAAAGGAATGAGGAAAAAAAGAACAAAGCCCAAATCTAGTAGAAGGAAGGATATAAAAGGATTAGAGCAGAAATGAAATAGAGATTAAAAATACAATAGAGTAGATCAATAAAACCATGAGCTGGTTCTTTGAAAAGATCAACAAAATGGGTAAATCTTTAGCCAGTCTTATAAAAATATAAATGGTTATAAAATAATATTATGAAAAATTATATATCACCAATTGGACAACCTAGGAGAAATGGGTAAATTCTTAGAAACACAGCCTCTTGGGGCACCTGGGTGGCTCAATTGGTTAAGTGTCTGACTTCGCTCATGTCATGATCTCACAGTTGGTGGGTTCGAGCCCTGTGTCAGACTCTGTGCTGACAGCTTGGAGCCTGGACCCTACTTTAGATTCTGTGTTGCCCTCTTTCTGCCCCTCCCCTGCCCCTGCTCACACTTTGCCTCTCTCTCTCTCTCTCTCTCTCTCTCTCTCAAAAATAACTAAATATTAAAAAATTTTTAAATAAAAAACAGAAACATAACCTCCCAAAACTGAATCAGGAAAAAAAATGAACAGATTTATTATTGGTAACTAAATTGAATCAGCAATCATAAAACTCCCGGCAAACAGAAGTGGAGGACCAGATGGCCTCATAGGTGAATTCTACCAAATGATTAGAAATGTGTTAATACCTATTCTTCTCAAATTATTCCAAAAATAGAAGAGTGAGAAAAGCTTCCAAATTTATTCTATGAGACCAGCATTATCCTGATACCAATACTAGATAGCAATACCACAAAAAAAGAGAACTATAGGCCAACACCTCTGATAAACACAGATGCAAAAATCTTCAACAAAATAGTAGCAAACTAAATCCAACAATACATTAAAAAAATCATTCACCACGAGCAAGTGGAATTTATTTCTGGGTTTTAAAGGTCATTGAGTATTTGCAAATCAATCAACATGATACATCACCTTAATAAAATAAAAAAAGGATAAGAACCATATGATCATTTCAATAGATGCAGAAAAAGCATTTGACAAATTGCAACTTCCATTCATGATAAAAACCCTCAACAAAGCAGGGTTAGAGGAAACATACCTCAACATAATAAAGTCCTTACATTAAAAACCCACAGCTAATATCATCCTCAATGAGAAAAAACTGACAGCTTTTCCTCTGTGGTCAGGAACAAGGCAGGATGTCCACTTTCAGCACTGTTATTTAACATAGTGCTGGAAGTCTGAGCCACAGAAATCAGACAACAGAAAGAAATAAAAGAAATAAAAAGCAAGGACAAAGTCACACTTTCACTGTGTGCAGATGACATGACACACTGCATAGAAAACCCTAGAAGAAAATATGGAAGTGGGTTTATCATTTGCAAACATCTTCTCCCATTTAATAGGTTGTCTTTTGCTTTGTAGATGGTTTCTTCTGCTGTGCAAAAGCTTTTTAATTTTGGTGTCATCCCAATAGTTTAATTTTGCTTTTGTGTCTCTTGCCTTAGGAGACCTCTCCAGAAAAATGTTTCTATGGCTGATGTCTCCCTCTCCCTCTCCCTCTCCCTCTCCTCCCTCTCTCTCCTCTCCCTCCTCTCCCTCCTCTCCCTCTGCCTCCTCCCCCTCTCCCTCCTCTCCCTCCTCTCCCTCTCCCTCCTCTTCCTCCTCTCCCTCCTCTTCCTCTCCCTCCTCTCCCTCTCAACAAATAAACATTTAAAAATAAATAAAGATAAAAAGTCACAAAATATAGAGTAAACAAATATATAGGTGGGACACAATTTAAATACTGATATACAGTGTGAATACTGACGTTGACAAAGCAGTAATCTGGTGAATGGATTAAAAAATAATTATTTAAATTAAAATAGAAAAATAATCAGCCTAAGTTTATTCTGAGTTAAAAGTTAAATGTTGGGACTTTTAATCATGAATGAATTTTGGAAATGGCAAAGATTTTAAAGACCACTTCCAGTTGAAAGAAACTGATTTTCTAGGGCTCCTTATCAATAAGCAAACTTTTAAATATAAAAAAAATATTGTGAAAAACGACTTACATAAAATTCTAATATGTACACATTGATGCTACTTTCTTACTGCAAAATGTTTGTAATTACTAAATCAGTGAAGATTTTCAGATCCATAGTGATATTTAAACTGTCACCTATTTTCTTCCTCTAATTGCTTTTGGGGGCTACACAAGAAGAGTGAGCATTTCTTTTCCAGTAATTTGCTGCCATGAAAGTTTAGTCTTAGCAACAATGGGCCTTAAGACAGAACAGGAAACTGCTTGCTTGGGCCGTTTGAGAAATATTGAAAAGTCTTCTAGCTCGCATGAAACTGTAGCAAAAGCTTTGCTCTTTTTGGTTTATGGGGTGAATCCTTTTTAAGACCTAAATAATCCTTAGAAAGACACAGTATTCTCACCTGTTAACTATTATTTGTGATTTAGCACGAATCAAGTCTCTGAAAACAAACTTTGATTGGCAAGGAAGCAGTAAGGGTCAGCGTTTGAGTGTTTGCTAGAAAACTGAAGAAAATGAGGACGGGGAAGAGCTTGGGTCAAAAACAAACTCCAAAAACCTTCACAACTTTATTCAGGACTGTCCCCAATGGTTCATCTAAAATCAGTTACTAGTGACATCCTACCGACCTTCTGCAGATGCCTGAGAATTTGAATCCAAAGCCTAAATCCTAATGGAGCCAGTACAGGGGGTTTCCAACGTCGTGTTTTCAGCATCACAGTCATGACCACGAGAACGTTTTCCTGCTTGTGGATAAAGGACTTTTGCCAGTGAGTATCTGAGATCCCGCACGTCCACCTCCTATATTAAATCCAGGATCCCTGAGCACTGCTTGGGGAGCACGTTTGGAGTGGGGTCCCGGTGAGCTTAGATTTGTCGGCATGCTATTGAACACCACTCTGTATGTATTGCCTACATACTGTGTTAGAAGTTAGAAAAATCTTAGTTAATACAAATATCTTAAGAACCAACTCTTCAGTGGGAGAAAAGTATTTGCTCAGCTGAAGTCACGTTTCCCAAGTTGCCATCATAACCACTGGTCTGTGGACTCCAGAGAAACAGCTAGGATATGAAGACAAAAAAGCTACAGAGTAGGTACAGGAATGCTTTTTTTCACATTAAAGGATGAAAACTACAAGGGAGGGGCCTGGGTGGCTCAGTTGGTTGAGCGTCTGACTCTTGATTTTGGTTCAGGTCATGATAACGCAGTTCCTGAGATTGAGCCCCGTATCAGGCTCTATGCTCACGGTGCAGAGCCTGCTTGGGATTCTCTCTCTCCTTCTGTCTGCCCCTGCCCTGCTCGCAATCTCTCACTCTCCAAATAAATAAATTTAAGAGAAAACATTTAAAGGATGAAAACTATAAGAGATATAAAATTGGAGATTCTAAGAATAAAAAATTTCAAATGGAGACCAGAAGAATATGAAGTACACAATTTATGTACACACAATATGGAAAAAAATATATAGAACTAATTACTGTTTAGAGGTGCATGCATTTGAAAATTTTAGAGTGAGAAAGAATCATGAAGATATAGTTAATCCAGTTCTGTTATTTATCAATGACATTTATTCATATGTATCATTTATTCAATAGTATAATTTATTCAATAATCACTATATCCTCGAATGGAGAGTAAAGCTTTTTTTAATCATTCCAAATCTAAAGACAGCAACATAAAAATTATGATGCAAGAAAAAAATTGGTAAATTAGATTTTATTAAAATTAGAACCTCTGTTCTGCATAAGACTATGTTCTAAGATCAAAAGAAAAGCCACAGCCTGGGAGGAAATATTTGCAGAACATATATCTAATAAGAGACTTGTATCCAAAACAGAAAAAGTGCTCCTAAAAGTCAACAAGAAAACCAAAAAAGCAATAAGTTTGGGCAAAAGACCTGAAAAAGCACTTCTCCAGAAGAAATGTACAAATGTCAGATAAACACACGAAAAACGATGCTCAACATCATTTGTTATTAGGAAAATGTTAATTAAAACAATAATGAGGTATCACAAATTGATTAAGATGGCTAAAAAATGGAAAAGAAATAAACTGACAATACCCATTGCTACTCATGATGTGGAGAAAGAGGAACTCATTCATAGCGGGGGTTGAATGCAAAGTGCTGCCACCACATTGGAAGATAATTTAGCAGTTTCAGATAAAGTTAAACATAACTTCACGATACAATCCAGCAACCATGCTCCTTGGTACTTAACTGATTTTAAAGCTATGCAGTACAAAAGCTGGCACATCAATGTTTATAGAAACTTTTGTCATGATCACCAAACCTGGAAGCAGTCAACATGTCCTTGAATATAGGAAGGGATCAATGATGGTGTAATAATAAAATCTGGTATAAAATATGTGGATAATGGAATATATTCAGCAACGAAAAGAATGACCTATCAGATCACACAAAGATATGGGTGATACTGAAAAGCATATTGCTACATAAAAGAAGCCAGTCTGAAAAGGCCACAGTCTGTAGGACTCCGTTTATATGACATTTTAGAAAAGGCAAAATTATAGAGTTGGTACACAGATCAATGAATGCCAGGGCTTCTGGGAGAGTTAGGGGGAGCGGAAATTGAATAGGTGAAGAACAGGAGGTATTTGTAGTGTGCTGAAAATATTCTGTGTGACATTATATCATGATTATATGTCACTATGCATTTGTCAAAACCCCGAGAATTTACAGTAAGCAGAGCACGTCTTAATGCATACCAATGAAAAATATACATATCACCTAGGAGACTGGGGGATCTACGGAATGGAACATAAAATATGACAAGATAATCTAACTGCATTAGAAATATATGAGGGGCACCTGGGTGGCTCAGTCGGTTAAGAAGCCCACTCTTGGGGCGCCTGGGTGGCGCAGTCGGTTAAGCGACCGACTTCAGCCAGGTCACGATCTCACGGTCCGTGAGTTCGAGCCCCGCATCGGGCTCTGGGCTGATGGCTCAGAGCCTGGAGCATGTTTCCGATTCTGTGTCTCCCTCTCTCTCTGCCCCTCCCCCGTTCATGCTCTGTCTCTCTCTGTCCCAAAAATAAATAAACGTTGAAAAAAAAAAATTAAAAAAAAAAAAAAGAAGCCCACTCTTAATTTTGGCTCAGGTCATGATCTCAACCGGGAGCGCTGCATTGGGCTCTGCACTAAGCATGGAGTCTGCTTAAGATTCTGTCTCTCGGGGCGCCTGGGTGGCGCAGTCGGTTAAGCGTCTGACTTCAGCCAGGTCACGATCTCGCGGTCCGTGAGTTCGAGCCCCGCGTCGGGCTCTGGGCTGATGGCTCAGAGCCTGGAGCCTGTTTCCGATTCTGTGTCTCCCTCTCTCTCTGCCCCTCCCCCGTTCATGCTCTGTCTCTCTCTGTCCCAAAAATAAATACACGTTGAAAAAAAAATTAAAAAAAAAAAGATTCTGTCTCTCTACCTACTACTCATGCGAGAGAGAGAGAGAGAGAAACTCCTATTTAAATAAAAAAAAAATATGTGAAACAACCTCAGTGAAGGGGTAGCAGGAAAAGTTGCTGAAGGGGTAGCAGGAAAAGTTGCTGAAGGGGTAGCAGGAAAAGTTGCTGACCTAAATAACTTTCAAAATGAGTGGAACATGAAAGACTGAAGACGAATGGAACTACATGAAACACTGTACTGTAATCCAGTGGTTTCCCAGGGCAATACAGGTTAGTAATTCTGAAATCACAATGCGTGTATACTGGAATTGAACAGTTAAGTCAAGGACAAATGGCGGGAGCCAAGATATCACTGTTGAAGTGGGAATTTACATATGAGCAAGGAGTACAGGCTACAGGATCCACGTGGTGGTGGATTGGAGTTGGAGACATGGGTATTGACTCACATTTAGCTTCATATGAATACAAATGGTTACACATGGAAATACTTATAGACGTGTTTATAGATACACAGGTTAGCATACACACGTGTATTTCTTGATTGTGTCCGTTGAGAGGGCCTAAGAGAAATGACACTCCGGTGGTAGTGCCCAGATAGTGCCCAGATCTTGGTCTCCAGTATCATTCTCTGATCAAAGCAACTAGAGATACAGGCCTCCAGTTATGGAATGAATAAGCCATGGGAATAAAAGGCACAGCACAGGGAATATAGCCAATGGTATTGTAATAGCGTTGTATGGTGACGGACGGTAGCAACACTTTTGATGAGCATAGCACAGTGTATAGAGATGTTGAATCACTATGTTGTACACCTGAAACTAATGTAACATTGTGTGTCAACTGTACACAAATTTTAAAAAATTAACCACATATATAAATATATATATATATATATATATATATATATATATATATATATATATATATAATTCTCCTTTCTCCATTTCTCCAAGGATAGATATGTGATGTGTATTTTTTTTTAGAGGGAACTTCAGCTCCTTTGAGAAATAGCTCATTCCAGGCCCGTGGCAGGGAATATACAAGAGGAGCCTGGGGCAACTTGTAGTGCTAACAAGAAAGTGCTCAAAAAACAAAACAACAACAACAACAACAACTCGATCCACGCTGATGGAGCTGTCAACAGAAGACAGAAGCTGGAGCAAATTGAGCAACGAGATGAACGAAGTAGTGTTGGATTATTCAAAACTTAAAGAAGGCAAAGATATGAATAAGTACCCATGAATCCACACTGATAGAAATTATTGAATAAATACATTGGAGTGGGTAGACAAACGTCCTACGCAGAAAACTTCCAAATAATTAATGTAGATAAGCCGCTTTCAGGGAGATGGAACACAACTTCTCACTCTTAAAGTCAGCTGGATGTGGTGACTTTATCCTTCCACAGAATGCAAACAATATGGAAAGGAACAGAGTGTGGCTTTGTGGTGAAGACATTGGACAAACACTACCCGGCCATGTGATCAAGGATGGCATCCACAGTGACAAATTATTTTGATAGTGTATACTGTTGATGAGATGTGATGAGAATGGCATGGTGTTTCTATGATCTTTCTTAAAGTTTTCTTGAGGGGAAAGGGGAAGAGAGAAAGGGAGAGAGAATCACAAGCAGGCTCTATTCCCCTTGTAGAGCCTGACGCAGGGCTCGATCTCACAACCGTGCCATCATCACCTGAGCCAAAATCAAGAGTTGGATGCTGAACCAACTAAGCCATGTAGGCACCCCACTATGGTCTTTCTCCCAAAAATGAACAGCCCGATTCTAATCATGAGAAGTTCATCAGACAAATTCTAACAGAGGGCACATCCTACAATACTCCCCCAAACTGTCAAAATCATCAAACACAAGGAAAAGTATGAGAAAATATTACAACCACGGGAAGTCTAAAGAGACAGGAGAACTAAAGAAGTCATATCCTGGATGAGATTCTGAAAAAAATGACGTTAAGAAATAACAGGAAATACAAGCAAAGTGTGGGCTTTAGTCGATATTAATGTATCAAAATAGATTCAGAGTCAAGGTGAATGTACCATATTAATGTAGGATACTAATAACAGAAAACTGGGCTTGGACACATTAGGATATTTTTGTAATTTTTATGTACTATTTTTGTTATTTTTATGTAAATCTAAAACCATTCCAAAATGAAAATTTTATTTAAAAATCAAACCTGAAAGATATTTTTATTGGATAAGCATATGAATTCAAATCCCAAGTTTCTACATCTGCATATCTAAAATTTATTTCAACATTTTACTATTAACTGGGTTACTCAAATTAGTAATGATTATCATAATTAATAAAAAGAAAATATGGTGAAATATAATGGTTTTATTTTTAGAAATTGGAAATTTACTACCAAAGAATATCACTAAATGACCTAGACCATTTCTCTTCCCATGTTTATAGTGACCTTCTCTCAAATTGTGAGAGAACTGGCATACTAGAAATATTGATTCTTGTGGCCAACCCCAGAACTATGGGGTAAGAATCTCAGGATATTTATTTTGAGAGAGAGAGAGACAGGGACAGAGACAGAGACAGCATGAGTCGGGGAGAGGCAGCGAGAGAGGAAGAGAGAGAATCTCAAGCAGATTCCATGCTACCAGCACAGAGCCTGACGTGGGACTTGAACACACTAAGCTGTGAGATCATGACCCAAGCCAAAACCACGAGTTGGATGTTTAACCGACTGAGCCACCCAGGAGCCTCAAGGAAGTTAATTTTGAAGCTCTCCTAGAACAATGAAAGATACATTTTGTTCTTTAAAAAATTGTTTTTGATGTTTATTTATTTTTGAGAGAGAAAGACAGAGCATGAGCGGGGGTGGGGGGAGCAGAGAGAGAGAGAGAGGTAGACACAGAATCTGAAGCAGGCTCCAGGCTCTGAGCTGTCAGCACAGACCCTGACACGGGGCTTAAACCCGCAAACCATGAGATCATGACCTGAACAGAAGTCAGACACTTAACTCACTGAGCCACCCAGGCACCCCAAGATACATTTTGTTCTTACATGAGCATCATAGATTAATTTTTCCATCTCTTTTCCTTCAAGTACCAAATAACTAATATAAAGCTTCTATTTGCAGATAAACATATTAATTTTAAATAATGTTTATGGTCCTACTAGCACATTATTTGGTAAATTAATTGATCTTGTTTTTCCAATTTGTTTTCTGAAAAGTCATTCACTGAAATTATTTTCTGGAGCTCTATACGTTGGAACATTTTTTTTTAAGCATTTTGTTACCTTCATGCATTCATAAACCTCATAGTTTACTCAGGAAGATTTTTAAATGCAATTTTAGATAAATCCTAACAAAGCATTTGTTAATCTATCAAACAATTTTCATTAAGTTCCTACTTTGGTACCAGTTGCTAAATCACTTTTTTTGGTACAATTCTTTATGTGTTTCTTTTTAATTTACAATTATTTTCATTCGATATTTCCTTGGCTGAATGGTACTCTATTGAAAGTCTAGTGGAGACTTGAAACTCATAAGCTCAGTTCTAGATTCATTTATACTGGTTTTTTTCATATTTCTTTTTTTATCATTTTATTTTTTTCATCATAAGTGTACTCCTTAATCTCAATCCCCCTTTTCCCCCATCCCTCCACCTATCTCGTCTCTAGTAACCATAAGTTTGTTCTCTACAGTTAAGAGTCTGTTTTTTTGTTTCTTTGTCTCTCTCTTTTTTCCTTTGCTCACTTGTTTTGTTTTTTAAATTCCATGCCTGAGAGAAATCATATAGTATTTTTCTTTCTCTAACTGACCTATTTCACTTAGCCGTATACTCGCTAGTTCCATCCATGTTGCTGCAAATGGGCAGATTTCATCCTTTTCTATGGCTGAATAATATTCCATTACATATATGTGTGTATGTGTATATACATATATATAATATATACATATAATATACACATAATATGTATGTTTATGTACATACACACACATACTTCTTTATACATTCATGTATTCATGGAAACTCATTTTTACTGTTTTTTTTTTTTAGCTATCTCTGATTTTTTTTTTTCCAACTAAACTTTCAACATTCAGGTGTGTAGGACATTTTAAACTACACCTCTACCCATGTCCTAAAATGTCCTAGAATTGGAAATTATTCATTTTGTCCAGAAGCATATTAGCCTTAAATCAGCATCTTCTTTAGCTTATACTTAGTTTGTAAGGGCAGTAGTATAAAGAGAGATTATCAGCAAGTGCTAATGATCATGGAAGATGAGTTGCTTTTAGTGTTATTGTACACAAACCTTTCTTTTTCTCATATAAGTTATTATGACTTTATAAAATATCACAATCACAATTTGAATTTAGACAGAAATAAAAAGGTATATTTTTGAGAGTACATGAAAAGTAAAACCAAGGCTAATGGGCAAGAGCTACATAGAACTTAATATAAGAATAAATTTCAAAGAAGCTGAGAGCCACTCAAAGATGGTAAAGCTATGTCACAAAGTGATGACACTTATTCCTGAAACTTAATTCTGAAAGCATTATCAGAAGTTGAAGAATTATTTGGTGCAGTTGAGAAAGAATGTTATTGAATAAACGTTCTAAGATCTAGTATAGCTATAGTCTGTCTTCTGTAGTAAGTCATCTAAGTTTAAAACAAAAAAAAGAGAGAGAAAGAGGGAGCATTAATATAATACATTTGTGCATTTCTTATGATATATAGATTTTTAATTTTTTAACTACATATAACTATATAGTTAACTATATATATAACTATATTATAACTATAATGACATATCTAGATTTGTATAGAGACTTTTGTGTATAGAATTTATATATAGAATTATTTTTGGAATTTATATATAGAATTTGGCTTATAAGCCAAATGTAGAGGCTTAAAAAAGACATTCTGAACATGAATTTATGGATTAGGAAGGTGGGAAGGACGCAGCTAGGAATTTCTTCCTTTGTAATTTCTCATATAGTGAGATTATAGCTCGGGCTACAGTCATCTGAAGATGGACTAGGGTAGACATCCAAGATGGCTCCCTCACATGGCTGATAGCAGCTGCTGGTCATTGTCTGGAAGCTCTGCTGAGTTGTCAACTTGAGCACCCATTTGGTTTCTCCACCATGGTCGTCTCAGAATAGTCAGATCTGTGGTGAAGTGCTCCAAATATGAGCATTCATCAAACAACAACAACAACAACAAAAACATAAGTTACAACATTAACTCCTAGTCCTTCAAGTCACATAACATCGCTGTTACTGCTCTCCACTGGTTTCAAGCAAGTCACAAGTTATATACCAATCAGAGCTGAGATCCGTTGAGCCAGATTCCTTTAGTCAATTTGAATTGAGAGCATTAACAAGTAAAATTAGTTGACATCTCTTGATCACTTTCTTGAGTTGTTGGTATGTTTTAAGTTCCCATGTTGGAACCCAGCCTTTATCTAAGGAATGGGTTTATAGTTGGCTATTCTTCTGATAGAACATAGCATCATAAAAATCGTTTCTATAACAAGAAAGTTATTTTTTTTACTTATAAAAATGTGAAATCCTAAAATGACATTATTGTACTTACTCATACAAATAGAGCTCTGTTAAATTTTGCCTAACTGCTTGGCAGATGAGTTGAACTTGATAACCAACTGGCTGAGAGGGAGACGATGCAGTATAGAATTGTCACTATTTTATAAGTAAAAATAGTTTTCTTCTCATTACACAGAGGAAATATGTCCTAAAAAATCCAAAATATGGGCAAATATGTAGTCATGGGGCATCATTCATATTTTTAAAAAATAATAAATATCTTAAATGTAAAAGTTAGAAAGGTCCACTGAAAAATGCAGCAAATAAATATGTTTTTTGAGAAACTTTAAATCACATGGGACATCACTGGGGAAATGCTTACAAAAATGCTTTTCAATAAGTCAGAATATAAGATTATATGTGCTGAATTATTTCATTTATAAATAGAAAAACAATACAAAAAACAAAAATTTTATAAACTAAGACAGTGTATATAGAACTTTAAAAAATATTTTTTATTTTTATAATGTATACTTTTACTTTTGATGAACAAAAAGATCTAAAGCAGTGTTTTTTTTTATTATTGAATGTTAAAAAATGGAATGTGTTTTCATACCTTCTATACATACCCCCATAGATAGTAAAGGATTTACTATTTCCTTCCTTCATTTACTTGTTTACATCATTATCTGGCTCATTTTCTGATGATGTCAAAGCCATATCAAATATTACTTCTTTCTGTTGCTTTTTTTGATAGACCCAGACAGAATTCTTTCCTCTTAAAATTGTGTTCACATAAGACATTTTTTAAATTAAGATATAACTTGCATTAAAATTCATCCTATTAAAGTGTACAATTTAGCATAACTTATTACATACTTTAATAAACTATTTGGATAATTTTTACTGTATTCATGACATTGTGCAACTATCATCAATATTTTAATTCTAGAACATTTTCCTCACTTCACAAAAAATCCCTGTGATTCATACCTCACACCTCATTCATACCTCCCCCCTATACTGTAGCTAACACTAATCCACTTTCTGTCTCCATGGGTTTGCCTATTGTGGACATTTCACAGAAGTGGAATCATTTAATATATGGCCTTTCATGTCTAGCTTCTTTCACTTGGTATAATGTTATCAAGTTCCATCTCTGTAGTATCACCTATTATCAATCCCTTTTGTGGCCGAATAATATTCCGTTATATGGATATGCTATATTTTGTTTATCGTTTCATCAGTCAGTGGACCTTTGGGTTGTTTCCACCTTTTTTACTATTACGAATAATATTTCTATGTACATGTATTTGTAAGTTTTTATGTGAGCGTGTTTTCCATTCTCCTGAGTATATACCTAGGATTAGGTTTGCTATGTCATATAGTACCTCTATGCTTAACTTTTTGCAGAACTACCAAATGGTTTTCCAAAATGGCAGAACAATTTTACATTCCCACCAACTACGTACAATGGTTCCAATTTGCCTCCATCCACGCCAACACTTATTATTTGTCTTTTCAATGACAGACATCCTAGTAGGAGTGAAATGGTATCTCATGGTTGGGAGTTGCATTTCCATAATGACAGTAATGTTGAGCATCTTTGCCTGTGTCTATTGGTCATTTGTGTACCTTCTTTGGAGAAATGTCTATTCAAATCTTTTTTCCGTTTTTCAGTTGTGTTATCTTTTTACTGTTGACTTGTACGTGTTCTTTATATATTCTGAACACCAGAGGTGTATCTAATATATTCCTTGCAGCTTTTTTTCCCAATTCTATGGATTGTCTAGTCACTTTCTCGATAGTGTCCTTTGAGGCACAAAAGCTTTTAAGTTGTTAAAGTCCCATTTATCTATTGTTTAATTTGTTTGCTTTGCTTTTGATATGATATATAATATCTATATATAACACCTATGTTTGCCTGTGATAGTTTTATAGGCTTAGTTCTTATCACGGATTTTTTATTTATTTTATGCTCATTTTTAGGTGATGTACAGAGGACTTTATACAGATCTTCTGATATACTTGATACTACATCATTCTCTGCCACTCTTATTCTCTACTCTCTTCCTCTAGATTTTGATCTCCTAAAATATTACACACAGTAACTGGTAGTAAAGGGTCCTGAAAAAAAAATGATCACTTTTAAAAATTGAATTGATTTCAACAAATTATACATTAGCATTGATGTGTTACCCTAAATGACTTAATTTTGTTCACCAAAACAATTCTGAGAGCCTGTGCCACTCATGGTTATTTTCAACTTTAAACTAAACCTATCATGATATTTGCCTTGTATGGAACGTGGTACAAAATTCATCTCAGTTGAGATAATGATGTATTCTTTATACTTTATGTGAATTTCATGGTTTTATGTTATTCTGTGCGTGATTTATTTATTTATTTATTTATTTATTTATTTATTTATGTATTTCAAGGTTTTATTTACATTTTAGTTAACATAGGGTGTAATATTAGTTTCAGGAGTAGAATTTAGTGATCCATCACTGACCTATAACATCCAATGTTCCTTAGGACAAATGCATTCCTTAATACCCATCACCCAAGTAGCTCATCCCCCTACCCACCTCCCCTCCAGCAACCCTCAGTTTGTTCTCTATAGTTAAGAATCTCTTAAGGTTTGCCTCTTTCTCTTTTTTTTTCTTTTCCCCTATGTTAATCTGTTTTGTTTCTTAAATTCCATATATGAGTGATGTCATCTGGTATTTATCTTTCTCTGACCAACTTATTTCACTTCGCATAATGATTTTAGTGGTTTTATTTGTTCAGTTGGTTCCTTCAGTTGGAGAATCTTCAAATTCTCCTTTATGCCCAGGGACAACTCTAGAAAAGGCACAAAAACAAACCACTAATAATTTATTTTTCTTATATCAGCGGTATTCTATTACTGCCCTGTACATTTCAATGATTAAAAAACGCAACAAACTTCTAAGGCCAGATACTTGCAAGTTGCTTTGCTCTCAGAGGAGTGGAAAACTAATTTTACTTGAGCTTCCATAACGGTAGAAGAAAAAGCACCAGAAAGCTAGAAAGTGTGCCCTGAGGCAACAGGATAGATGTGAAGCTGCTCTGTTTCTTTAAATATGCAGATCAGAAGAAAGATGTTGATAGTGCTGAAGATTTGATGTCAGAGAAGGATACTTGTCAGATACATCACCAAATATTAGCTTGACATTATGGTGGTGTTTTCTGTTAATCAGCTGTTGGTTATCAGAAAACCCACATAAACTATTAACTTGTCATTCACTCCTTTCAGCCCACAAGGGACTCAGTTGTAAAGTGTGGATGCAAAATGAGCTGCTGGAACCGAGGTCTGATGGCGTGGGAGCCACAGTGTAGACACACATGACCTTCTTTAGGTGAAATGAGAAATGTTCTGGGAGGATGACAACAGGAAAAAGCCAGAGTAAGTTCTCTAAGTGGTGATCCAAATAACAGCCTAGACTAGAGGCAGAGGTAATCTATGGTTATCTCCTCTGGGAAGAACAAGGAATCATTGGTAAGTGCTTAGAATCAACCAGCTTTTTCAATGACAGTCTCGTAGGGGTATTAGAAGCATATGTGGTTTGTACTTAAAATTTTTGTTTTGTTTTGTTTTGCTTTAAATGCTCACTGATTAGGCATATTAAGCTATTTATAGATAAAAAATAGAATTAGAGCTATACGTGCTTTTAAATTAATACAGACACTTTTATGAAATCGAAAACAACGAATAAAATTATTCACGATGCAAAGTAAATCATGAACCAATTGTATAAAACAGCACTTACCTTAATGGTTTCCATCAGTTACATGTGGTGAGAATTTTGGTTTCTAAAACAATCGTTAACAACAACGCGTGTAATGGCAATAACTGTTACTAAGAAAAGCCTATTGCTGCCGGTGGTAGTAATAGCTCATGCGTTCACTAACAAGGGGGGGAAGGACAATCAATTGCCTTTTTTTTTCTGTTAATGAAATAAAATTTAATATCTCTTCACCACTCAACAGTTTGTTAATATGTGCACCTGCAGGGGCACCTGGATGCCTCAGCTGGTCGAGTGTCCAAATCACACAGTTCGCCAGTTCGAGCCCCGTGTCGGGCTCTGTGCTGACAGCTCAGAGCCTGGAGCCTGCTTCGGATTCTGTGTCTCCCTCTCCCTCTCTGCCCCTCCCCTGCTCATGCTCTGTCTCTCTCTTGCAAAATAATAAATAAGCATTAAAAAATTTTAAAAATATGTAAACCTGCAATGTTAAAGAAATATGGCATTTTTTTCAGTAAAATACCTATTTAGTAACATTTATGGAGTGCAAACTATATGCCATGTGTAAGTCTCTCCTCTTATGCCATGAATGTCAACTGTGGCAGTGAGAATTTGACATGAAATCTTGATTAAAAAAAAAAAAAAAAGAGGTGAGTTTCCTGTAAGTGTTTATTCACGTGCATTTTGAGGAAAATTTGTATGTAGAGTCTGACCTAGCTGCAAAAGTTCAGACCAAATCAAACTTTTTGAAAGGTACGGAATCACAGAGATTATTTAATGCGAAGGAATGGGTAAAATGAAGAAACTTGTCTATGGGCACTCATTTCACTAGTGATGACAAGCGTTGTTCAGACTTCCTTGGTGACTCCCAGAGCAGCCCCACTGGAGAGAATCACCCTAAAGATGATGGCAGTGGTGGTGAACCTGGGTATTTAGCTGTCACCCTCTCTTCCCCCTGCTTTCTTTCTTGGAGGTCCAAATGGCATTAAAACATAGGATCATCAAAAATCTTACCTTCCCCTACTGCCGGGTCCTTCTGTCACATTTTTCAGCCTTGGTCAATAATAACACCAGTTGTCTGGCCAGTGAATCCAGAAACTTGGGAGTCAGCACAGGCCGTCCTTATACCTTAATTTCCCATTGTGATAAACCTCTACCTATGGTTGAGTCAAACTCTTTAATAGCACAATCATGCATCCGTTTGTGCAACCCCGAGTGTGACAACCCTTATCTTCCCATTTTGGACCAGAATCATGGTTTCCTAACCCCCAAGCTTGATTGCTTTCAAGTAACTGTTACCAGGATAATCTCATCAAATTCCAAACCCTCTTATTACTCTCACTTAAAATGTACCATAGTTCCTCCATGCCTACAGAGTAAAGTCTCCAGGTCTTAAACCCTTTGACAAACGTCTAAGGCCTATCTTAATCAGGCTCCTTTGTATTTCCCCAGTTGTATCTCCAGCTTCTTCCAGTGCTTCAACAATTTCAAATGACTCACCTTTTCCTGTGCATACTAGATTTTATACTATAGGGACTTCTCTCTCTCAGGACTTCCCTCATGCTTCATACATCCCTTGCTAAGTCTTATGTCATCCTTTAATCTTTCAATGCCATGTTCCAATACATCCCTGTTCAAATTTCGTGTAACCGGAGCACATGGTCATATGCAAGGGGCAGTGGTAGAATTTATTGGGGTTAGATTATAAAGGATACTATATGACAAATGGAGGAGGCTCTTGAAGTCATTTAGAAAGTAAGAACCTGACCTTAGCAATGGAAGATGTGTAGGGAATATCATAATCATTTCTGAGGGTAACAACAGTGCCCGTATTAGATGTGTGAAGCGAAGGAGGAAAGTGGCGGAATATTCT